>NW_020955265.1:1823734-2073496 GCF_003031625.1 Empidonax traillii
CAGCCCCGGCTCTTTGTTCGCACAGGCTGAAGGACGGGGAGAAGTGCGAGCTGCAAGGGGGCAATGCGCAGCGGAGAGGGGTGCGAAAAAGCCCCGGGTTTTTTGGTCGGAAGCGGCGAGAGGTGGCGGCTGCCGGGATATACCGGTTGAATGTGCCGTGGGTCCCCGTGTGCGAAGGCCTCTCCAGCGCGCAGCGGAGAGTTTGTATTTTCCGTCGCTCCTGCACTTTGTGTGATTGTGTGCGAGAGATATTTAAAATATAATCATCTCCCAATTTCCGCCATTTTGGGGAAAGTTTGCACACACATACACATACCAAAAAAAAAAAAAAAAAGGCGCAAGCTTCTAGCATTTTTTTTTTGTAAGAGACGAAAAAAAAAAAAAGTCTTTTGCTCGAGTGCTCAGTTCCTGCCTCTGTGCGGTGCGTGCGCCGCGCTCGCTGCGGCAGACATGTGAGGCGGCGGGGGAACGGCCCCTGCCCGCTCCGGGCTGCGTGCGGCGGCGGGGGCCGGCGCCTGTCACCGCCGCCGGCTCCGCGGGCTGGCCTCGGGGGGTGCCGGGGGCTGGCCCCGGGGTGCCGGCCGTGTGTGCGAGCGCACATACACGTGAGTGCGTATTTCGCCGACGACAGGGGTGGCGAAGGAGGGGGGGGCAGGGGCAGGGAATAGGACGCGGCTTTTCTGTTAAGTTGCGCGCTCTCGCCTGAAGTGCGGCCGGGCTGGGGGAGCGGCCCCCCGCGCACACGCCCGTCTCTCGTTCCCCGTCTCCGCTGCCGGTGCATATAACAACAGGATATAGGCACACTTGTTCTCGTTAACGCGTGTGGGGCGGTGTTTTTTCGGGAGGGGGGGAGGGAAGGAGGAAAGCGATTTTTTTTTTTTTTCAGGGGGAGGGGGGCAGCGGCGGCCGACGGGAAGGCGCTCCTGCGGAGCAGCCGCCCACCCCCGGCCGGGGCTGGGGAAACGCCGCCAGGGCTGCAGCGCCTGGGGCGGGGGGGCGCCGCGTCGGGGCCGCAGCGGCGCCCGCTCCCCATGTTTTTTTCCCCCTCTCCGTCGGAGCGGGCGCACGCGAGAGCGTGAGAGAAAAAGTTGCAGCGCGGGGCCGGGCGCTGGCGGCTGCGGGGCCGGGCGGGGGCGAGCCCTCCGGGGAGGCGGCGTGTGCCGGCCCCTCCCGCGGGAAGGGGAGACTTCTCCGACGAGGGATGCCCGGAGATCGGCTGCGAGCGGCCAGGGAGCGAGCCTCCAGCAGCCCCCTAGAAAAAAGAGCTCGCCCCCCTCCTTCTCCTCCTTCTCCGTGCGGGGGGAGGGGAGGAGGGAGGAGAAGGTAACATTTTTTTAATTTTTTTTTCTTTCCACTCGGAGGCAACCTCCTTTTCCCGGATTCCGGTCGGTCGAGGCGGGGGGGGGGGGGGGGGGGGGGGGTGGAAGGAAAAAAAAAAAAAAAAAAGCGGAGGACCCGGTAAACAAGCAGAGTCCCTCTCTCGTTGTGCAACTTCCTCAGGAACACTTAACACCCAGTTCCTCTCCCACCCCCTCCTGCACCGCGCTCGCCCCCACTGCCGCCCCCACGCCGGGGCAGGGGGGCACTCTTCCCCCGCTCCATTTAATTGCCCGGGGCGGGGGCGAAGGAAAAAAGGCAAATTCTGGAGGGAAACGGAGCGACTCGAGAACCGCTCTCTCCGAGCGCTGCTCCCGAGGAGCCGGGCGGGCGGGCGCTTTTGTCTCGGCGGTTCTGCCCGAGCCTGGGGAAGACGCGGACCTGAGCCCGGGTTTTCTCCAGAAAGTTTCAAGTGCAGCAAAAACACGCCGCAAAACTGGCCAAGGAGGGACCTCTGCTGGTAGGCCGCGGGCTGCCGGCGCCGGGGAGCGGCGGCCGCGCCCGCCGGGCCTCGCCGCAGCGTTCCGGCTGCCGCGCCGCTCCGCCGGGCGGGAGAGCGGGCGGTCCGGGCGGCCCCGGGGCGGTCGCTGCCGGAGCCCGGCGCTCCCGCCGCTCCTGCCGCCCGCGGGCACGGGATGCGCGAAGAGCGATGGGGATGGGGATGGGGGGGGGGGGGGGGGGGGGGGGGGGGGGGGGGGGGCGCGCCCCGCGGCCGTACCACTTGTCCCACTCGAGAGCGCGGCTTGAGCCGTCCGGGTTTTTTAGGTTTGAGTAACGCTGCTTGGAAAGGAGGCCCCCGGAGATGCGGCAGCCTTCCCCGGGGGGGTTAGGGTCGTGGCTTCTTCTAGGTCTTTTTAATTACCTGTGCTTAGCAGCGTGGTGCGTAAGCTTCACAGCAAAAGGCAGCATAAGTTACATTGTCCGTTCTGTTTTCTTTCTAATTTCCTTTGTATAGCTGAGTGGCATTGCACTGATCATTTTTGCTGTCTCTACTCATGAATGAATGCTAAGTTGTCGATGCTAAAAATCAGGTGGTGGTGAGCATAACGCTCATGATACAAAAAGTTTAGCATATGCAGTTTTAGGAAGTATTCTATGTTCAGGATTGTAACATAGTTTTCTTAATGGAAATTTTAAAGGTGTTCAGGAAACCGGTGCTTTTCACCAAGGAAGTTATCATGTTCCAGAAGTTTATATGATGAACATCGGTAAGAGAGAAACTCCCTGAAAATAGTGGCTGAAGGCAGTAAAGCTGATCTGGGCAGTGCTAGGTGTGCTTTTTTTCCTGGTGTTACTTCAGCAGCTTTGACTGTGGTCGAGTTGGTCTTCTTGTGAATGGTGCTCTAGTAAAGGTGGCTGAAGCAATGGTCTTGGATGGTGTTTGTTGTCAGCTGGGCAGTTGCAGTGAATTTAGGTTTTGTTTGCCATTGTGGTGTATGTTTCACTCAGATTAATGAATTTAGTTATAGTGGTGCTTTTAAGTTACAATAACTTTGGAAAATGATTGCAATGACTCCTTTTCCTCTGACTTGTTGAGTTTTATTTGGTGTCACCTATTCTGTGAAGAGAGAGAGTTGATTTTTTTGTGGGCTGTTCAGTTTGCTGTCTGTCTCTTTTAATATGCTGGTGAGTATTATCACTGATGGGTGTGAGGAGTCAGTGATGAGCTGGCATGAGGCTTACTGAAGAAGGTGATAGCATGTGTGTAGTCATAGCTTGTTAGTGCTCCAGTCGTAGGACTGCTCATTACAATGGGAGATATCTCTTTATGAATTGGAGAGAAGGGAAAGTCTATAAATGCAGAATTGTATTTAGGAGCTAGAGAAGGTGAGTTAACTGTTTAAGAATAGGAGGGCTCATGGAAGCTGGTAGGAACTGTTAGATGAGGAAGAGGAGAGTACGAGTCAGACAAAAGAGGCATTCAGATGCATATTGAATTGGGGTAGAAATTAACAATTTGAAATATGTCAGGTGATACTTTGTGTGAAGATTCAGTGCATCACAGTTCTCCTCAAGAAGGTGTTTCCACAGGGGCACAAAAACAACAAAGAAGTTTTCAGTAACTTTCTGTACCTAGTTCAGGCAGTTAAAAGAATTGAAGACATAATATTTCAGAGTTGTTGTACGCAACTCCTATTATCTGAGTAGGTTAAATCTCCACTCAGGCCTACACAGACAAGAACAGAAATAAAGGAGTAATGGTTGCAGAGAAAATACTTATCTGTTGTGAGGTACAGGCTGTTTATAAACAAGAAAAGGTTATGACTGGTAAGTTTCATGAGACGATAGAATAGCTTTTCTATTGGGTAACTATTGTTGTTATAGTGTTTTATGGATATTTGCCAATGAAGTAGTAGAGAAAGGCTGTAACTATTACTAGCAGTAGTACAGAGACTAGACTTGAGTGAAGACAACAAGAACCTGGTCAAGCACTGGTGTGTAGTCTCAGGCTTCACAGCATTTTATAATGCATTTGTGGCCAGATTCTTTCTTTGAGGGGAAAAAGGTTTAAAACCAAGTATTGGGGAGCAGGAGCAAGCTCCATGGTACCCCTGGAGAATCTAGCAGTCATAAATGTAGCAACGAATGAAATAAGAGGAAATAATATTATGGAGACATCAATAGGAGCTCTGATCCATTTTCTGTTCTAAGTGTTAAGAATGGCCAAGAATTTTAAGCTTTCCCTTAGTGAATACATATAAAAGCTATATATCTTTAAAATAACTTACTTGTAATAAACTTCATGAACAACGGGCAAAATAGTGGAATTTTACTCAAACAGCTTCTCAACATGCAGAATAGAAACATGGCAGGACTAGTAAAGTAGTTCCTAAGCAATAAAAAATGAGATTTTGAGGAAAATGTGGAATCTGCAAATACTTCTTTTAATGAAGCATTAAAATAATTGCACCTTTAAACAGTTACAAGAAAAAAGCATATATTAAAATGCGGTGGGTAGCATCAAAGAATTTTACCATTTCCTGCACTGTTCCTGTTGTGGTTGTTTTTCTTCAAGTGAAGAATTTGGTGCAAAAATATGAAGGGTGAGAAAGAGGCAAGCATGGAGCGTGCCCAGCTCAAAGAGGGGATTGCGAACAGAAAAGCAGGACTCACCCCGGTGGGTTTACAGTCAGTTGGCTTTGTTTTTGCTGTCATTATGAAGCAAGCTTACTACTGTTGGCAAATAGAGGGAGCTTACACTGCAAGGGGTAATTCTGCTTCATGTGGCTTCAGCAGTGTAACAAGTCAGTGCTGGTATTATTCACATTCTTACATGTTAAATAAAGCTAAGATGAGTATCCACTTGTCCTTGGTTGTCTAGAAGTTGGTGTATCAGCAGCTCTGGTACACTTGAGTTGTTCCCTGCAGATCCACTTTGTTTTCCTAATTTCCTGGGTAGGGAAAATGTGTCCTTTTAGCTCATGGGTGCTATACCAGGCAGCCTTGGAGATGTTCAAAATAACTGAATACAATAATAGGACAAAATACCTCACCTGTTGCCTTTGTTTCTGAACATTCATCAATGCTGGTGTCACTCAGCCCCAGGAGTGACTCCATAAGGACATCACCTCCCTTGGGACCTCTTTTTCTCTTGGACCTCACTCTTGGTGTGATTTGCTGAGACCTCCCCTGGCTCTACATGCCCAGTTTTGCTTCTCACAGGAGCTGTCAGCTGGGGAAAGGATCAGCATGGGACAAATCTGCTAGGCTCTCCTGTCATAGTAGCTACAGAAATCCTCGGTAGTAGAAATAAAAATACACAGAGATGCATTAAAAAAAAAAAAAAAAAAAAAAAAAAAAAAAAAAAAAAAAAAAAAAAAAAAAAAAAAAAAAAAAAAAAAAAAAAAAAAAAAAAAAAAAAAAAAAAAAAAAAAAAAAAAAAAAAAAAAAAAAAGACAAATCATTGCAGACAGGTTATGCTGATCTGGCATAACCATATGACTAGTGGCTTTACTGCTGAAATCTCTCTTTGTTGCCCGGTGACCGGTATTAAACTGACCCTGCTGGTTAGAAAATATATGGACATATTACAGTTGGCATCTTAGATTTTATAAGTTTGGATAGGTGTCAGGTAGTTTTTCTAAAGCACTGACTGGAACAAAGAGTCCTATTACTATTTGCTGATGTATTCAGCATATAACCCTGTAATTATTTAAAAATCTTCTTGTAAGTTTAATTGGCATATTCTATCCCGTTTCTTTGCTTTATAGCTTTAGATAGTCTTTCACCTGATGAAACTGTCTCATTTCTAGTGGTGTTATTCTCAGTAAGTATTTTTTCTGTGAGGTACTCATTAATTGTTGAACCACTTGGTAAAAACGAAGATTTTTCAAAGGATGTGTCTAATCTTATTTTATATGCTTGTTTATTTACATTAATTTATTACATAAGTCTAAGCCAGCATGTTGAAATATTAACATGCAGCACACTTCTCTTGTGGCTGTGAAGACTGAGATACAGTTATATCCCTAATAATGGATTTTGGAGATGCTTTTGGATAATGATAATGATTCCAAGTTCTTCTATTATGTCCTTTCCATCACATCAGATGGCAGTGACAGGCATAAGGACAGTATTGTAATTACTTTGCCCCGTATTCATCTAGCATTTTTACTACTTTTTTGGCACTGCAGCAACAGAAATGATAGCAGATGAAATCGTTATGGAAGGAGTTATACTAGTTCAAAGAACTGCATCAGAGCTTTAAAAACAAAAATTAAAATGAGTAGATAAGACATTCTTTAGTTTTCTTTGTACTGAGATTTAGATATGTATATTGCAATGATTTCATCCTTTTTTAATACCTCGTTGCTGTAACAATTTTATTGGTCTGTATCTCCTTCCTTATTGTCATTAGCAGAGTGATATAGCCCTGTCTTTCATCTGTTTAAACTCAGAAAACCTGGAAACAGATATTTTGTTAGAAGTAATTCCTTTTGGTAAATTGATTTCTATCTGCATTGCCCTGTGACCTTTTCATCCCCACCAAGAACACTTCTGAAGGCTGCAGAATGTGAAAAGTACAGATTGTACCTTTGACTTTGAGTTAATTTTAAAAGAAAAGCAATAATAAATACCTTATTAAAAAAAGAATATATAATTATTGCTGTTTGTTACCTGAGGAAAGTTTCTTAGGCGTAATTAAGTTAGAATTTGTATGGGTTTTTTGAGACAAATATGCCTTGAACATTTCTGTTACCAATTTTTTATTTACTTTCATGCTTTACACCCTGCTTAAGGAGACTAGGCTCTAAGTCTTTTTTCCCTCCATGTAATTTTCATGTCAATAACAGCAGTGGCACAATCAGAGATGTCAGCGTCTGATGGAGCATCTGATGGAGCAACTGTCCTGTCTTATACTCCTCGCTCTATGAAGCAGCGGCTGCTGTGAGGAAACATTTCCGCACAGCTTCCTGAGTCTTTTCCCATCTTTTACCATGCCTTCTGCAGAAATCGTTACAACATGTTTTCTGTAATAAGTAAACACAGGAGAGTTGAGTGAAGTGTTCTCTAAATAGAATAGTAATTTAGGATTACTTCAGTTAATACTGAACACAGCTTCGTGTTTGCCTATCCAGAGTATTCTTGGGAGCTTGTTACACCAACATTCTTAAACCAGCATGTTTTATGTTCTTAAAACTTCATGGGTGTCTGGAGAGATCCAGTTTTTCAGCTACTCCTTAGCGGCTTGGGTCTTGTATTCTCGAGGAGGGAAAGCCTGCACCTTTGCCATCTTGCCGCAGTTCAGTTTGGTGGAAGCCTGCTTGAGTTGATCCGCTGCAGTGCTTGGTGGGCTGGAGCTTTGTGGTGTACTATGCTCTCAGATCAAGCAGATATCCCAAGTTTTATTGCAGGAACTGCCCTGAGGTAGTGTGGTAGATTTCGTATGGGAGTGATTTTAAAAGATGAGGTCTCTGGCTTTGGGGAATTTCTCAGTTTGCACTGAATTTGTCTAGATTTATTGAAGTTTTTTTAAAGTTAATTTTTGTGCATTGATGGTATGGTTTTCTCATAGAGAATTACTGAAAGGTGGAGAAGACACATTGAATCGTGATTCTTCCTACTTAAAGCTTGTCATGTGAGATACATGAAGCTTTTTCAAAGAGCCTTCTGTGAACCCTGCCTGTCATATGAAATGAAGGGGAATTCAGAAGTTTTCGCTCTTTGCAGTGGATACTGACTGAGGTCCAGCTCCTGTTGTTGATATTGTGTAGTTAGTGTAGTGTAACGAAATTACCCATGGAGTAAGGTGTTACTCAGGATTTTAAAGAATTCTGCTAGAAATTAGGAGAAAATCAAGGAGAAATACAGGGGAGTTCACATTTTATACCCAAAACCAGAGTAGTATCTGTCTGTAGTGGTGGTGGTGTTACAGTGATTGGTACAATTTTTCTGATAAATACAATGTAAAATTTATTGGGTTTCATGCAACAAAGTTAACTCAACATTTTTCTGTTCTAACTTTCAGTAAAAAACTTCTAGACTACCTGAGTTTATTTCTGCTTGGTTTGCATCTTTTTCTGTTATCTGTGAGTGAACAAATACCACTTTTTTTTTTTTTTTTTTTTTTTAAATTCAAGATTTTCAGAGAATATTAATAGATATTTGTAGATTTGGGCAGTGGGACTGAACTTAAAAATTAGATTTTAGAAAACAAGGTTAAGCACTGCGGAAGCTCACTATCTATTTGAAAGTTCAGAAAGTTTGAATTTCAGAAGGTTCGGAAAGTGTAAATTTCAGAAGGGGTGAGCTTTGGCTAATAGTTCACAAACCAGTGACAGAGCTAATTTTACCACAAGTTATTTCATCTGCTAGGCGTAGTGCAGAAGTTCTTCAGAAACTAAATTAATGAGTCAGATTCTACACTGAACAAATGGTAAATTAGGTGCCAGGCCACAGATTTCAAGATTGCTGGGTTTGTGAGAAGTGGAAGGGAAGAAGCTGGTTGTAGTCGCAACTGGCTGCTAGAAACACCTGCAGTTCAGTGCCACTGATGCCATCTTTGTGGCAGTGACGAGCAGTGGACCAAAACCAGGGGCCAGAAACAAGTGTGGTATACGTCTTTTGCTTGTGCAGATTTTTTACCACAGAAATGGATGTCCAGATCCACTATCTTTGAAGACAGTATTTTTTTCTCTCCCTTCACTATTCTGAAACAGAGGGATCCAATATGGTCAAGTCTTGCAAAGCAGTAGTTTTCTCTGGTGTATATGTGAAAATGTATGTGAAAATAAATTTTTTCCTATGTGAAAATAATTTTTTACAAATGAAATTTGAAGTCTAGTGAAACTGTATGGAAACAGATAAAGAGTATTTGAGTATCCTGAGTCAGACGGGGAAAATGACAGTTTGAAATTAATTTTGAGATTCAAATTTGAACTTGAGTAAAGCATTCACGTCATCATGTTATCCAGTATTAAGGAAATGTAGTTCTGCTAATCAGTGCTTAATTTATTTCTTATAGGCATGCACTCATATCTTGCCATTCCCAGAACAGATGTTTTTCGTAGGTGTACTTGAAGTATGTTTTCTTCGTGTTAATTTATTTGCAGTTTGAAATTTTTCTTTCCTCTCCAGTACAGCCTCATTGCCTCCTAGTGTGTGAAACAGGTATTGTTTTCAAAGTTTTTAAAAGATTTTCCCTTGCTTTTATTGTATCAGTGGATATTATCAACCTTGTCATCTCTTGTCCACATTGCCAGTGTGCAGCCGGAAGCATTTGATAATAATCTGTTAAATGAGTTAGAAGAAATATCTGGTGATATAAGCATTAAACCACTTACAGAATTTTGAGATTTTTTTTTTTTTTTTTAGTACATGCATCATGAATGAATCTGCCTCTAGTGGAAATGGTCAAGAGTTTGATGTATTTAGTGCAATGGACTGGAAGGATGGCATAGGTACTTTACCAGGAAGTGACCTAAAGGTAAGATCTGTGATTTTTGGTTTTTTTTTTTTTTTCATAAGCAAAATAAAAATGTTATATGACAAAAGAATGCATTTCAAAAGCTGGTGTGTAGGTATCTGCTTTTATGAATAAAACATGAATCTGCAGTTCTGAGTTAAGAGACTGTTAGGTTTTAGCTCTGGAGTTCCTTGATTCAGTTTGTGGTGCTGGCACAGACAGCCGACATCCCCGTAGGAAGGCATAAATTAGCACTGCCTCACTATATAGACAGAAGTAATCAAGTGCACAAAATCCCAAAGAAATCTCAAGTGTGAAAATTCAGTCTACTTAAAGCATTATATTACTGTATCCCTAAGAATCTTCATACTGTAATTGACTCTCATGGTCTCATACTTAGTTCTTTTTATTTCTGAAAATACTTTATTTTTGCTGTGCTTTTGTCATGTGGGTGCCTAGAACAAATGAATTAAGTGCTTCTGAGCTTGTTACAGCTTAGAAATTTGAATTGTATTGAAATAGTTCTTTTAATTATATTTTCACACTGTTTGCATTTGCTGAAGTAAATTATAACAATTATGTTTTGTTTTCAGATTCTTTTTATTTCTCTCGTACTTTTTAGTGTATCCTCAGAAGGTGTCCTTTGCTATCTATCCTCAGAAGGTGTCCTTTGCTATCTTTGCAATTTTAATATTAGAGTCTGTCTTGTACCTGTTTTCTGTTGATTAAAGTCAATATTTTCATATGATTCCATTTAGTCTAACACTAATGAGGTTTTCTCATAGTTTATTTTTTAAAAGGAATCTCGTAAGAAAATGTGAGGCATTTAAAAAAACTTCATATTGTTTGGTGCCTCATAGAATTTCTATTGTTGAAGTGAAGAGTCAAAAAATGTTTGAAATTCAGGACATACATGTTGTAAATGTGTTTTTGTGTAGATGTTTTGTAGGTTGTTTTTGTTTGGTTTTTTTGTGTGTTTGTTTTTGTGTTAATTTGATTTTTCTTTTTTAAATCGCAGAACAATAGAATAAATTCACAGAATAATTTCCTTTGCAGGGGACTTCAGGACACCACCCAGACTAAGTAACCCAGACCTCAGGGTCACCTCAGGGCGAGTTAGATCAGGTTGCTCAGAATCTGGTTGTCTCCAGAGTTTGAGATACCACAATCCTTCTGGGCAACCCATTCCAGCATTTTTATATGTTTATAGTAATTTTTTTTCTTTTAGGGATACTTTGCTGGAATTTCCACTTTTGTAGCTTGTGCCTCTTACCTCTTGTCCTTTTACTGTGTGCATCTGAGAAGAACCTGGCTTTATCTCTTCCATATCCTCCTATTTACTACTGGAAAACAGCAGTAAAATCTCTCCTTGTCTTCTTAAGACTGAGCAAATGGGTTCACTCAGCTTCTCCTTGCGCGTCATCTGCCATAGTCCCTACTTGTTTTGGTGGACTTGCTCCAGTGTGTCAATGCCTTCCTTGTATTGGATGCAGTAGCCTGTATATGGTCTCATCAGTGTTAAATGGAGAGGACTAATCTGTTCCCTCATCCTGCTGGTTGCCCTCTTGCTCAGGCAACTCTGGCTGATCGTGACCACCTTTGCTACCCGGGCACATTGCTGACTCATGTTCAACTTGTAGGTTTTCTGCAGAGCTGCTCTCATATAGTCAGCCCCTGGACTGTACAAATGCACACAGATGCTCTGTTCCAGGTGCAAGGTCTTGTATTTGCTTTCATAGACCTTCACCTTGTTAGCCCACTTTCTTCAACATGTTGGGTTCTGTCTGAACAGCAACCCTGCCCTTCAGTTCATCAGCCATTCCCTTCAATCTGGTAGTTTGATTTTGCTCTTTCTACACACAGAGAAGCCTTTCTTGTTGCCTTTGCTAGTTTATGCTTTGGCTGAGCTCTGCATTTCCTCATTCCATCATTTTACACTACAGCAATATCATTATATACCTTGTCTATATAAAGTTACTTGTTCCACATTCTGCTTACCTTCTTTTTCTTTTAAAGTAAGCCAAGAGTCCCTAGTTCATTCATGTTGGCCTTCATCCACATTTACTTAACTTCTTGCACACTGACATGCATCATTCTCCTGGTTTGAAGTCCCTGGAGAGGGAGACAAATTTCCTGGGCCTGTTTACCATTTAAAGCAGTCTCCCGTATGATCCTGCCCAACATATCTCTGAACAAACCAAAATATGCTTTTTCTGAAGTCCAGTGCTGCTGCTTCAGTGTTTGTTTTGCTGCTTTCAGAATTTCAGACTTCACCATCATATAGCCAAGACTATTACCAGCCTCCACAGCCGTCAACACTGCTGTATTTTTTAGAAAAAATGTCAAGGCTTTACAGATTTCTTTCTAATTTAATAAGCAACATTGTGTGAAAGGCAATCGTAATATTCAAATGTTTGAGCGATACAAAAGGCAACAAAGCAGGAAAGTATATTAGTCTCCTATAAATCACAGGTTTGTGCTTTGTTCAGTTGTGGTTACCCTAAGTCAAAAGAAACAAAGTAGAAGCAAAGGTTGAGTAATTAATTAGTAGAGGAATGGGGGAGTTTCCGTGTAAGGTGAGGAAAGGGACTGGGAAGTGTAGCTCAGGGTGACTTCAAGATATCACATAAGAAGATTCTTAACGATGTCCTGTTCAGGAAAGCATGCGCCTTATTTTAAGGCTGCTCTTCTCTTTATTTATTTGTTTATTCATTTAAATTTGGAAACAACCATACATTTGATTTTTAGAGATTCTCTCTTTGCTCCATGTATTAGGGAAGGCACAGTCAGAGCTGCAATAGTAGTCTACTCACAATAATGAAAGATACAGAGACCAGACAACTCCTTCTCTTTGGGTTATTGTTCAGCATTTTTTTGTCTATGTTTTTTTAAATACAGAAGCAATGTGTGTGAGATGAAATGGATGAAATTGAAATAGAGCCACTTTAGGACTGACTGAAGGAAGAATGTTTTCCAGCAATGCCAAATTAGCTTGAGGAGGTAGCTGGACCAGAGAGCATCAAGAGTCAGTGAAAGACTAGATGTTTACATAGATACCAAAATAATTTGAGCTGTTAGAATAGCAAGGATTTTTAAGCTTTTATGATAATTGTAACAACTCATATTTCAGGACTACTTCTAAATATTGATGGTTAAAAGGGTGACTAAGCACTTGAAACTGTAAATGTGATCATGGAAGATATGTTATGCTCTTTGTGGAGTTCTTGGAATAGGGTTTATGTGGATGATTTACCTGAACTGTCTTGATCAAAGATTATTTTACTGCTTTGTCCTGAACCTTAAGTGAATGGCCGTACATAGCAGTTACTTCTTGTAAGCTTGCATATGTCTTTCAAAAATCATAACAGACTCTTTCTAGCCCGTAATAATCTTAATACTAAAGGTATCAAACCACTGAAATGCAGTTGAAAACTCTGAGAAAAAATGTAACAGCAAAATACAGAAATCCAAATATTCTATTTTTACAACTTGGTAATACAACATCTGAGAGGTGTTTTATAATAAATAATAAACAATCGTTGAACTCTCCATTGCAGACAATGTATTGCTCAAATTCTTACCTTTAGTGTTCTCTCTTCCTAAAATGTTAGGGGAAATTGTCTGTGAACACTCCGATTTGATAAACTGTGTTGTAAGAGCATGTTTTAAGTTAAACCTATGCCAAGATGTTGAAATGTTGCTTTTTAATATAGGCATTTTGGGGAGTTACCTACTTGAAGTCCTTATTTTTAGTTGTGCAAGTCATAGGGTATTCCCTTCTCTTTACTGCTTGCCATGATAAAGTTTCATGCTTATTTTAACATATCCATGTTTTAAGAAATCTCTTTTCTTGTGTGTTAAATTAGTAAAAACCCTGAGATTATGAGACAAGTATATATGAATAACCATTCTTTTGAAGAACCACTTCATTTTTGTGAATATAAGTTCCTGAATGAAGTCAGTAAAAAACCTGTTGTAATAGTGTAAAATGTTTCTTTAAACATTTAATAATAACTTTTCTCAGTATTTTCTTATCATTGCTTAAATCTGATTTATGATACAGAAGAACAGCTAAATCAGAAATAGAAACTTGCATTATTTCTTTTTGTTATGAAGTCCTTCCTATGGGCAGTTTCATACCTACCAGACTTCACTGATGGGCTGCACCAGGGGGCACTCACTTCCCAGTCTAATCAAAACCAGGGAGCCAAATCAGATACTAAACCTCACTTCTCGGCCACACCACAGTCTCTTATGCCTGCATTTGTTTCTACATTGGTAAAATGCTGAAAATGTTCTTCCATGATTTTGGACACTGTTAATTGTTAGGTTTTTGTCACCTGTAGTTGGAGAAGGCTGTGGAAATGTATTGTCATACGGATTTCATTACAAATTTTCAGCAAATAGCTAACACTTCTTGAACACTGCTTTTGAGCATGCTGTGTGAGAGATAAATAGTGAGTAGTTGTGGAAAATACTAGAATTTCAAATTACACAGGGTATAGGGAGAATTAAAAATTGTGCATTATGATGGACCGAAGACTGAGAACAAAAATGTTAGCGCTGTATATTGGTTCTTTCAAGATGTTTAAATAAAACAGAAAACTTGAATTCCAGTAGAATTTAAAATAGTTTTCAATTTACAGAATGCCTTCATGTGTCAGGCTAAGTAATGTATGCTCATCTGAAAAACATCAGTGCTTACCAGTTACTCTGCATGGTGTGAATGTAAATGTGAATACTCCTCTTTTTTTCTCTGTCTCTTTTTTTTTTAGATCTATGTGCTGAGTGCACACAGTAACACCATGGCTTCAAGATTTTAATGTACTCATTAAATTGGAAAAGCTGTAATAATTTACAGTCACTTCCTACTGCAGTGGCAGAAGTTTATGAAGTACTTCTTAATGCGTTTTCTAGTGCTGTGTTTGGAAAGTGAGCAGTTATATACTGCCTGGACTGAATTTTGGTCATTATTTCCAGCTTGCAAATTGTGTTTGATCATAAAGAAAAAAATTAAAATTTGATGATGAAGAAATTAACCTGTAAATAAAGTTGGGCAACAGATATTGTAGGAAACCAACTATAATAGTGGAACATGAATAGTGGAATAATGGTCAGTGGTGGTTGGTATTTCCAACAGTGCTGTAAAGAAGGACAGTGATTCAGAGCGCTGTATTCCTGGATGCAGGGGTGCAGTGACTCAAGGCAGTAAAGTACATCCTTCCACCTACCTTTTATGAAGTTGTGTTCAAGCTTTCTTAAGATAGTTACGATTATGAGAACAACTTATTTGATTTCTCATATTATTATAAAAATACCAGTAGGGTCTCAGGCGATAACTCAGTACCGTGCTTTTTCAGTGCAAAGCTGTTTCTGTTCTCACACAGTGGCACGTGCTGTACTTTGAATCTGGGGAGACATTTCTCTCTGAGGGAGAGTCCTTGAAGTGTCCACAGGAAACATTAGCTGCTGGGAACTGGTTAAATCACTGCCTACAGTGGGAAGGTGCTGTTTCAGAGAGAAGGTAGATTCCCTTCAGGGAAGGTGGTAAGGGGCAGTGCAGAGAGCAGAAGGCAAAGTAGACAGGACTTCGTCTGACCAAGTGGGAGCCGCTAGCAGATGTAGCTAGGGGCCTGGTCTTTTTCACATGAAATTATCTTTATTGTGTTGCAACCTAGTGTAATTAATCAGCTCACACTGTGCATCATTGCCATACATTCTCTTTGCGTTGTCATAAGAAGAGTCTACCTTATTTAAGAAAAGAAAGACCAGAAAGGAAATTTCACTATTAAAATTATTAATACTCCAAAGCCAAGAAATGCTGCATTTAGGTTTGCCTTTGGATCTTTATTGGATTTCCTCATGTGTAGTCATGGTAGTCTCCCCTTAAGTGATCACATGTTATTTTACCATTAAATCTGCTGAATCATTTGCTGTTGATGCTGTTGAATCTGTAAATAACTAGGCAGAAAGTTTTGAGGTGGAAAAAGGATAGTTTTGTGATTAGTGCAGGTAAATCCCACACAAGAAAGCTTAGCACTTGCTTCTACCAAAGCCTTTCTGTGCAGTGCTGAATACCTTACTGGAACCAAAATTTTGGCATATAGCCATTCATTTTTTTTTTTTGTTACTTGCTTGAGTTCCCCATGAGATATCAGTGTTTTGTATTTAGAAATATTCCGGCCAAAATAATTCAGAGCCAGAGTTGCTTTGTGGGTCAACTTCTGGATCAATAAGCATCATCTTGGCAGACCTTGACTTCTGGCTCTGTAGCTGATTTATGTGTCACCTTAAGAAAGTCTGTTTAGCTGCAGTTTCCTACTCAAGTGGAGATAATAAGGCAGACCGAGTTTGCAGTGTGGAGAAGTCATTGAGAAGCCCTCTGGTACTAAGATAATTCTTGAGCACTTGGAGTGGGATGGAGGGGTTGGAAGAGCCTGAGGAGTGTCTAAGAATAAAGTAGATAAACATTACTGCAGACAAGACTGAGGTATTGGCAATTTGCAGGGGTAATGTCAGTCTCTCTTGCTAGAAGTATATATTTTCTGAGGTATACCTAAGCTTTCATTTCAGAAGTGATGAGAGAATGTTCCTATTATTTTTATTTTTGGAGGGATATAATTTGATAGTAATCCCTTCCTGCTTGTGTCTGCCCAGACAGGAAAAAAAACCTTTCCTTCTGTCTGCAAATTGTTCTCCTTCATTACTTCAAGATTAGCTTATCACAGTGTTACTGAAGCATCTTAAAATCAATCTGATATTGGTGGAAGTGCTTGACTTTCTTGCTGACAGCATCATTCCAGTGAGTGGGTCTGGCCCTGCCCATTGGTTGTGGTGAGGAATTTAATCCCTGGTGATTTTGTTTTAGGGAGCCCTAGATACCCTGGGATTCTGCTTTAGTTGTTTGTCTTTTGCCATACTTGCAGAGTAGTAACGTGCAGGCAGAATCCCTTCTCATCATTAAAAGAAGGGAATAGTCAGGTGCAGGAACACATTTCCCTAATCCTCTCTATCCCTGAAAGAGTAAAAATTTTGTGTGGAGGCAAGTGTAAGGGGTTTCATGTTTACCGAGTGCTTTAAAATAAGATGGGAGCAGCCTACTCAGAAGGATGAAGAGCTAGGAAGAGGTTTGGTTGGGTTTTTTGTTTTTTTTTTTTGTAAGTGGCTGAGAACAGAAATTTTGTTTCAAAAATGACTTTGCACTGCATTGTAACAGTAATTGCTAGAGTGCCTAAAGCTTTTTTAGCTACATTCTTTTGTTGGTTTTTGTTTTGGGTTTTTTTTTTTTTTTAAATAAACAGTCATTCTGCTTTCAAACCATGTAGAGTAAATAAGACTGGCTTTACCTCTTGAAGAAAGCACAAAAATACCAACAGCTGCCTCATTTTTCTGAATACTGTCCATTCCTGCCTGGGGCAGGGATTCTGTGGAGAAAATAGTATGTGATTGTGCAGGTAAAGACTGTATCACACACACAGCGAATAGGGAAATGGTTGAATCAACAACCTCTGGCAGTTAATAACTTATTCAACTTAAGTAGTGTGTGAAAAGTAGTTTGAGGTGTAGTGGGATGTGTTTGGACAATACAGTGTCTATAGATGACTCCTTTGCTTTAAAGAGGGGAGGAACTGTAAAATGCTAGTAAAACTCTGTTTTATCTGAGCAGTCCCACTGAAACCACTGTGATTGAATGGTGATTAACATCAAGAATGATGATAACTGTTTGCTAACCAGACATCAGAGTGTAGTTCTTTGGCTTATATCACTGGAGTCTCAGATGTGAGCCCTCTGGACAAACTGCTTTGTAATTCTGCTACTTTAAGCTTAGCTGCTTCATAGGCATAAAGAGCGTTTACTCAATTTACTTTATGGGTAATAAAATTTTTGCAGGTTTCTTCTAAGCTAGTCCACAATCATGCTGTTGTGGGGTCAAGATATGTTTTGTTGCTGAAGTTAATGTCAGAATGCAGCAACGATTGTCCTTACTGCAATGAATTCTTTGTCCTTATCTTGCCCAGTAGATGGTAGTGTTGGCTGATTTTTCTAATTTATTTTAAAGCTGTGCATTAACATATGTAGGTTTGTTTTTTTTTTATTTTGGATCCTTTGCACTTCAATTGTTTCTCCTTTTGTCTGTTGTCCCAAATAATAATTTTACCTTTTATAAAACGATAACAACTCTTATTCTGATTTGAAATCTGTGGGAACTGATGAGATGCTCTACACTCTTAAGAGGGCACAGGTAACAGCAAACATTGATAGTCTGGTCTTTGTTACTCTGAATTAGACACATTCGACAGTGAGGACTTAATTTGAAACTAGGTTGTATATATATTTGTTCCCAGCAGGTTTGAGTTTATTATTAATCTACAATATGATAGACATTTTGCATTGGTTTAAAATGTTTTTAATCCCACATAGAGACAAATACTCGAGTATTTTTATGAAATACTTTATGAAAGTCCTTTTAACATTTGATTACCCCTACATAAAACTACAGAGTGTCTTCCAGTCAGCATGATAAGGCAAAGAACTTCCATTGGAAATGGAAATGTTCTTAACCCATGGAGGAGAGACAGCAGCAGTCCACCTTTGGTGTTATGCTTAGTCATATTCACTGGGAGAATGGATTTCCATGGTTCAGCACAGCACATGGTGGGCAAAAAATGACAGGCTGAAGAAGAAGAAATGGAGCACCATTTTCATAAGAACAGAAGAACCTTGTGCTTAGCCCAGTAAAATCATGTTAGAGAGGGTACATAATTCCTTGCTTTATCGTATACCAAGAGAGTAAGTGTGTGTTAGGGTACTAGAGCTGTGTAATCCATAGGGTAATGTTGACTTAAGAAAAAATGGATATAAAATGACTATGAATACTTGGAAAGTAAAACATGAAATGTAGGAATGGACTTGCAGTAGAGACTGTAGAGTAGTGTGTTGAATTTTTTCATAGGCACATAAACTACTATTAGCCTAGATCTTTTTTTTGACTTGCTTCCAACAGTAGACACTAGTTGGCATGTTGCTCTGACAATTCTTATCCCTTGATGGCTTTGTGCAGCATGCTGCTTTGTACATCTATTTATCCTGTTTTTAAGCAATTAACCTTTATCGCAAGTTGTTTGTTGCTTTCCCTCCCCAGCTAAAACGAGTATGACTACTCAGGTCTGAGGCATTGTTCTGGTTAGCCATGAAAAGCTTGGTGTGCACCTTAATGCTGACGCTGTAGCTGGCGAAGTAGGGAGCAAAAGCAGGCATGAATTCAAGTTTACATCCAAAGAGGGGCTGGAGTCCTCTGACTGATAGAGGGGAGGCTGCAGGCAAAACCGGGAATTACAGTGGTCAGTGAGTGGCCCAGTAAGACTGTCGTGCCCTCCTGCCCGCTAAGACAGTAGCAAGTTGTTACTCTGTCACTGAGACCAACTTAGTGTGGTGGCCTGACTGTTCAAGAGCTTCTTCCACAATAATTTGGCTCTTGCTGCCATTAACAGCCTCCAGTGAAAGAATAGGTGGGAGCAGCCTTCCCTGTGGTCACCGGTCTTCCATTGCTTAGTGCTTATCAGTCAGCCCTCCAAAGCCGGAAGGGCATCCACTTGTTGCAGAGGCAGCAAAGCACCAATAGCAAAAAGGAATTTAACTAAAATAGGAGCAAGACTGGGGTGTGTGAGCTGTAAGACACAAGGATCCTCTTCTGAATGGTAACTCTACTGTATTTCTTTGATGAAACATGCATGTATGTCTGTACACAAACTGGAGTATGAGCACATGATGTTTACTGCGTTTGGTCACCTTTCAAAGTTGAACTCATGGTCTTTCAGTCCGTATAGATTTATCAACAGCTTGTTCAGGCTTTTCATACCTATTGTGAGCATAGCTGATCACAACTAAAAATCTTGGCTTCAAATGTCATATGACTGTGTGAGGGCCTCTTCTTTCTCTCCCTTCCCTCAGCTTACTATTTTCTTAGCTGTTCACATTCCTTAGGACCTGTTGGCTTTTTGTAAAAGCTGAGACTGGAAGGACTGTATTAGTAAAAGCACACTGCTGTGGTATGTACATTATGGGGCTCACCTTTGCTTTCAGCCAGAACAGCTTGTTCTCAGTACTGAACCATAGTAGGGTCCAAAGTGAGTGGGAGTGATTAATTTGACAACCTCTGGAGGCACAGAGAGAGTCAGTGTTGAGCCAGGCAATTGTTCCCCTTCTCATTTTCCCAAGGTAAAGTTGCTTGACTGGGGAAAAATAGGCTTCATGCCACTGCCTTGAAGGAGTATTCTCTTCATTGGGTGCTGTGGAGATTTGAAAGATGCTCTTAGACATAATTTTTCCTGTTGAAAGCTGTTGGTAAGAGTACCTCACTGATACAGACCCGTTTTGTACAGACCCTGTGGCAAAGACACCCCTTTGCTGTTCAGAGCAAAGGATCAGGGATAAAACAATGCCTTGAGATGAACCCATGTAACCAGCTGGGCCTGCAAACCACATAGTGCTTAGGAAGCTGAAGTGATTTTCATGTGGTAGTGCTTTAATCACTACTACATTGGGAAGAAACTTCTTCTGGCAGCAGGATGGCTATAACTCCTGGTGCTCCAGTGTAAGCACAGCATGAGGGGTATTGTTGAGCCTTGCTTCCGGCTGACAGTAATATCACATTCAGCATGTAATTAAACAGCTCATAAACTGCCTTGAGATGTTTGTTTATGTGCAGTTTATAGCAGAGATGTACTGTGTTTTTGGAGGATGCTGAAATTTCCGTACTCGGAAGCATTTGGTATGTGATGTTCAGCTCCCTTTTCCTCAGAAAAAATACTCAGTGTCTCGAGTGCATTGTTTTGCTGGCAATAAAAAGCATACAGTTAGGGGAAGTTCCCATGAATTTGTGTTGCTGATTTTTTTATTCTTCTGTGTAAGTTAGATACCTGTCTTTCTGTGGAGGCATCTCTATCAGCATCTGTTGCAAATAAATATTTTTAGATGTCGAAAATGCATTATGCTTGATAGAAGCAAGAATGGCTTGTTTCAAATTCCATGGGGATAAGTAGAAACACATAGAAAATAGGCAATATGGTGAGGACACCGTGTAATAACTATATTGGTGAATGGAAGCAGACACTCCAAGAGACTTTTAGTAAATTTTTCCTGTGGTCTATTTCATTTGTTTTATCTTACAGTTTAGAGTCAATGAATTTGGGGCCCTGGAGGTGATTACAGATGAAACTGAAATGGAAAGTGTTAAAAAGGCAACAGCTACCACAACCTGGATGGTTCCAACTGCTCAAGAAGGTCAGTTAAAAGGCGGTAAACATTTTCTGTGGTAGATGATATTTTCTTTAATATGTCAGCTTTTCTTAAAGCTTTCCCTCTCCAAATTAAAAAAAAAAAAAACAAACCACAATTTACTTGCTTTAATGGACAGAGTATCTCTGGTGATGTTACCTGTTGCTTGGCATGTGAATGCATTTTAAGTTAAAAGGAAATAATTCCACTGTTAAACATCTGAAGTTCAATTACAGCCACAATTTCTTCATAATGGTAATTTTTTTCTAAAGTTAAAATGGATATTCTTGCTTTAGTTAATTTGCAAAATAGTAAATTTCTTTAAATTATTGAGAATTTTTTAGAGGTAATTTTTGTTGAGCTAGTTCTCCGGACTGCCCACAGACTTTACTAACTGCTTAGAGTTCATTTGTGACCGAAGTACTGTGCACTGCAAATGCCTTCACATGATATTTGCTGCTGCTCAGCTGCTACCACCTGTGTCAGTGTTAGATGTGCAGTGTGTATCTGCACAGTTGCCGTACTGCTGCTGACTGGGCTATTTTATAGTACTAAAAGCATGTAGTAACAGTTTGTGTTTTATCTTGAATGGTAAAATTCTAATAATTTTGATAGCTGTCTACCAAATAAGATGTTTCCTGGATTTAAAATCCTGGTGAAGGAAACATTTGTTCTGTTCAAAGTTGGTTTGCATGGTCATAAATTACAGCAATTGGTTACACTAACTCCACTAATTATGGAGCAGCATGAGTGAAAATATCGCAATTGGTTTTGCGATTACTTACAACTACCTATTTTTTTTCCTTGTTGCTACTACATTTTAACAATTTTCTTTTAAAATACACATCTGTAAGTTCTTTGAAAAGCAGACTTCACAATTTTTGTGTAATAATCATCACTATAAGCGTGAGAATGAAGTCAGTGGAAGCTTTCCTTTGCTACTCCCTCACTATTAAATCATAATTGTCATGTGACTTTTGTGAATAGGTGAATCATTTACACCAGTAGGAAAGTAGTTTGGGCCCTCTCTGTGAGGTCTGAATCTTTATGTATACAGATGTATTCTGTAGGTCTGTATCCAAGGCAATGATAGTTATTCAAGTTCCAAATCTGCAATGAGAATAGCAACATTGTGGTAGTGTAGTAACACGACAGATTCTCTCCTTAGACAGAGAGATCACAGTTACCTACTGTAAAGCAGACAACTGCATCTCCTAGAAACCTAAAAAAATTAGTGTTTTTACTAAATTAAGGTGTGTTTAAGGACATGTATACCAAATAAGCATTCTGCTACTACCTTACATTGATTAATTTAACGCTCCCCAAAAATAAAAATATTGCTAAAATATTGTGAGAGGAAGTAGGTTTTTTGAACCACTAATGATGCTGGTGTGTAAATATAACACTTATATTATATATTCTTCTGGGGGAGATATTCTGCATTCAAGAGCTGACTCTGCTTTTAAATGCAGTAAAGTGCTTAAGCAAAATAAATAGTTTGTGATTGAAATTTGTCTTTTGGGGAGGTGCAAAGACAATGACCTGCTTTAGAAGCTGGAGTACGTGACAGTGCTTCATACTTGCTTTGAGGGAAAGAAACTGCATCCTTTCCTAGGCTACATTTCTGTTGTGGGGAAATTGTAGCTTTGGATGTGTGAGTAACTTAGTATTTGAAGAGTGCTTTGTTACAAGTTTAGTGATTTTTCACTTCTGGTAGGCCTCAGGCAGGTTGAGCAATAGCTACTGCTACGAGAGACTGTATAATGTAGTCAGCTATTTGCTTTCAGAAATAAGTTCACCTAATGAAAGATAACTCCCCCCAACCCTTTTTTCTGAAATATAGGTCAAAAATGAGGCACATCAGCAGGAGATGAGGTCATGGACTCTGAGCAGTGATGACTGTTGGCAGTCAGCACCGTGCCCATCACAAAATTCAGTCCTTCCGCGAGTAGCCACATCAAGCAGTGTCAGTGTGCGACTGTGACAGAATCATATAATCAGTGGATTCCTCTCTCATGTTGCAGTATGAAAACCCAACTGGCTTGTCAGTAATGTGGACTCCATACGAACACTAACTCCTAGTTCTTCATTCTGACAAGTAGTGTGGCTAACGTTTTTCTGTTTGCTTGGCATGGCCTGCAGAGGATGGTTGGAAATGTATCACCTCTACCTAAGTGAAGTTAACTTTTGTCATTGTGCAGCCTTTTCAGAAAAGACAGGGATCCCCACAAGGTTGAAGGAAACTGCAAAAGTGGATGGACTTGTTTTCTGTGAAAACTGTTACCGCTATGGTACCTTAGAAGAATTTGTTCCTGAAGGGAAATTTTGCAGCCAGAAATGTGCCCAGCAAGTAAAAAACAAGTAGGTGCTATAATAAAGCATAGAAACAAAGAATTTGACAAAATATAAAAGTGGTGGGCAAAGGGAGATATTAAGTAGCTGTGTTTTGGTGTCTTAATTAGTTCAAAATGTTCTTTCACTGTTTTTCGTGTAAATGCCTTAACATTTGGTATGTCTAACACTGATGTTGAAGGCAGTCTTTTTTGCTCAGTGTGCTATGTTCTACTGTGAGATGCAAGCAGTAAAACAGTCTATGGGATGCATGAATCAGTGTCAGACTCCCACTTTGTTTCATAGTCATTGGAATTAAGATAATCAGTAATGAGATGGTTGGGGTGGTAAGTTAACTATAATAATTAAGTGTAAGAGCTGTGTCATAGATGACAGTGAGTGAAAACATGAGCATACTGTAGTTTCTCAGTTTTTTTTTTTTTTTTGAGCTAGTGTAGTTCATCTCATCATAAAGGCATGTTTGTATTAGTTTTTCCATTCTGTATTGCATATTGCTACATTATGGCAGGTTTTAACATCTGTGATTTTCTGTGTTTTCCTTCATTTTTAGCTAATTGCTTCAAAGTTTTCTGTTCTGATTTCTTGTTTAGCAATTTGTACAGTCACATACCAGCTTTATCCAATTGGATTTGTCAGTCTTAACAATTACCTTTCCTTTCCTCTCTGTAAACTGCCCTGCAGTCCTAAACATTTCACAGTTTGCTTCTCCAGGAGATATGATGATACATGGGAAAAGACACACTGATTAAAACATGCAGAACTTGTTCAGCATAAGCTGACAGCTTTCTTTTTGCAGTTGCTGATGTGTGTCTTTCAGATTAATTCTTTTGACAGATGTAATTTTCGGTAGTATTTCTAAGAGTGTATTTGGTATAATACAATTGGACCCACAATTACTTGACCTTCAGATTTACTTGCTTTTTACCTGTTTTATAAATATTAGCAGTTGAATAATATTGGCTTTGTGTCATTGTGTTACTATTGTAATAGAGAACCAAAGGAGGAAAATCCCAGCATGGAATGCAATGGGGAAGATGATTCTAAAGGCATTCGGAAAAGAAAAGCAAAGTTTCCTCTCAAAGAAGAGTCCCAGGATAATGGAGAGAAGAAAGAGAATCCCGATGAAATTGTTAGTATGCATAATAAACCCATTCCTGCAAGTATTTTGGTGGGAGTTTTGCCTTGTATTGCAATGTCAGTAACTTCGTCAATCTACAAAGAGAAGTGACTGCATCACTATTTCAGAGCCACGATAAGTAGTTGGTTCATTTACCAATTTAATTATGCCTCACTAGTAAATTGTAATTTTTGACAATGAACTGATAAGAGCTGTTATCTCTTCTCTGTGCTTTTTTAAGAACAGAACAAAAAGAATTGAAAGGAAAAATGCTGCTAACCTAGACTTGCCATGTGTTCAGCACGGAAAAACAGGAGTACATATTTCTCAACACTTGTTACTTTGTCACTCTGCACATGAATAAATAACTATAGACTAATAATTTATTTTGCAAACAAAGTTACATTACAGTTAAGAAGGGAACACTTTGGATTTTCTTAGTGTAATTTGCCTTAGAAAATCATAGCCAGAGATTTGGGTTTCTGTTGTGTTACAGTGTAATGTGCTCTGGGGCACCTTTTTATTTTGTTTTCCTTTGGGATTTGTTCTTCATTTTAGAAGAAACTTACCACAGTACCTTCCCATAATGTTTGTGGGTTTTTTTCCTTCATTATTTGTTTTCTTCCCAATAGCTGTAACACTGCTGGAGAGAGCACAGTTTTGAGGGAGAAGGGGAAAGTTCTGGAACCACCAAATGGTCAAAAGGCTGAAGACACTAGAATTGTCAGAAGGGAATTTGCAGCTCTGTGTATAGCAGTATATTAGGCAAAAATCAGGGGATACCTTTGCCTTCATCCATCTGCCTTCCCAAATGAGTACTTACTCTGTTCATCTGTTTAGGTGCTCACAAAACTGTTAATACACAAACAGTGAAGTAAATAAAATGGATTGATCCTTTTTACATTTAATAAAGCAATTGTACATTTGAAGAAAAACAGACTGAAGCTGTGAGAGGTTTTCCTTTTAATTATTTGGGAAGCATGAACATATTAAAGATACTGTTATTTATCAGTGTCTCAGTGAGGCCTGCTGAAGGCTTTGTGATCTGTTCCCGGGTCAGGCAAGACTGAGTGCTGGGTCGGGAGAGTCCTTCTGTCTGTCATGTTCACTGTGTTTGCTGTGGTTTGTCACTGATGGCTCACTAGCTGTGATTAGACATCTGCAGGTTTGTTTAAGGTAGGGGAGAGCTAGGTCAGTAGCCATTCAACCTTTGGTGTTGCAAGTTTTATTGTACCTAGCCTTCTAAACTAATGAGTTTACTGTACTGGTTTTTTTGTTTGTTTGTTTGTTTTGTGGTTTTGTGTGTGTGTGTGGTTGGTTTTTTTTTGTTTGTTTGTTTTTTCTAATTTAGGAGGACAAACCTGAAGGAAGGATCTTGAGAGTATCGCAGAGAGCCAGGAGAAAAAGAAAAGGGGAAATAACAGTTTTGAAACAAAGTAAGTTAGATTACAAAACAAAAATTATCAGTTCTTTAGGTAATATCTGTCTCGTATTGCCAGCAGTGTTTCACTGAATTTGTATTCCCTGTTCAATACTTTTTTTTCAGTTCTGTAAAAAGAGAGTGCCAGTGTATTATTTATAGCAAGAAAATTTTAAGACAGCATTGAGAAGGATATAGTAAGTGTAAATGCAACTGATGTACATTTTAGGTGTGTTTTTTTCATCCCTCTAGAGAGTGTCAGTATTGAAGGAAATCAGCCCCACTGAGTTCCCAGATGTTGAAAGACATGTATCAAGCAGAAGTGGAAGTTTACTTTTGTTTCCTTGGGGATCAATTTTGCATCTTCAGTATATGCTGGAAATAGACACATTTATGGAACTGTTTAGGAATAATTGCTATAATCAGTCCAAAGGGACATACACTGCATCAAGCAGCATAATAAAACATATTTTCAATGAGTGCTGTTATTTCAAGCTAATTGTATGACAGATTGTTTTAGGAAGAATTGGAGAATCAGCTGCTATGATACCTGAGTGGTGCACTAACCACAGACCTACATCTTGCCCTCCAGAGTATTTCTTATGGTAGGGAGGAGATACTCACAGCAGTTGCTGGGCCACTAGTCAACAGAACTCCAGGTAGCTCTGATGCACACTAGGCAGATGAGATACTTATTGAAGATGCAACAATAAAAGTGATGGAAGATCCCCCTCCCAAGATAGAATCGCTCTTGAAATGTTATTTCTACAGTTGTTTTCAAAGCTGAAGAGATAAGAAGTGTGTGAGACACGAGCACAAAGCTGATGCTCTGTGGAAATCACTGCTGTCCACTGATAGAATGTACTGTACAGATTTCTTCTGTTGTATTGGGGGTTTTTAATTTTTATTTGGGAAAATACCAGTTCAGCACAAGAGATATGGTAGAAAAGACCAATTTGTATTCAGAACCAAGCATGAAACTGTGTTATTGTGCTGAGCCACTAATCTCTTACATGGAATAGATAAAAACTGGGTAAATCCCAAATAAGATGAGTGTGCTCTAATAGTGTTGAGCCATTGCTGCAGTTCTGAAATTTGTTATCTTTTGGTTACATTATGAGCTTTCGTCTGGAGAGTTTGGCATCACTATTGTTACGGTTCATGTTTTATTAATAAAAATGCTTAGCCAGACTGTTACTTTAAGGGATTTATTTCTCTCATGAGTAGCCTACAGTCTGGATTAAGCCAGAACCATAGTGTGAACTGGTGATGAATCCTAGTGGCAGCATGAGCTTATGGTCTGAAATGCTAAGCTGCATATGCAGAGGAGGTGTTTTAGGTAAAGATCAGTAAAGCAGAGTGGAAGTGTACAAAAGTAAATACATACATGGCCAGCCTCACAGACCATCTGTTTTTGAAGTTCCTGGCTATTGCTAGTGCAGTTAGTGCCTTATTTTCAAGGCCTGGAAACTGTTACTCACTGATGTGACTGTAGTCAGTGTTAAGCTGGACTGTAGGCAATATTGCAGTTACTATGCAAGCGTATGCGAGTGTTCACATTATATGAGCAAACCTGAAACTGGAGGTTTCTGTCATCTGCTAATGACACGATGCGGGGAAAAAGCAGTGGTGACAGTTCTGATGGCTTGGAACTGCCTCTCCACCCAAAACCATCAAACTACAAAGTGATGGAGTAGGTTAGAAACATTGTCAGTACTGTTAAAAAACAGGGTATTTCAACTGTGATTAAAAAACCATGTTATGAGTGCTATCCAGTTGAATGCTTTCCAGTAAAAGAAATTCTTGAGGGGAAAAAAATTAAAATATTGAGATATTTTGTGATTTGAACTGATTTCTTCACACATTTATAAATTGTATACATTAGTGCTTCTTAGAATCAATAATGAAAAGGGGTTGGGGCTGGACTTTGTAAACTTTTCTTTTCACCTGAACGTGCTTTTTCTTGTTACTAATTTGAACTACTGGAAGCATTTTTGGACAAATCAGGAACCTTCATGTTCCTAATGCCTTTCAACTTACAGAGCTACTTCTTTTTCTGAAAGAAGTCCTGAGCAACACCATTAGTTCATTTAATAAAATGTAGATTTGATACTTCAAAGGGTAGTGTTTTGTTGTTTTTTTTTTTTTGAGACATTAATAGTTACAGAATTATTTCACTGTTGTGTGCTTCTTTACAGCTGTACCCTCTAAAGGAAGGCAGGCATGGTGTTGGGCATCCTATCTGGAGGAAGAAAGGGCCATTGCAGTACCTACTAAGCTTTTTAAAGAGGTATGACCTTCTGAAGTTTAAGTCAGTCAACCAACTAAGATTGTAAAATTTCTAGGAAATCAATAAACAAAAAAGATTTGAAGATTTTACGTTTCTTTGGAGGAAAACAGACATGATAAAATAATACTGTCCATCAGCAATTATCAAGAGAGTGGGAAATATGAAAGGAGTTACCTTGCTCTTCTTTTTCAGAGAATTCTGTTGTAGGTGAGTGCTGTCAAATCAGACTATAGAAAGCAGATGCCTTTCCAAAATCTGCAAGTTCTTGTCTTTCCATCTAATCTCTAAAGCTAAAAATCTGATGCATACCCACACTTTTTCATGCCATGTAATTTTCTTTAAATATGTTTAGAAAGCTGGTATAAAGATCATCTTTTGGCTTGTTGCTTCAATTATATTACCTGTCTTTTTTGCAGCTCCTGCTGACATTATGTTTTGTTACTACATCAGATGTTAGTTTGTCTTGTTCCCCTTTTGCCTGCCATCTGATTGGATGTCACATCACCATCTCTTGCTTGTCCTTTACCTGCTATGATAGTCTTTGTCATTTGTTATTTCAGTGCTTTTGCTAGTGCTGTCTCTCTCACTTGGAAGAGAGCTCCATATGCAAATCCACAAAGTTTCCATGCTGTTATCTTCTCTTGCAAAACCTGGGAAATGTGAATGTGTCTCAGCTACTGTACTTCTGCTCTGTGTTATTTTTTGATAATTCTGTTCTTACTTGTAGTATGTTTCTTGCATCCATTTCTTTCTGTAGGGTTCATACTTCAACTGTTAAATCTTTTGTTTAGAAATTAGCTTTTCAGCTTACATATGCATGTGATACTGACCTTTAATTGGCACCTCTAGCTATTACTGAGTTAGAAAAGTGAAGAACTAGGATTGCATTGTACAGAATCCATAGATTTGTAAATGCAAGAGCAACAGTTCCTTGACCATTCTTAGTTGTATCCCCTTGTGCTATATATTGGTTCAAAAATTAACAAGAGAACAAACTGTATAATGAGTGTCTTAGTGGGAAGGTACATTCATAAGGCATTGCTCTGCCTGTCTGAAGTTCCATGAAATGCTATAGCAACACACAGGCATATATCAACCTTTCAGGGCGCTGCACATGGTCTGGAGTTACGAGATGTTTCCTGTACTTTTCTCTACTGTGTACCTTTCTCGTTCAGTGCATCTTACTTAGTATTTTCTTTCAAAGTCTTTAGTCCCTGAGTAATGCAAGGGTTTAATTTAGTGTGCAGTATTTAAAACCTGTAGCAGAAAGAGAGTTCTTAACAACACCCAGAACTGGCCTGGTAATATTTCTTCATTTTACAGATGAAAAAGCAAGCCACAGGTGCAGAAACGTTAAAAAAAACCCAACCCAACCGATTTTGAATCCTTTTATTTCTGTGTTCATTGTGAGAATTACTCTTTTTCTCTTTTTGTTTTTCCAGTTCGGAAGCAGTACTTTTCACTGTGTTTTTTGTACCCTTAGTTAGAAATGGTCAGGATGATGGAGAGTCCCTGCCACTTCCTGGTACTTAGAGTAATTTCTAAGCTGTGTCTGACAAGCTGTTGTGCCATTAAAACAAAATTATTGACCCTTCTATTCCTCGATGTGCCATCTGCTCATTTATTGACTTTACCTTTCCTCTTTCTTGCTTTTTGTATCCCTCCCTAGCAAAATATCTTTATATATTTGTTGTAAAAATAATGTGTGATTATTAAGTTTATTTTACTTTTGGTGATGTTTTGAGAATTGTGCACAAAATTGAAATCTGTTAAATAGTATTAAGGTTATTAGCCTTCCAAAATTTGCCTGTTAATTTGACTGTAACAGAAACCAAACTAGAAGTTCTAGATTTGACAATGGGAAGAATAGTAAATAATTCATGTCTTAAATTTCAGGAAATACATATGTGATAATTGCTTAATTTTTAGTGTATTGTTTGTAGAATTTTGTACAGATTTTACAGTAATGTTTATTATAAAAGTGAAATAATAGATGTGTGACTTTTTTGTTTCCTCTCTCTGTAATTTTACTTGTGCTTGCTTTTGAATAATTTCCATTGTTCCATTGGCCATTGTTCCTCAGTGTGTCAATAATTCAAGCATTTCAGTTTTCCACTGAGTTTTTTTAATCTTTAAACTGTTTATTATGTTGATGTCATTAGCTGCAAGACTGTGCAACAATATGGACTGTATTGAATTTACTGTGTCAGTTTATTGTTTTCAAGAAGAATTCTCTCCTTGATGCATTCCTTTTGAAGAAAATTATGCGTAGAGTAACTCCATTAAACTTTCATTGATAATAAAAATATTAAGTGTGGTGATGTTAGGATGAAATAACTTTTTCAAATGCTCGTACTGCAGTCAGGTACTTTGATCCCTTGACTGAGGTCTAGCAAATGTTCCAAGCTGTTTTTAGATAGGGACTTAGAGCTGTGATTAGACATCTGTTAGCTGACCACTGCAGGCCAATTTAAACTGGTTTGGTTCTCCATTTCCCTACTGCATAATTGCATATTCCCACTCTTATACCGTGCACTGCATTTTTTTTCTCCTGGGTTTATTATTCAGTTGTATCAGTTGCACCCAAAGCTACCAAACAGAGGTTTCCCTTCCTTCCAAGTAGGTGATACCTCTCTGAGTACCTCCCTTGGTATCCTTCTCTTCCCACTAACTGAAGAGATATTGCAGTTGACTGGGGAGAATGTGTAGCTTTTAGGCAGGAACAGAAGGAAGGGGGAACATTTAGGATGTTTTTCCTGTGTTTTTTCCTGTGTTTTTTTTCTGTAACCATTTGGAACATAAAAACTGTTGGGCTGTGAATTTGCAAACCTGTGAAAAACTGTCCTCAGTTTTGGTCACTTTTTTTTCCTGTTATTCGCTCAAATTACCCTTAATATTTACTGCCTTCCTTCATCTTTACCAGAGGGATGCTGATGCCTTCTGATTGAAAACATCCATTTTACTTAGCCTTGTTTTCACTTTCTGTTTTTTAAAGATGTTCTTCTGGGTTCTCTGTAATATGATGTAAGGGTAGTCATGTTCCTATGAGGCAGAAATACTTCTGGAAAACTAGTCTGAATTCAACATATAAAGGACATCAAATAGGCCTTCTCTGTTTACAAACAGTGTTTCATATTTCTGCTTTTCAGTTCATCTTTCATGACCTGAGATGTGGAAAAGGCAAAATAGAGCATCATTGTTGTGATTATTATAGGAATGATGTCTATTAGGAAGGGGTCAGTGTCACTGTGCAGTCTGAAAAATAAATAATTAAATTGTTAAAAGGTTTTGTTGACAATTAGTGAAAAAATTTGAAGACAAACCATGTCATCTTCTTTCTCTTGCTTTCTTTTGCTGATTCTAATTTTCTTACATATTCTCCAGTTTCAAGTCATTCTCGTATCAATGTGTTTTTCAGAGTCATCAATTTCTCCTTCCCGCTCTGTGGTTTTGAAGATGTGAAACTTATTTTAAAGTGATTTATTAGTTCGCTCAGAAACATGAATAATAAATAATCATTGTTCTATTCCTTACGAAGATATTCTTTCTCTGGTACTTTCGAAAGTACTGAAACTGTTCTTTTCTATTGCAGTATCAGTCATTCCCATACAACAAAAATGGATTCAAAGTAGGGATGAAGCTGGAGGGTGTGGATCCCGAGCACCAGTCGATATACTGTGTTCTCACAGTGGCTGAGGTAAGTAAAGGTTGCAGACTGCCATGGAGCAGGGTTACAGAAGAGACTGAAATGAGAACGCTCTCTTTTACCTAACAGGCAGACAAAAACTGTATGTAGAAAGATGGCTTTTAAATTAATAAGGCTATAATAATTCTGCCTGACAGACAAATAAAGAATATGCAGAAGCCAGTGAAGCAGTGACTGTTTACATATATTTAACATAGACAACTAGAGAACAGTATTAGACTAGTTGGATGGTGTGTGGGTTTATCTGTAATTCCATAGTTTAAATCTATATTTAAAAGGGAAAATAAATTAAAAAACCCCATAGGTATGACAACTGATATATAGCAGTTTTATACAAGTTTGATAGTGTTTACAGTTGGTCCATTTACTGATAGAAATAAACAGTTTCTTGTGTTGCTGTTGTGCTACAACTTTTTAAGGCTGATGGCTTCAAAAATTGCCTATATTGGTAACGTGTGCAAGTTAACATGAAATGTAAAGTCAATTTTTCTTTTTGCTGTGGTTTATGAAATAGTTTTTCTAATAAATAGCCTCTTTACTTTTAATAGAGAACCTGTTTCTCAGATACATTTTGTATATCTTTCAAACATACCTTACTTTAGTTTTTACATCGTTTTACTTAGTTTCTGGATTTGTTTTGTGAATTAAAATGGGGAAACAGGAAACAGGTTCTTTGCTCTGTATCACTGTTGTTCTAGACAGCTGTAATTTTGCAGTTTATATTTTAATAGTCTAGGCTTTTGTGTTCCCATTTCTCGATCTCTTTGTGACCCATATATCCCATTTCTGTGGATATCTCTTTCATTTTCTTATGGATGGTGTGTCAGTGGTTGAGTATTTCCTACATACCCTGTGCTCGGCACTAGGTGATGGGTCATGTTTTACAGCAGAATTACCTGAATTCCACTTGAATTCCACAGAATTATGAGATGACAAACTGAAAGTTTTGTCAGAGTACAAATTAAATATAAAATAGGATGACTTTGATGTCAAGAGATTTTCACTGATGACTGCAGTAAATTTATGGCATTTGGAACTCAGGTAGATGGGGAGAACTTTTGTACAGAGAGAGTATTGTTCCTGTTTTTCTCTTCCTCTCAGTAGTTAACTTACTACTTCATGGAATAATGAAGTTCTGAGGGACTGACTTCTCATCTTTAGTTAACAGTTTTTAGTATCTCTCTGGAGAACCCCTCAAACATTGCTATTGTTCATTCTCCCTTCTATATCAGTTAATCAGGATAGCTTGAGAATATAATTATCTGCCCTTCGTCCATGGCTGTATCAGATGTATTCATGCTCCTTTGTGAGGTTTATCTTTTATTCTGATGCTGGGTTGAACCGTTTTCAAATCTTGAACACTAATGGCAATATCCAACTTTTAGTTAATTCTTTTGACCAGAAGAGGACGCACTCAGACTGAGAATAGCTTTGTCTTTTCATTCTTTCCATTTTATCAAATGAATTTATTCAAATCCAGTGCTGGATTGAGCAGAAGTAAAAAGCTGACTGAAAACACACAGTTATTATACATAATGTTGAACAGAAGCTGTTATATACAGGGCGAACATCTTAAAACATAGTATCTTATGTTTTCAATTGGTTCTTTTAGGTTTGCGGCTACAGAATACGACTCCATTTTGATGGATACCCAGATTGTTATGATTTCTGGGTGAATGCTGATTCTGCAGATATTCATCCTGTTGGATGGTGTGAAAAAACAGGTCACAAACTTCATCCACCTAAAGGTATTGTTTAGTTTTACATAGTTCTGAGGTTGAGACTACCTTTGCAATGCTGTAATGGGGGGGGGGGCAGAAATGTTACAGTTCAGTTAGTCAAGAGTGTTTGAAAATGGCAAATTAAACCCTAAGTGTTGCCTAAAATTTCAAGGTCAAAATCCTACCTTTTTTGTTCAGTGGAAGTTCAGAGAAACGAAGAAAACAAAATGGACCATAAGAATCATTCATAAAGCATTAGGAAAGAAAATTGAGCAACAAACCTAGACCCCAAATGAGTGCTTATTGCAAGTAAAATGGTAGGATATTGATGACACATATGCTTAAACTGAGGTCTCACAGGCAGCTGAGAATCCTGTAGTGGAAGGTCTTAGCATGTTTTTGTTATTGAATATTGATCACCATTACTGTACACATGTTGGCACAGACTAATAAAAGACTGCTCTTTCCACGAAGAGTAAGTTTGGAATAAAGACAAAAAGAGGAATCAATAGATCAGTAGTGAGAAAAAAAGGTAAGAGTGGCAGGCAGTTCCTCGGATAATACGTGATTCTCAGGTTAAACAGAGCAGTTGTCTCTGGCATATTTGAGTAATACTTCAAGTAGTCAAGAGGTGACACATTTTGGTAAAGGCAGTCACTCACTGAAATCTGTTGTGGTTTTGATCTTGCTTTACTGGATTGTAACATATTGACTAAAATAGGTGTTTCTATAACTTTTACATAACAGAAGAATGAAGAAGAAAGTCTGTTTGCTTCCAACTCTTGGCATTGTTTTGTGGATTACAAATGGTTATTTGTAGATTATTTTATGCAGTTCAGTATTTTATGAATTTCTCGTGTTTTTTTCCCCCAAGAAACTAAAAAAGGCATTCCATCAACAACAACTTAGATTTCTTTCCAAGTGCTGTATACGCAGAATAAAAAGTGCATAAAGTCCATGCAGGGGACAGTTTACACTGTGAATACATAAGGGGCATTGATTGTGTAAGCAACTGTTTTTATATAACCTAGGGAGTTTGTTTTAAAGCTAGTTGTGATCATGCTGTATTGCTGATAGCCTGAGGATTTAGTAGGGTGAAGTCTGGAGGAGGAGGTGATTTTTTTTTTTATTGTACTGACTGCCATAGAGGAGAGGTCTTTGGGATCTATAGGTCTTTTGCTGTTTCTGAAGTAGAAGCAACAGACTGAAAAGAACCTGGGGAGTGCCTGTGTGTGTGTCAGTCAGACCACCAAAGGGAGGTTAGTTGGTGCCTGGAAGACAGGTAAGTGGTAAGGTGCAGTTTTCTTGGGGAGAGACAGAGAGGTGGCTTGTAGCCTGTGCTACTTGGAGATGTTAGTTCAAAGGGAGGAAGATACTAAAAATTGAAAATACAAATTGATAATAAGAAAGTAGTAAAAAAAATGGTATCTTACTGATACATGCACCTGGTGTCTCATACCTGTCATTTCATGTCCTTCTTTTATGACCTTCACGTAGGATATAAGGAAGAAGAATTCAGCTGGCCCTCCTACCTGAAGGCATGCAAAGCTCAAGCTGCTCCTAAATCACTGTTTGAAAACCAGAATGCAGTAAGTATTCACTTGGTACTAATGGTGTGGAAATTTCCTGGTTTACTCATGTGTGTGGTAGAGACTCATAGCACATTTCAGTGATGGCAGACTTGAGACCTGAAATTTAAGACAAAAATATTTACAACAAATTCAATAAAAATCTCCACTATAGCTGACCTCTGCAATTCCAATTCATTACTTTTTGACTAATCTGTTTAAACTTCCAATACATTCAAAAACGGTATCTTAAATTAAATTTAAGATGGGTCTTACACCATGGTGTTGTGCAACAACCATGGTCTTTCAGAGAGCGTATCTAAGACAGAGTTTAAACTAATGTATTTAATTTTAGCAGGACGTTCAGGACTTTCGTTTTTATAAACTACAAGTCTCTGTGTTTGAGCATCTCTCATGTCAATTAATTAGGCTACTGCCACTTTTGGAACAGCTAATTGGGAAACTTAGAAATGATGTGAATATATTGATTGTGGACACTGGGGAGATTTCTGGGTTTCTAGTATTTATCTTCAGTTAAATGTCTTTCTCTGTGTAGACAGTGATCCCATCGGGATTTCGAGTGGGGATGAAGCTGGAAGCTGTAGACAAGAAGAACCCGACTTTCATTTGTGTTGCTACGGTAACAGACATGGTGGACAATCGTTTTCTGGTTCATTTTGACAACTGGGATGAGAGTTACGACTACTGGTATGATGTTTTTTGTTTTGTATCCTAGTGAGACCTATCAGAAATGCGTTAGCTTTGAGCACTGTGATATTTTCCAGACTGTCAAAACAGTTACCATACCAACTTTTGCTAGATTTGTAGTTATGGCCACTAAAGTATGTCTCAGTGGCAGACTGAAGGAATTAAAATTTCCTGCATCAAGTTGCATGTAAAAAATGCTGAGATTGTATTGAGTCTTCATGTGTGCTGCTGCATCTGGAGTTGTGGATTGATTTCTTATTTCAGTTACGTATTATCTCTGAGGCTGATATTTTCAGAATACGCACTATGATAACGTAGTTGTACTTGGAATTAGTTTTACATGTAGCTGTAAATTGAAAGAAAGACTGCATTTATTTGTAAAATTCTTGATTCACTTATGTTGTTGAAATTGAACCTTAGTCATCTTCTATAAGGCATCAGAATAGTGGCAAAACCTGCTTTTAGTATTCCGTGTTCTACATTCCACTGAAAACTGGGATCCTGCTGTCCTGACTTGTGTTAGGGATGACCTTTCTGCATGTTGGATGATAGAGGGGCTTTGTGTATCTATACAGAAAAGTCAGTGGATGGAGAACGACATACCGGGAGCGTAAAGATAATGGAGTAGATTTAGGCTGTCACAGTGCAGGTTTGTATTTGCACTTGGATCCTCATTTAGCAGATCATTCAGAGCAATGTAGTATATATTAGTCTTTGAAGAGTAACTTACTGCAGAACAGGTAGAGCACTGTATGCCTGTGTCTGGGGTTCATCAGTGGCAACTTAATTGTATAGCTGAGCCTATAAAAAGAAATGAAGGAAGTTTTCTTCATCTGTACTTGATGACTGCTTAGGCACTGTGTCAATGAAAATGACACAAAGCTATTACATAACTTCAAAACCTTGTGAGTCCATCTCTTGACATAATAATTGTGTGGCCTGCGTGACAAACAAACTGTAGTAAGACTGCATTATTGAAGCAGTGATGAACAGGCATTTCGGTGAAGTCAGGAACTGAATATCAAGGTAATAGGCCGTATGAGTCAAAGACCAAGAAAGATTAGTAATTATTTCCATGAAGAAGTAACCCAGAACATACATTTCCTCTACAAAGCATCAGGAAACGGGGGACTGGGAAAAGGTATTGTGAATTTTGTGATATTTGAAGGTTTACTAAAATCAGTTATGCCATTAATTAAAAATTAAAGTGGCAGTTCGGCAAGGCTTTGGGGAAACACAATGCACTATAACTGTAGTGTTCAGAGGTGGCATAGGTACCTTTCTAAAATACTGCAGAGTATATAGCAGACATACACTGAATTTCAGGCTTGTTAATATTCCAGTGTCAGCAGGAACTTTGTCCGCTAATCTTCTCAGGAGAGGGATAAGCAGTTTTTAAGTACATAACCAGGCTTTACATTTTTGCAATTATAGTATTCTGAACTGAGTTTTCTGAATTTCACATGTAGAATACGTGAAATAATACCCTCTTAAAGGATGAGGGAAAATTTAAGTGGAAAATCTATAGGTTTTCCTATAGGTTTTGAGAAATTATTGGAGCTGTATTTACACTGAAGTCAAACTTAAGTTTTGATCTTTTGGTGAAATTATAAAATACAAGAAGTAGCAAGAAGATGCTACTGGAAGTACTGTACATGGAAATTCTGAGTAGTGTGGCCCACATCTCTGCATTGCTGGGCTTGAGGACAAGAATGAATAGAGGAAGAAGGAAAGAAAATCGGAAAAAAGAACAGCAACCAAAAGAGAGCCTGAAAATGCAACCTGAATGCATCCCACTTACATTTTTAATTTTAGATACCGGGTTTGTTGGGACCTTAAGATATCTTAGGTGCATAAATGTCATGTCTACCAACTCCTGTCTGTAACTAAAACCAACAAAATTTTTTGAGATTACCTAATAGCAGAGCCTCACAGTTTGCCTCCACCTGCATGTAAGTTTCAACCTCAGAATTATAATGAAGGTGAAAAAATGTATTTAGATTATGTTAGTTATTTTCAAACAAATACCTTTTTTTTCCTTATACCTTTTGTGATTTACTTAGAGTAGATTGAACTTTCTTGTTGAGGTTAAAAAAACACTTCCTGATCATGAACTGATTTTACTGGACTTCAGCAACAAAAATCTAACCATCACCTAAGCTTATTCAGGCTTCAGGCATTCAGCTTGAATATAGTCTTCCTTTTTTTCTGAGTGTTAAAAAAAACATTATTGGTTCAAAATAAGTAGTCTGGCTAGAATTAGTCATTACAACAGCTCTTTAATGCATAATCATGATACTTCCAGTGTATTATAAATCCTATTAAGTTTTCCTTTGATAGTGGGTTTTAGATGGAAGAAAAGTGAAGAAAATTGTCAAATTTAAGACTTCTCGAAGGAGAATTTTGACCTATACGACACAAACCTTCAGGCTATTTCTGTCTGTCCCATCTCTTTTGATGAAACAAGTAATGCTTCTTTAAAAGCCAAAGGCATTCCTTCTGAATGGAACTTCTGAATTTTCTTATTGGTGTTTGAATCTGGAAATAGCATTGGGAATCTTTGAGTATATCAGGACTGTGAATCAATTACAGATCCATCCTATATTCCTCCATTCTCTTACATCAGTTTCGCTTACACATAGTTCTTTGTTGCCTCAGCGTCCTAATTTTTTTTTGTGACCAAATTCAAATGCAGCCAGAGCTTATGAAAGAGGTCAGACTGTGCTAGCTTGTTGCTGCTTACCCACAGAAGAAGTGGAGCAATGGCCATTGCTGGACATGCTGCAACCAAACCTGCTGCATCACAGAGCTTTGGCTGCCCTCACTCATCCTTGTCTTGCTTTGAACTTCCCCTGCAGAGAAGGTGGTACAGTGAGCTTTTGGGATCAGCTTACCAGGAGTGTGATCAAATATGATGGGCCATGTGTCACTCACTCATTGCTCTGTTCCTCTCTGTCTTTGCATAAAAAAATGATTTCTAAAGTATCTCATGGAAACAAATTAGCTTTTGATTTTCTGATCCATTTTCTGATCAGTCTGAGTTTTGGAACATACTGGATTTTGGTGTGAGACTAAGGTGCCAGCCTTGTTTTTCACCAATATTTACTACTTTGCTAACAGCTAAGTCCTTACAAGTTGTGCTCTGCTTGTTTCGTTTTTTAGATAATTAACTTTGCTCCACTCTGTCTTTGAAAGAAACAGTCTTTTTCAAGGGGTCATATTATGTCAAAAAGAAGATAAAACAGTCTTATAGAACCATGAGTCATGGTGCATGCTTTTAATGATTTAAATAGATAATGAACCATTATCTGACCCTGAAGCTCTAAAATTTTATGCAAATCACAGTGCAGCTGTCTTATCAGACATTAAATAGAAAATATGGTAATGTTGCTATACCACTTCTGGATGTGTGCCATAACCACATGGACCATGTTTTGGGAAGTCGTGATGTAAAATAATACCAGTTTTATACTTGCCAGTGATGAAGTATTCTCAATTATGCACTAGATGGGGCTGCAGGATGGGTTTTGTATTTTTCTTTTTTTTTTACGCACAGTTTGATGACTGACATCTCACAATCAAGAAGTTGTATAAGTGTGATTCTTGAGGGTATATTGTTACTTATGAGTGTAGGGGGCATGTATCTGAGTCATTTTTTTATAGTTAACATTTGCATTACAAATTGTATCTGCATTTAACAAAGTGAAAATCAAAATATTAAAAGGTTTGTTTCCCCAGAAGGGAAAATCAGAAGTTATTTCAAAACAGAAAATGAGTATAACACATACAGCTTATTTTAAAGGAAATGCTGACTATTTATTTAAAAAGTCCGTCCAGAGCTTCATGTGGAGACTTATTCCAGAAAATATTTTTCTAAAATAATTGCCTATTAACTTTTTCCACAGCTAGCATTATTATCCATCTCTCTTGATGTAGTCATAATGAGCTGTTTATATAGAACAGATTTTTGGGAAAAATTAACAGAGCTGAAAGTGATCAACAGAAAAATACTAAGTCTTTTTCCATGTGTTAGTCTCCCATTGGGATGTACTCTCCTGCCGTGAGTTAAGGACTGTTGAACTGCACACATGTTCCTTTCACGCAAAGTAGTGCATGCACCAGGGGTCATGTTGTCAGCTGCCCTCAGTTTTCCTTATTGCGGAACTACTTCCTGGCCTTTTACATCATGTAGCTATTCCCTGCTTTGAGGTTTTTTCTGCAGTTAAGATGTCCACAACTCAGCAAGCTGTCACTTGTTCTGTCCCTCTGCATAGCTCTCTTACAGATTCAGCTGGCACACTCTGCTGCTTTTGGCTCCACTTCAGCTTCCTGGATTAGCTTCAGTTTCCCATATGGATAATAGATACCTTTTTCTGTCTGCACGACAGAAAGAATGATTCACAAGTGACATTAATTGTGCGGACATTGTAATCTTGTTTTATTAGTTGAGCGTGCATTTGTCACCTCTCCACTGCTTGGCAGAAGGTGGTGTTGGTGCTCTGCTGTGGTGCAGGGTTAGGTAGGCTTGGAGGTGCAAAATCCTTCAGCTCCTGCTAGTGTTGGTAACCTTTTTTGGCCTAGCAAGCATCCTCACAATTTGTGGATCATTGTGTTTTATGAAGCGTGTGAGCTGGGTGATCTGCCTTCTGTTTTGGAACAAAGGAAATAAAAAGCTGTGGGATATTACAAATTGATTGTGAAAGGTCAGCGTAGCCCTTAGCATTCCAGTTGACAAGGCTTGGGCTTAGTCTGATAGACTGTTGTTTTTCTTCAAAACTAGATGTTATGTCCATTAAATAACACACATTAAAGCATAATGGTTCTACTTTAAATTGTGTGTGACTTTAACTGATCTCTGCTTTATACTGTTAAATGAACTGTTAGAAGCTTAAAGACTATATGAAATCGGTAGGTGAGAATGGACTGCATGATCTGTTTTTGCTGGAACAGTTTTGGTTTTTTTTTTCCCTGACGCCACTGTGGTTACAGAAACTTTATATAGGCTTATCTGTAATGACTCGGGTTTTGTTTTAAAGCAAATCAAAATTAGTGGATGTTTTATAGTGGTATTGGTCAATACTATTGTAGCACATGTTGCTTTGTATGCCATGTTCACACCCATCACTGTAATGTCAGAACATCTTCCAGGAGTGCATCTTTCATTTCTACATAGCCTGGTCATTTTCTTCTTCTTGAATCTTCAAGGCAAGAAGTGTGTGCACTGGCATTCACTTTTCAGAATTTTATTAAAATGTGTATTGAAGCTATACTTAAAAAAGCAAACTAAAACAAATGCATTTAGAAGGTTTGTTCTGGTAAGTGTTTTTACATTTCTACCTGTTTATTTTAAGTATAGTACTGATAATACCATAATGACTCACGAGCACGGGTCTTGTTCCCAAATTTAACTCAGGGAACTTTTGAAAAGAATTTGTGGACTTTACTCCAAAACATTTTAGGAAATAAGAGGATATGCCTTCTCATTGCAGAAGCATACCTTATCCATGTAAAACTCCAACTTGAAGGGGATTGAAGAGAGAACTGCTGCCCCGCAGGCTTGTTAGCTTCTCTTTTTAGCTACTGTAAAGAGACTAGAAGACACCAGAGGAAGAATGAAGCACTCACCTTTTTCCTCTTATTTCTTTGGGGCAAACCATTTCTAGGAGTCAGGTTCTGAGTTTTAACAGTGCAAGATTATCACAAAAGCTCTTTTGCTTCCTTTGCTATTTTTTATTAATGGCAACTTCAGTGATGTAGAGAGTACTTGGTGTGATAGGATAAATACATACAGCATAGCTTTATGAGATGTAGTAGGAAAAAAGGTTGGTATTCTTTAACTAAGTTGAATCTTTTTAACTATTGTCAGAACCATTACAGAAAGTATCAAATGTAGATTTTAAGGTGTCAGCTGCTAGGAATTTTCTGTTTGGCATCATTACAAAGAAATACTAGTGGAACTGTTTCATACATATAGCCACAAGATAATTGTATTACATTGGCCAGTATTTTTCATCATTACTGTTTGACTGTTTAGATAGAAGGCTAGAGAAGTGCTTGTTGCGAGACAACGTTCTGAGGCACCCATCCTGCATTTCTGTTGTTGAAGTATATCCATACTGAATTTTAGGCATCATGTAAAAGTACTTCTCAGATTTAAAAAACAAAACAAACAACCAAAACAAAACAACAACAAAAAAACACAACAAAAAAACCCCACACAACCAACCAACCAAACAACCAACCAAAAAAAGAGTGTTATTCCATGGATCTCTCCTTCATTTTTCTTTTATGCAGCAGAGGTTTAAAACTCTAATGTGGTAGTAGCCCAGGGTTCAGTCTATGGTGTTTTCTGTGCTGTGTTTCCTTTCGCAATTCTTAAAATATGTTTGTGTTCAAGATCTACAGACCTCACATTTTGATCTGAGCCTTAAGATGATAGAGTGCCTGCTAATTTACTTTTAACTTCTTTTTCTGTCATGCACAGTTCATTGCATCCTCTTAGGTATTGCAGATTATCAGCATGTGATACTTTAAAAACATATAAATTAGTATTGCTAATTAAGGAAACTTAATTTAAACTTCCAGCATGCTAATACTTTCTGAGTGGATACAGATAAATGCGTGTAACACTCAGAGAGAGGGTAGATCCACACTGTTCAGACATTTTGCATTAGTAACTGTTAGGCTGAGGGAAAGTGGAGAGAATACCTGTTATTCTCCAACCTAATGCTGGAGATGTTGACTTCAGAGAGGGATTAAATAGAAACTGGATCGTGAGTGTTTAGATATTTTATACAATTATTATTGTATATGAAGTACTGTCTTCATGCATGGATGCTCTCTGCTTGTCTTCTTTTCTCATTAAATATTTGAGCAGTGTTTGGAAAACAGCAGGATGGGAGATGGTGTTTCAGTCTAGACCACTGCTTGTCTATTTAAGGCTGTTTTCTTGATCCTTCCCTGGGAAACCAGGACTGAAGTAGCCTTAGCTACTTCGCCATACTCAGGCTTCAGTTTGTTGGTCTTGGTGGGTCCTTGGAGTGAGTGGGACGCTGAGCTTGTGGTCACTGGAGAGGTGAAAATGCTAATGGGGTTCTCCAGAAGAGAGAGAGAGGAGGTGTAGATGGAAATATTTAAGGTCAGCTACTGAAACACCTTTAGGCTTAGGAAATAGTGGAAGAGAGAGATAGCACTCTGTAATATGGAATTTATCTAACTAAAGAAGTAGTTAGGTGGGGCAGGCTCCTAAGAGAAGCAAGGTCCTTAAGGACAGATCTGCAGAGGCAAATAGTATGTTTGCACCGTGTAGTACAGTGCCATGCAGAATAATGCCAGCTTTTTGTGTCAGCATCATGTTTCTTAGTCTGATTATGTAAGTACTGTGTACTTAATTTAAAAAACATGGTTAATTGTTTGGCCAACTCAAAAACAATCATTAAGTATCAGTGCAGACGTAGGGATGATGCAGGTTTCACAGCACAGTCTGATAGCTTTTTACTTTTCTTGTAGATCAGTCTGTCTTTTTGCCTTTCCTAATAATATTGAGTAGTAATATAATAATTATAGTATATACAGTATATATTATATACACTGTGTGTTCTATTGTGCAAAATGTATTACGTTATGAAATAATATATGTACTATGAATATATAGTTCTATGTATAATAATATTACAGAGGGCTTAAACACATTTACTCTCATCTACTTTTATATACTTTGTTTTTTTCCAGTGTATGTCTTTTTTAGTTTTTGTAAGAGAACTTGATAGCCAGCACCCACTATCACTTTCTTCTATGCACAGTGTAACTGACCCAGAGAGCCATCTTTCCTCGCTTCAGACTGATGCCAGCATGTGAAGTGTAGCTCACCCTGCCCCTGTTAGTATTCTGTGGTTCTTGTGGCATGCCACAGGCAACAGCACTAATACAAACTATGATGCTCTTGACAGAAAATATGGGACATTGTTAACCTCTTAGGTAAAAGAGTTTGGTCAGTTTTTTTATGGCAGTTTGCAGTCTTGGATCGTGGATTAGTTCTGGATTCTTTCATGCGGTTTGGGACCTAAAATGTTGGGGTTTTTTTCTTTGACAGTTTTTTTCAGACTTTGCTTTTGTGCTGCTGGGTTAGAGTACTTATTTATAGCTCCATTTAAACCACTCAGAATACAGTTTTGAATTTTTGCTGGTTATTGACATGCATTTCAGTTATGCGTGATTTTCTCCTCTGTCTTCAGGTACAACTTGGATCATTAATCAAGATATTTAAGCTTTTGGTTTAAAGTTTTGATCTTAGCGTTGCAAGACTCCATCTGTCTTTGGTGGGGATTACTGTGTTCTTGAAACCAGCCAATATGATTCTACCAGGAGTCTCTACATGTGAATTTTTTAGGTCCAGCATTATAGTTTCTTAATGGAAATCTATCACAGACCTAAAGGACTTGATTTTTTGATCTTCCAGTGAAATTGTAAATAAAGCCTTATGCCTGTAGAAGTGGAAACAAGTCTGTGTTAAATGTGTTCTTATCTTCAGGTTATGTTTGCAGTTTTAAGTGTAAATTGAAGGTGTCATGGGTTGTTTTGAATTTAGGTATCTCTTATATGTCATGTTTTGAAAGCTGTCTGAAGAACTGCATTATCAGGCCCTATTCTTCTCCCCCTCCTCCAGGTGTGAGGCAGCTAGCCCACATATTCATCCTGTTGGATGGTGTAAAGAACATAAAAGAACTCTCATCACCCCACCAGGTTTGTATCTTATTACATGTCTGAAAGATTTAAGGAGGTTATAATCAGCTAACATCATTAAAACTTACAATAATCTTACTGTTACCTCTCATGTATTTTTTCTTTCTGCAATTAAGAATTAATATTTGTGGAGTTGTAAATTTTTTTTTGCAGGACATAATGTATTGAAAGTAGATGTTAGGTGTTAAATATGCAAATGTATACTACTTTAGTAGAGATGTCTATCCACAAAAGATATCCCTTGAAATATGAAAAAGTTTTTGGCTGACTGTATCCACTTATTGTAAGACTCACATTCTAAAAATGCTAATAAAACAAATTCCAGGTGTGTGAGATCATTGCATAAGAAAAACATGTTGATGCAAACTGAATAACGGGTAACAGGTTGATGAGAAAATTGCCCTACACAATCAAGGCATCAAACTTGTAAGTGTCTTTGGAAGGGAGTAAAATACTATGAGAGAGACAATACAGAAGAATGGCAGTGTATTCATTAGGATGAGAGACCACTACTGTTTTTCAGGACTGTTGTGTCCAGCTGGATGATCTAAATAACCCTTAATCGGCATCTGTGGTCTGAGAACATGGAAAATTTTAATTGGTTAAAACCAACTTTGACAGAAATTCTGGTAGCCAGCAATCTTGAAAAGTTAAAAGCAGCCTGTCTGTCAGGAGGTTAATTGCAGCCTATTATTCAGCTAAATCCCGTGTAAAACAAATTAAAATAGGTTTTGTTCTCTTCTAGATTACGAATCATAGTGTTTAAACTTCAAGTTAAACTTCTGATGCAGACTAAAGTGAAGGATGGGCCCTGCCGAGATACCTTTGTGTTTCTTGCATAAAGTGTTTATAAACATAACACTTACTGAGAAAGGCAACATCTTCTGTAGATTAGTCTTACCATAGAGGTCCAGGGTATTTTGTTACAAATTTAGTTGAAAAGAACTCACTAAAAGAATAAGAAGTAGTAAGGTGTGCTCAACTGTAGTACAAACTTATCACTCATTAGATTGTGTTTTCCTGTGAGTGACTGTTTATTACTTGAATGAATTTGTTTAATTAAATGGACAGATTTTTTGAGTCCATATTATTTATATTACAGAGGGAATCAGAGAATATTCCTCTATCTAAAGCAATTGTGTACAATAGCTTCTCTGTATTGTGTGTGAGAAGGCTGTTGACTTTTTTTGACCTGTCTGGTGAATGTATCCAAGACAATTTAGAAGAGCCTTTCTTGTAATTTTTTTAAAAGTCCAAAGCATAAATCAGAACAGTATTATAAAAGTGTTAGGCACTCTGTAAATTACGCTTTATTTTTTTTTGCACTGCTATGTTTAATTTTGATCACATTTCTTCTATGCCAGATTATCCACATGCTAAGCATTTTTCTTGGGAGAAGTATTTGGAAGAAACCAGTTCATTACCTGCACCTGCAAGGGCTTTTAAAGTGGTGAGAAAATGCTTATATTTTTAAGTTCATGTAATTAAGTAGTTTAAGAAGAAAATATGTATATGGTATTCCTATGTTTCCAAATGTGTCCAGTTAATTAGTTGCATAATATGTGGTTTATTTTTATGTAAGTTTGCAGTTCCCTGTTAGAAGTCGGATTATTATAAATCACTATTACTTTATTACTTTAATTATTGTATATGAGATTAAATGCTACAAATATATTACTAATGAATGTAATTTGCTATGGAAAATTACTGCCTACTTATTAGAAATAATGAGATAGTTACTGAGTCATGATAACATGTTTTGAAGATATATATTTATATCTGTACATTTTATATAGTGCAATAAATACAGTGTAAGAATTATTTTAAGAGATTAGTCTGTCCATCTAGTCCATTGCCTCGGGCAGTAACCAAGAGAGAGCTTGTATCTAACACCATTTAGTAGACTTTTTTTTTTCTGTAATTTTGCAGCTAAGACCCATGGGCAGCATCCACAAGCAGCTTCCCCAGCTTAACTAGGGTGTTTGTGGGCAACATCCTTTTCTTTTATGTTTGTACTTGCTGGTTTCTTTTGGTGAAAGCTATCTTTTCTGAGCTCTTAAGATTTCAGTGATGGTCACCAATGCAGAAAGGAATCATAAAATCATAGAATGGCTTAGTTTGGAAGGAACTTTTAAGATCATCTAGTTCCAAGCCCCTGCTGTAGGCAGGGACACCTTTCACTAGACTGGGTTTCTCAGAACTCCATCCAACTTGACCTTGAACACCTTCAGGAATCAGACATCCACAGCTTCTCACTATTCAAGTGCCTCACCATTAAGAATTTCTTCCTAATATCTAATCTAAACCTGCCCTCAGTAGTTTGAATACATTCCCCCTTGCCCTGTCACTACATGCTCTTGTAAAAAAATCCCTCTGTCTTTCTTGTAGGTTCCCTTCAGGTACTGGAAGGTTGCGATTAGGTCATCCCTGAACTGTGTCTTTTCCAAGTGGAACAAACCCAATTCTCTCAACCTTTCCTCATAGGAGAGATGTTCCATCCCTCTAATCGTCATGGATTGATATTGGGAGCCAGTATCAGATGGCTGGAAGCTCCCAGCCTCTTGTCTCACAGCACAGTAAAGCACATTTGCTTCAGCTTTTCAGATGAGGGACACTAATGCTGCGTAACACTTTGCTAAGAGCAGTTGGATTAACAAAAGCAAAACTGGTGTTTATAGCAGTTCCTAGGGTCAGCAGATTATTAATGACTGAGTTTATTAATGACCTGCAGTTTATCACTCCAAGGTACATCTGGCTTAATAACATTTCTTAATCTTACGTTCTCAGCAAGAATATCCTGAGCAAGGACTAGGAAGGTATTTAGCTATACCTGAGATGGTAACACTTCTATATAGAATAGAATCATAGAATCAGATGAGTTGGAAAGGACCTCTGAGATCATCAAGTCCAACCCTTGATCTACTACCACCACAGTTACTAGACTATGGTACTAAGTGCCACATCCAGTCTCCTCTTAAATACCTCCAGGGATGGAGAATCCACCATGTCCCTGGGCAGCGCATTCTAATGCCTGATTACCATCTCTGTAAAGAATTTCTTCCTAATATCTGACCTAAACCTCCACTGGCAGAGCTTGAGACCATGCCCTCTTGTCTTACTGATTGCTGCCTGGGAGAAGAGACTAACCCCCACCTGGCTACAACCTCCTTTCAGGGAGCTGTAGAGAGTGATGAGGTCTCCCCTGAGCCTTCTCTTCTCCAGGCTAAACAACCTCAGCTCCCCTTCCTGAACTGAGGGGCCCAGAATTGGACACAGCACTCCAGGTGTGGCCTCACCAGCGCTGAGTAGAGGGGAAGGATCACTTCCCTGGTCCTGCTGGCCACACCGTTCCTGATCCAGACCAGGATGCCATTTGCTTTCTTGGCCACCTGTGCCCACTGCTGGCTCATGTTCAGCCTCCTGTCAATTCAAACTCCCAGATCCCTTTCTGCCTGGCTGCTCTCCAGCCACTCTGTGCCCAACCTGTAGCGCTGCAGGGGGTTGTTGTGGCCAAAGTGCAGGATGCAGCACTTGACCATGTTGAACCTCATCCTGTTGGAATCAGCCCAACTCTCCAGCCTATCCATGTCCCTCTGCAGAGCCCTCCTGCCTTCCGGCAGGTCGACACTCCCTCCCAACTTGGTGTCATCTGCAAATTTGCTGATGATGGACTCAATCCCCTCATCTAAATCATTGATAAAGATGTTAAACAGGACTGGCCTCAGCACTGATCCCTGGGGAACACCACTGGTGACCAGCTGCCAGCTGGATGCAGCCCCATTCACCAGCACTCTCTGTGCCCGGCCCTCCAGCCAGTTCTTAACCCAGCACAGAGTGCCCCTGTCCAAGCCATGGGGCTGCCAGCTTTTCCAGGAGACAGTATCAAAGGCTTTGCTGAAGTCCAGATAGACACATCCACAGCCTTCCCCTCATCCATCAGGTGGGTCACCTGATCATACAAGGAGATCAGGTTGGTCAGACAGGACCTACCCTTCCTAAACCCATGTTGGCTGGGTCTGATCCCTTGTCCATCCTGTAGCTGCTGTGTGATTGCACTCAGGATGATCTGCTCCATAACTCTGCCAGGCACCGAGGTCAGGCTGACAGGCCTGTAGTTTCCTGGGTCCTCCCTCTGGCCTTTTTGGTGTATCAGCGTGATATTTGCCAACTTCTAATCACCTGGGACCTCCCCAGTGAGCCAGGACTGTTGAAAAATGACGGAGAGTGGCTTGGCAAGCTGTTCTGCCAGCTCCCTCATCACCCTTGGGTGGATCCCGTCTGATCCTGTAGACTTGTGAGGATCCAAGTGGCTCGGCAGGTCTCTAACTGTTTCCTCCTTGATTACAGGGGGGCTATTCAGCTTTCTATCCCTCTCTACAAGCTCCAGAAGACTACATATTGTATTATGGAAGAAAATTATGTTCTTAAGCTGCAGATGAAATAAAAACACCAATGGTCTGGAAAGTCCTAGAGGGACAAATACATTATTTTGCTAGAAAACTAGAATAAAAATCTTAACGTCTTCTGTATGTTTCTTTAAAATGGAAATAATTTTACTTTAGCTTTCAGAGCCGTAGATGAGAAAGGTAAAATCTGATACTCCTACCAAAGAGACCATTTTTGCCAAAATAGTACTTAAAAAACAGGTGTTTGGTCTTGTTTGTTCTGATTATTTACTGTTATACTGAAAACATAATTAATTCATAGTATGAGTCTGAAAAATAGTTTGATTAATGAAACAAAAGTACATACTAAAGAGCACAACTATGTTTCCTGTAGATAATTTCATAAATGTTTCAGGCTACTGGTGTGTAATACTTCGTTAAATACTGCATTGAAATCTCTAGGAAAACATTTCTAGAGAATTTAGGAAAAAAACTGAATGAAAGTAAAGATTCCCACTTGCTTGCTTGGATGACTTGAATCCAGTCCATTCCAGGAGAACCTGGAATCCAAAGTAATTACTTTATTTTGCTAGTTTATTAACACTGGTTTGAATTATGTTTTTATGCTTGAATTTTTTGTAAAGGGAGGGCAGTTTTGAGAAAATGAGGGCAGAAAGTTTTTGATGTATTTTATGTATTTTACAACTACATGAGATTTTTGAGGTTTTGTTCTGTTTCACATGGTATTGTTCTTTTCTAGAAACCTTCTCACAGCTTTCAGAAAAACATGAAACTTGAAGTGGTTGACAAGAGAAATCCAGTATTTATCAGAGTAGCAACCATTGTAGATACTGATGACTATAGAATAAAAGTAAGTTTCTCTGACTTATTGTACTTTCCTGATTAACTGCCTTTGTAAAATTCAAATCCTATAGTTGTAAAATTAACCATGGGAAGAAATTAGTCACATTGCTCCCTCCTGCTAATCTTTACTCATGTGTTTCACTGATTAATATTCCTTCAGAAGGGTTTTTTTTATTGTCCTCTTAATTACTTGTGTTGAGGTAAGTAATTAGAGAGCAGAGTTGAATATGTTGGAAAATTGCATTGGGAATAGTTGATAGAAGACTATCAACTATTGTCTATTTTATCAAGAAATGGGATTATTTAATATTTAGTGTCAGAGGGCTGCTTGGATATTTATATTATATAAAATATAATTTATATTTTTTATAAATATTATATTATATAAAATATAAACTATTTGGTGTAGGTTAATTGAATCTATACCTGTAAAATTCCAAAGGGAGAAGAGAGATATATTTGTGAGATATGATGGAAATAGCCCTGATCTCTTGTGCTTCATCAGTGATTTCTGAAATTCTGATGTTTTTATTAATTATGGACTTCAGATTGGATAAATTAAAGTTAATGTGTTTTTAATGTATTTTGCAGACGTTGTATACTTGAGTTAGTTTTCCTTTTATTGTACAAAACCAGTTTACATTCTGAAGCCCTTAACTATTGGGAAGGCTAGCATATACCAGATATTAGAAAGGAATGAAGGATATATGTGTTTGCAGTTTGTATAGATTTATTAGGCATACCTGTTATTTCAAGTAGGAAATGCAGCTGACATTTCATTTTAAGTCATTTGAATTAACTGGTGGTAGAGAGTCATCAGAACTAATATGTTCACACTTACACATTTTCTACCTTAACTTCAAGGTGGTGATGGAAGAAAGCCCCAAAACAACCCCACCAAAGCAAACAAAAAGCCCCACTCTCCAGTCTAATTTATTACATGACAGGATTTGTAACTTCTAGGGTAGTAATTTGACTGTGTAGCATATGTTGAAAGAGCTCTGTGTGTATCTGTGTGTACGTGCATCCACACATGTGTGCATGAGAGATCTGAACTGTTTACTACTACAGAGATCATGTAAGATTTGAAGATTTAGCTTTCACTTGAAAAAAAATGTGCATATAACCCATACTCGTGTTTTTCTGGAAAGTCACAACCTTCGTTTTCTCTTCAGTTTCAACTCTTCTTCATGTATAGTCTGATTATGTAAAATTGTTACTTACATGATGGGAGGGTTGTTTGGTTTTTATAGATAAATGCCATTGTTATAGTCCTTCGCTTACTGCTCTGCTGTTCTTAAATCCTATTCAAACAGGAGATTAAAAAACGTTTGGATTTTTGTTTGACTTTTTTTTTGAGAGATGAAAAGGGCAGAAATTCATGTTTAATTTAAGTACTAATGTAAGAACTAATGTGAGAACTGCTTTATTCCAGGGATTTGAGCTTGATAATGTAGTAAACAACCATATGACATATGGTTGTTTACTCCCTTTACTTTAGTGAGAATATGCCTGGATCCAGAATGTAATGTACACATATTTTCTCTGTAACTTAAATAGTTCTCTGAAAGTAATTTCTCTAATGGCCATGTCATTTCTAGAGATTACTTAGATGAACTGATTTTATGAAGAATATTCGTGATCTAAAATGTATTATTTTCCTTTTTCTATTTTAGGTTCATTTTGATGGCTGGGATAATATTTATGATTATTGGACTGATGTAGATAGCCCTGATATTCATCCTGCGGGCTGGTGTGCAAAAACTGGACACCCTCTTCAGCCCCCACTTAGTAAGAGAAACACACTATAATGTAATGATGGTAAAAGGCATGTGTACTGTGCTGTCTTTTTCCCTGCCAGTGCCATCCAAGGAAGAGAAGCAACTAGGATATGCAAAATTATGTAAATGTGACATGTAGTTAAAAATCAACAGTCAGTAATTAATCACTTTTTAATAGACAGCTCTATTGACCCTTACTGTAATGGAAATAGAGTGTTTCTTGGTATGCATAAGAACCACAGTCAAAACCTGAAGTAATGTTAAAGATCTGTTTTGTAAAATCCTGACCCTCTCGCAGCCAGTGATGAAACTTCTGTGGTACTCAGTAGGGATAGATAGGGTATCACTCTTAAGATCCTTTGTTTCCTTTGTTCACATCGTCTTGATGGTTAGTGGACTTCTGGCTCCAGGAGTGCAAACTGCATTGAGAAGGCACTCCTTTCAAATCCTGTGGCAAATCCTCAAAACCAGCTAACTTCCTTTTCTTCTTCATCTGAGCAAAGAGGGATTAATGGTGCCTGTGTTAAAAATAAATTGTAACAGAAGCTTGGTACGAATAATAACACTGTTTTTACCACCTTGCCCTCTGTGGGGATTTTGTTATACTTATTGAAGAAGTGAGAGATATATGATAAATGAGACTGAAGGTTAAAGGAAGAAGAGACTTTTGTAGTAAATATATCCCTGCCTATGCCACTGTGTTTCTAGGTAACAGCAGTGAATTCACTTTAGACAGACTTTGAACAGGTGATTTTTTAAAGTGAGTGCTCTTCTCTGACGTTGTTTTATGTAGTGACTCTGAGGTAAAGTTTGCACAAGTGCTGAGCATTCACAGCTGTATCGAGATCAGAAAGAACTCTACTTAGAAAATAAGAAATGCTGAGCAATGCCAAGTACTATGAAAAAATTAAATGTAAAATAACTAGGATAAGTCACGCACAGACTGTGTGAATGTATTACCTGAGAATCATAGTACCTCAATTCAGTGTCTCTAAAATGTCAAGAAGAAATAATTCCTATCCAGAGTGTGATCAGAGTATATTCATTATTTTTCTGAGCACTCCAACAGTACAGTGATGACTACCTGTTAGGAAGTTAATCATTCTGCCTTCAGAGTCTGAATAGAGTGCCGTAAATGCCAGAGCACGAAGTGAGTAATGATGAGGAGATAGGGTGCTGCATATCTGCTTCTTAATCTGAGGTGTTTGTCCTGTGTGTTGAAGGAGCAGCCCAACAGGAAAAGTAGTCTGTGGCACATAAATAAAAATTGTATCATATGGCAAAAGAACTGAATAAGGTTGCAACATTTCTGTTACCAAATACTGCAAAAATAAAAATCAAAATCTTAGCCTAGGTGGGAATACAAAATATACAAATTGATTTTTTGAGGCATTGAAAGAAACAAGGTACAGATGTCCGTCACATACAACATGTCATCTCCTCTAAGTGGTGGCTTAGGAGGCACTCTTCATCTCTTTTAGGATGTGACTGGTAGAATTGACTTTTTGCTAGGCTGCAAAAATGAAGATGGATAATGTGGCAGGAGACAAAGTTGACTGCACATTAAATAGAAAAACTAAGCTACACAAATACTAATAAAATAGGATGATTGCTGAATAATATAGTCTTCCAACAGTATGACTTTGTATTATTACCATATAGAATATTATAAAAATACTAATATTTTTTCCAAGTAATTTAAAGTGCATTACCAGACTTGTGAAAGAGTTTCATAAGGAGGGAAGAAAATATTTTGCAAGATAGTATTTTTGCCTCAGTCAGTATGATAGTCCTTTTACCAATGAGGTGCAGATCGTCTATAACACTGGAAGCTTTGTGTGAACTCTGTGCAGTGTTAGCAATATTATTCTAGAGCAGTTACCAGTACTAACATATTCATAGTCTTTTTAGATGTAATGTTGTCATGATGGATTATGACCTTTTGATAACAGCTGGGGACTTAAGAGCCATGTGTTGGTGATTTTAATATTGTTTCACAGCGACGCAAGCAGCATCTTCTTGTGTAAACACAGATAACCAGTTGCAGTTCTTTTAAATTACATTTTTAAAAAGTTTGAATTTTTTAAGTGAAGAAAGAACATTTATAGGGAGCTAGTTTTTTCAAAACCAGAACATCATTAAGGTAGGACTTCCTTACGAAAGCATCTCTATTCAGGTAATTCTTTCTCTGAGTCTGCTTACTTGTTACATTTTAAACATCAATTTTTTCATAAAGGTAGAAGATGTAAAATCCTTTTTCTCTCATCCGTTACACTATTTAAAGATATATAAGTCATTGGACTTCAGTGTAGTCATAGTGTTGCAACATTTGCATAGCTTGAACCTTTATTAAAAAACCCTTTTGGACTGTTCTAATTATACATAATAATTCTTCCTTTTTTATCCATTTGCGAGCAAGAATCTATCTTTCATCTAGAAAAATTTATGTAAATAGACCTTTTCATATCTGTATTGTTGTCTGTAGAGGGAGATAAAGGTTCATGTACTTTTCGAGTAAAACCAGTACTGGAGAGGGACAGTGCACGCTTGCAGATGTGCAGCATATGTTCTCAGTTTCATATACTGGAGTACGTCTGTCTCTCACTGCTATGAAGCTATGGATTGTATACTACACTTGCTTGAGTGTCAAAGACAGTTTTGACAGGTACATGCTTTAATGTTTCTACAGGCACAATTGTTACAGGTTGATGAAAATCAGATAGACACATAAATTCAGGTGAGCGAAAATGTAAAAAATCTCCTGATGGCTCCATTCTTTTAAGTGGCATTTTCAGCCTTTGTTTTCACATCTTGTTCACTGGAAAACTTTAGCTAAAAAATGTATGAGGTCAGTACCCATTATAAACACATCCCTGCCTTCAGGAACAAGGATAGAGTCACTTACTACTTCTGTGCTCTTGAAAAACAACCAAGTTCCAACTAAACGTAGTTAGTAGAAGAGGAATTTGATGTCATGCAGTTCCTTCAAGATTTGTGTTCTTTTTATAGATGTAGTTCTCTCACAGAGATTTACTCACACAGAATAAAATCATTCTTCCAGTGAATTAGGTTAAATCTCCATCATGCTTTTGCAGAATGCATTATTTAAGTACTTCTGTTTACTTACTTCTCGCTGTTTACTACCATGGGCTGGTTTTCCTGCATATTTATATAGCTTTTAAATATTAGATAATTTTTTAAAAATCTCCTTTGTAATTTCACCTGACATACAGGTCCCTTGGAATTGGTGGAAGCTTTAGAGCATGGAGGATGTCCCACTGCAGGATGCAAGGGAGTTGGACACATTAAAAGAGCAAGACATATTGGCCATCATAGGTATGTTCTGCGAAACTAATTTTATTCTTTCAATTGAGGGATGTGTGCAGATGGTTTTTTAAATTGTTGTTCTCAAGAAAACAGATCCAAGCTGGAAAGAAGAAGGAAATCTTGTAAACCTAAATATGCCATGATTTCAGTTGCCATGGTGAGCATGCTGAAATAAACATTAGCAATCTGTAACTTCATTTCACCAGGGTATGCTGAGATGAGATTTGTTGTACATTACTTTTTGTCACAATTGGTAGATTCAGTTACTCTGTATTTTGTTCCTGTGAGGATTCTTTGTCTTGCTGTCCAGATTGCAAATATTATACAGAAATGTTTAAACCAATAACTTTTGAACTTTTTTAAGTAAGAGGCCACTGATTTTATTATGGCTTGGGTATATTTGTTCTGCTTGGTTTGTAGAGGCAAGGATTTGCTTGTTGGCTTGGAAAAATGCTAGAAAGGAAATTTTAATTGATATATTCCCGAATAACACCTTGCTGCTTGTACCTAGTGTTTCTAAAGATGCTTTGTTGAACACCTTCTGAAGTATAATGCAGACATGTGGACATCCCGTCCTAGGGGTAGTTGACATAGGAAAAGCAGTAGCATGGGAGAATGGAATGGGGGGGACAGAGAGACAACAACAGAGTAAATGGAAAATATTTCCCAAGTGAAACTTACTATTTTAAAAATATTTAGTGTGAGGTTATTCCTGAATATGTCAGTAAAGGATACACAGATAATATTTGTGTTAAGTTGAGAATTAAGTGTCATAAATATCATCTTATTACCTTTTTGCAAATTAGAGCCTCCACAAGTTTTGTTGTAATTTTTCCATTACACAGTCATAGGATTGTCAGATGTCGTACCACTTTGTTCTTTCTGCTCTCGTATGTTTAGGGGATTGCTCTTTGGTTATTCGTCTGTTTGTGTTTTTAAAGTATCTTTTTAAACTACTGTGATCCAAAAGTTAGCTCTGCAATCTTTTCCTGTTTTTGATGAGAGAATTATGTCCTGTTGTCTAGAATTATGCTACAAGGTTTTGCTGGTATATCTACACTGGCTGAAGTCCTGATTAATCCCTAACAAAGGTACCCGGCCAGCAAAACCCCCAGTATTCTTACATGTTTGGTGTGCAAAAGGTGTCTTCTGTTGCAAGTTCTTCCCTATGTACAGCAGAAGCGTTATATTTGTTCTGTGAGGAGGCAAAAGACCTCCTGATGCTAGGACAAGCTTTATCCCCAGGAAGGGACAAAGCTAGGTTAGCTCCAGTGACAAACTTCTCTCACTATGAACGTAGTGGAGTTGTCATGACACAGTCTGCCATATCATTGTCTTTCACGCTATTCTCAATGTATTCTTGTTGTATTTTTCTGTCCATGCTATTTTTCTTCCCCCCTCGCCCCCCCCAGTTTTAATACCTTTCCTTCATTTCACACAATAACTAGAATAACTCCTTAAACAGACAAGTCAGTCCTTAAGAGGGTACAATCTTTCAATTATCATATGGTAACCTACTGCATTCATGTTCTTAGTCCATTGCAAATGTGAAATAAACTAGACGTGCCTAAAAAGCTTCCTGGCTGCTTGTCTGAAACCCATTTAATTTCACAGTCTAGTACACTTGAGTCTTGTATGATTTATTAATACACCTGATCTGTAAGGCAGTAAATTCTGATTCCTTACGTGTGCTATCTAGATTACTTAGAATCAGGTGGACATAGCTGTGGGCTTCAGCCTAAGGCTGAAACTTAAAATAAAAGAAAACGAATGTCTGAAAAGTTTTTAATTTATGATCTCTATAAATAAACATTGGCATTAAAAGTTCAAATGTTTTAGAGGGAAGGGATGAGTAAGAGCTTTGTCTATTTACTTTCTGTAGCCTTTCTTTTATAGCTACATTTTCCATGCTATTTAAAGTTGTTATACTTACTCATCCTCAATATTAAGAAAAGAAATAAACTCATGACAATCTACTGTGTTTTAGCTTTACTACAGCCTTAGCAATCCTATTATTTGCACATTAACTGGTAGTTCTAGGGTATAAAAATATAACCAAAGAGACTTTGTTGATTATAAGACAGCCATTTGCTGTTTCATAGCAAAAAAAATTAACACCAGTAGTAAGTATCTTATTCACTAGCTGTGTTGGTTTGCTCTCTCTGCTGATATTCTGGTTTTGTTCTTGGGCATTTTTGAGGAAAATAAAGAGATTTGTTGTTTATCTGGAGCATACAAACTTGAGGGTCCAGGTCACCCCAAAAATTCTGGCATTGTACTGTCACTTTTTTCCTGAATTAACAAAGAGATTTTGAAATTGGTGTAATTATCTGCATCAGGTACCATTTCCTTGGCTCTTTGATCTTGGCAACCTTGAGGTGTATTTAACCATGCTTATCTTTTTTTTTCATGATGAGGTACAACGTCTTTCTACAGCATAAATGCCTGTGTGCAGAAAAGATGATAATTTAAAATGCTAAGTAGTTCTGAAATAATTTTGAGAGCTTGTTCCTTAGGAATCAGATGAAAGCCTTGGTGATTAATTATGTAGCAGGGCTGAAGCACTTTTTCAAAAAGTTGATGTTAATAAGGACTCGGTATCTATCAACAGTTGATCTTGGGTTATGTGCTGTGCAGTTGAAACAGCCTGGTGTACAGGTTAGCATTATGCAGATCACCTACATATTTATGATTGTGAATTGTATACTCTGGTGTTTTAATGCATGCAGTAATTCTCCAGTTCAAGCAATAATGCAAAGATGTCGGTTGTAAATACTTCATTAGTGGTTTGGGTCTCCATAAATAAAGATTTTTGCCAGAAACTTCACATGTATTAGTTGTGTAAGTTGAAGTGAACTGAGTGTGCCGTGGTGGAGGCTGTGTTGTAGGAGAACCACAGGACAGAAACACAGGAAACCTCAGTTCAGCAGGATGTCGCACCTGTTTGTTCAGTGTCTGCTAAAGTAACTTGTCTGATTTTGATGCCAGTCTCAAGTGTCAGACTCAAGTGTCTCAATTTTACCAGTACAGCTAAACCTGTCCTGTGGCTTGATACAGGTTTGACCTGTCTATGGCTTGATACAGGTTTGCAAAATAGTCCAAGTGGTCAGAAAGACTAATAATCTATATTTAAAAGTACTTCATTACTGGAGTTCTTAGAACAGAGTGCTACCTTACTTTTCTTCACTTTAGGAGAGAATGTTTACGTTCTGGTTCATGTTCTCTTCTGATGTTAGGTGTGAGACTGAGTAATCCACCTAAGCTCTGTGCATCAGAAAATTTGTATACTGCTGCAGTATAGGAGCATCTTCAAATGTCTGGAAAAGACTAAGGCCCACACCTACCTATTAGTAGCCCAGTTTTATCCTCCTACTGTTGAACTTTATAGAAAAGCGAAAAGTGTGTAACTCTACCTAGACGTAGATCTTGAGTATGATAGAAGAGCAGTTGCAAAATAGACACAGGTGGGATATGCTACCTCAGCACCTGTGTTCTATTGGAGAGTTCTGGAAAGGGCTGGTTATGTAAAACCTCTGTTGATTTGAAAATCCCAGGCTTGTGATCAGAATTGTGTATACAAGAAGTAGTAATCCATGTATTGGCTTTTTCCTTAATTCATCTTTCATGATTCAGTAAGAACAGAAACTTTTTTTGATGTTCAGTTTTTACTCATTGTATGCAGGACCCTGGAAGCAGTGGCTCCCTTTCCTCAGAAAACATGTCATGGATGCACATATTGCCAGCTCTTCTGCCATTTTAGAAGTGTACTGTATACAGCTAATTGCTGTGCTATGGTCCTTCAGCATTTAGAGATGGCTGATTACTTTCCTGTGCAATGTGTGTGTGTGTGTGCGTGCCAGATAGTATGACTGTGAATGTTTGTTTACTTAAACAGCTCAGATGATAATTGAGATGTTTGTGCTGGACTGGTTTCAAAATTGTGGAGCAGTGCTGGAGGGTGTACAGCCCTGTCAGATGAAGAGCAGAGGTTTCACCTTAAGTACCTGCTGCTTTTGCTTCTTACTATTTTTCCTGAGCCTCTGGCAGACATTGGTACCCCAAAGCCAAGGACATGTGATCAGTTTAGAATCTTCATTCTGACCTTCTGATGTTTTCAAAATGGTGTGCTAAAGCAAACTGTAAGCTGGAGCAAAAATCTAGGTTTTAGGTGACAGAAGAGTTAAAAGTCCTGATTTAATATTAAATAACGTAAACATCAAGACTTCTGAGCCCTTGAGATGTCTTAAAAACTTAGTCCTGTATAAATCAAATACTTCTATTGTGAAGGAATAGAAAGATTAATTTCTTTATTCTTTGTAGTAGACAAGAATTCAGATTCCTAAGGAACAAGCTCTCCAACTGAACTGAAGGCTTGGAGGCATTGAGATTCAGGAGGATTTACTGATTGATTGGAAACCATGTAACTTGTATACAGGTTCATTCATGCTGCGTTTTGTTGTACCAAAGGTAACAGTGGAAACCACAAGGACTCTTTTTGTTGCCTCAAGTAACAGTAACATCTAAGGGCTATCAATGAGTTTTAAAAAAATTATACAGCTACTTGAATGATTATTTACAAAGAAAAACTCATATGAATCTAGTGTTCTAAATCATTGTTAATATTATAACTATTGTTGACTGAAATTGTCATTCAGCTTCTGTTTTACCAGAAAATACTAAAGGAAAAGGCAGTATATAAGCAATCAAGTTATAATGAAGGACTGAATATTGAGGCTCTTTCTTTTCTTTTTCTTCTTTTAATTTAAAATATATTATTGGTGTTGATGAACAGAAAACCTGCTGGAGTATGACAATCCTATTGTAGATTTCATTGTGGTGTAAGGCTTGCTTAATAGTACACAACTGAAGTTAAACACCACGTTGCTTGTGTTCAGTGTTTCCTTGTGACAACCCTTTAACTGCTCAGAAACACGAAGTCTCAAAATACCCTTGTGAGCATAGGAAGCCAAAAGATGATTACATGCTTTGCCTTATAGCAGTGGCAGAACTGAGATTAACCAATATATCCATGAGTTTCTGATAACTGTATTTCATCGCAGTGGTATGTGTTTGTCACAGCAAGAACTTAGATCCCACTAGCATTTGTGCCTTAAAACCTCTGAGTGGAAGCCTTTATCTTTCATCTTGTAGTTCGTTTGAAAGGGAGAAAGGACATCATTGTGATAAGTGCAGCAACATAAGGAATTAAGAGTATAAAGAAACTTCCCTTCTTTCCTAGTGTTCCTTTTCTTCCCCATATTTCAGTTAATTTTTTTTGTGCTTTAAAGACATTTGGCAAAGGCTAGTCCTAAGACAGACAAAACCAGGGGGTTGAAAAATAAATGTAAGTAGAGATATATAAATAGATTTAAAATAAAATGTCTGATTCTGCTAAAGAGAAATCAGAAATAAAAGGTGAATGTTCCAAGTTAATTTGTATTTGTATATTTTGTTCCATGTCTTAAAAAAATTCATTAAAAAAAAATACCCTGTTTCAAGTGTAGTGTTTTAGAGTCCATCTACCCATTTGACTATATCTTACTTGGCTGTGTAAACTAAAAATTCCTTAGAAGAAGGCAAAGGTGACTGTTCTGTGCTTCATTAGATCATCTGGGGATATGGCTGCATGACCCTTGAAAACACTGTACAGGCTATTGCAGAACAACATCTGCTTAGAGTGGCCTTTAACAGAGATCTCATTTCTTTTCTGATTAGAAAAGCACAAACTGTATTTTTTTTTTTAATTCAAGTTCAGCATAGCTATTCAAGGATTTAAAAATAATACCAAAAAAAAAAGTTCCTGTCTTGTCTTCAAATGAACCAACTGAAAAAATCAGACATGCTGCTGGACTTCTGTCTTGATAACCCCAGCAAGGACTGACTGACTTGGCCTGTGTAGCCTCAAGGCATTTTCTTCTTTTTATACTAGTGCTGAGAGGAATGTAAATTTCCACCAAATTCTTGTTTATGTTCATGAGAGCAAAATTAGATCACTGATGCTGCCCAGACCCCTTATGGGAGTTGTTACATGCTCCTGAGTCCAGAGCTTCCTTGGTAAAGGAAAAGGAGAGTGTACGGCATATTTTGAATAAAAAGTCACTTTTTAAAAAAGCTGTGCTTTGTAAACAGGACATGATAGTGAAAGCTGTTGTTTTTCTCTTTATTTTTGTAATTTGGAGGTGGCAGGGCATATGGCTGTCAAGGTAGACAGTTCTGTTTGGAAATCATGCAAGTAATAGTGAAACAAATAAGACATGGCAGTGGTTTATGGAAAGGCAAGTAGTTACATTCTTGAAAAGAAAATAGGTGAAATCGTAAAACATGGGTTTTTTACATGTTAACATTATAGAGGCGCTTGTAATAACGCAGATGAGTAGGAAAGCATAATTTCAGTTAGTGTCATAGCTCATGAGCCACAAATAGAGTATCGTGTTTAGTACAGCCTCTTCTGTATCTGACATAGGTTTTTGAAAACTTGAGCATGATGTTATTGACTGTTGTGGCATATATATACTCTTCAGAGTTTAGGATATTATCATTGATGTGTTTAGTATGTAGACTAGCTGACTAATCAGCTGAACACTACAGAGCATTCTTCTAAAGAAAAAATCCTAGTTCAGCCCCATGTGTTATGTTTTGTGTTGCGGTTTTTCCCTCCCCTACTTTTTATGCAAACACAGTTTTTTCTGACTCTGAGTAGTACAGCTTTCACATTTGTTAGAGTAATATTTACAAACCGTTATATCAATGCGCAGTGTCAAATTCTTTCCCTAGCTGGAGTGCAGGGAAATAGGGAGTGTTGAATGTTGAGAAAGACCGGGAAAATATCACAGTCTCTTAATGGAATATCGCAAAAGGGCATTTGCAAAGATGGGGCACTGGCTGCAGTAAGAGGATGTGCACCATTCCTCATATTGTGGCCTTGCAGTGCAGCTTCTGTGTAGACATTTCATGGTAGAAATACCCTCCTTCACAATAAAAGTAGCCATGGTAATATGACTTCATTTGGAGATATGGGTTTAGTTCAAGACATCCTGTATTTTATGTATAAACACCATTAAAATTAGGAGAGAGTAGGCTAAATATTCATCAAGCAATTTTCTGCAATTAATGTTGTAATATGAGTTAATACAGTTTGCGTTACGTAAGTTGCTGTCGAAAGAAAATGCAAAAGTCATTCAGGTTGGGATTTTTAATCAGTGGAATTCCTAACATTTTAAAGTATGACTACTTACTGCATGTTTTTCTAATCTTTTTTGTATTAACTTATTGCATCTGTTTGTAGAAAACTCAGATGTCATTTTGTTTGAAATAAATCTGTAAAGAATCTGAGAATAAGGAGTCATTTTTCTTCTTCAACTTCTAGTGCAGTCAGCTGCCCATATTCAGAGTTGAACTTGAACAAAGAAAGCCTCTTACCTGACCGGTTGAGTGGGGAGATGCCTGCGGCCAGTCCTGTCCCCAGAAACAGAAAAGCAGAAGCAAGTGAAAGATCCACCTCTCCTGTAATCAAGTAATTATGATTGAAGCGATGTCCATGACTAACAGCAGTGCTACTTTATTTCTGTGTTCTGCAGTGCAATTTATAACTGTGCAATGGCTGAATAGTTTGAGAAGGACCTGCCTATTTATCTACATTTTCATTTGCAGAGAGGGAAAATGGTTTTATCTGTGCTTATGGAAAAGGTCACCAAGCTGTCAAAGGCTGATACTGATTTTACTTGTCTAGGATTTAACAAGTCTTTGGTTTCATCTTCAGTGTAACTATCTAGACCACTAGTTGGTTAACTGGAATTTAAAATTGAATGTTTACCAGTTTGTTTCACTTAAGAAAATTATTTATTTGTATTTCTTTTGTTGCTGGAGTGGCCTTACAGATATGACGAAATTAATGTTGCTCTGTAACCAACAGCCACTATTCTGTCGTTATGGCAGGAGTGAGGAATCAAACTAGTGAGACTGAGTTTTTGGAGAACAACGCTAAAGTCTGTAGCTGAAGCTTTTAAGCAGGAGCACTGGGAAAACACAAAGGAGTGTGATACCAAGATGATTATTTTCTGATGACGATTTTATCTCAGAAATTGTGGATACCAATTCCTATGCTTATTTTGGACTGTGAGAATATATAGGGAATTTAGGAAGGAAAGGAGAAGAGAGGCTTTCCATTCTTTTTAAGGGCTTCATTAATATAAATGTAAGAGTGGGGATGTTTGTAGTGAATATTTCTGGTCCCCAGTGTAATGACCACATATTTTCAATAGAAGGTATTTTAAATTGCATTCTTGGAGACAGTTTCAGCTTCATGCTTTAAAACCCAAAATACTACACTGTCAAAGAGAAATGCTTGAATCAGTTGTTCTTATAAAATGTAGGATTTTAGAAATCTGAAGTGACTTAATTACTTGCTGACAGGTAGCCCAGGTACCATCCCAGTGAATCCAGTAGCACTTTGAAGAATGTCCTCTCTGGTGGGAGCTGTATCAAGTGGTATTTTTTTCATTGTCCGAGTTCAGAGGCTACATATGGCATTTTAAAGGTTGCATAGTGGTATATCATCGGAGAGAAAGTATAGGAGGAAAATGATACTTCAAAGTGTTCTTGTGTTAGAAGGATTGGAAATGGACAGCTTATTATCAAAAATACTATTGGACAAATTCTGTTCCTATTGAAGTGCCTAATCATTTTACCATTGATTTAATGGTATTGTATTTAATGGTTCTGTATTGTGATTACTGAAAATCTCAGGTATACAATTTTGTTGGTGGCAAGTAAACCATGTATTTCTTAAAATAAAAAAACCCACCTTGTATGTCCTCCGTTATACTAATGACTCTTTGTCCATAGAGAAAATAACTTAAACAACAGCTTGACTGCTTCAACTTTTAAACATTCTGTTAATTTGTTTTAAACAGTGACAGAAAATGCCCCAGCCCTGGTCACGTAGGTATGAAATCTTCGGCTCACAATCGACCCTCTGGGAAAACTGGACCAGAAACAACTAAGCTGGAAGATGCAGAAAGTAAATCTCCTTGCAAGAAGCCCCTCTTATGCAATGTGAAAGAAAAGAAGGCACCTGGGTAACTCATCTCCTTTCAAAGTATTGGTTGTTTGGAGTCATTCAGTTTAAAATGCAACTTACCTGGCAATGCAGTCCAGTAGTTTGTCTGGAATTCTTGAAAGCAGTGGGGAGGGAGATGGAAGTTCTTAATCTGTCTTTATATTAGAAATAGGGGGAAGGGAGTATCACAACATATATAATAAATAAGGAACATGTATCAGACAAGAGGAAGAATACTACAATACAGATCAGTTATTGGAAGTTGAAGTCCTTCTTCCTTGGTCTGTGTACAGATAGGTTATTGTGTATGAATAACCATGTACAAATGTGGGAAAATTAAAAGTAGTTCCTTAATTTTCAGCATCTGGAGTACATCTTTGACAGAAAATGACATGAGATAGTTTCCAAGCTTGCACTGGAAAACAATATTTCTGGTATAAAAAAAGCTATTTTTGAAGCTAAAAAATTGCAGTTCCGTATTTTCATGGGATAAATATGTGAGGCAATAGGATTCTCTAAATTTTTAATTAGTTACAGTATCTCTGCTTTATTTTATTGGCTATTTTCATACAGAAATAGATGACACCATGGAACAAGAAGTTTATTTGTTTTATATTTACATGTGGTGTTATTTTGTGCTCATAATATATGAACTGTGTTAGCAATAATAGTGTCTTGAGAGAAAAACGTTGAAGAGTTGGTATTATATGATAAATACCCAACAGTAAAGCTGATGATTGAAACCTAACTGTTTTGTTAAGGATTGGACTTCAATGATCCTTATGGGTCCCTTCCAACTCAGGATATTCCATTAATTAAATCCTCTGAAAATATTGCAAGTTTTTTTTTTTTAAAACTTGTTTTTCAAATTGGGTTAACCAGATCTGGCAATGTTTTATGATTTCCCTTCCTTTTTCCACTAGATTGTTTTTTTTACTGGACTAATAATGATTGTTTCCTTTATTGCAAAAACCTATGCTAAATTTACTGTATAGCTTTTTGCATCTTTTTAGATTGGCCAGCTTTTCTTTAAAGCATTCTTTCATGTTATTTCAATCAGATTATAGTGTTCAAGTTATAGTGGAAAAGTTCTAGTAGGAGCATCAAGTAGTGTTGGTATAATTTTTATACTACAAATAAGCAGCATATACCAGTCATGCTCAAGTGAATTTAAACAGAAAAGTTTCAAGTGTAATTTTGAAATCACCTGTATTAGAAAAGAGTTTTCATTCATCATTTTAACCATAGTTGTAGTAAATTCACCTTTTTTTTTTTTTTTAAATATACTTTGACTTTACAGACTGTCTCTTACAATTAATTCAAGAAATTTTTTTTGTTGTCTTTGATTTTATAGAGGGTGTTACCTTTGGAAGACCTGAGATAACCAATGTATGTACTATCTGTTCATTAGAATCATAGAATTAACTGGGTTGGAAGAGACCTCCGAGATCATCAAGTCCAACCCTTGATCCAACCCCACTGTGATTACCAGATCACAGCACTCAGTGCCACATCCAACCTCATCTTAAAAACCTCCAGGGACGGTGAATCCACCACCTCTCTGGGCAGGCCATTCCAATGCCTGATCATGCTCTCTGTAAAGAACTTCTTCCTAATATCCAACCTAAACCTCCCTTGACAGAGCTTAAGTCCATGCCCTCTTGTCCTATTGCTGATTGCCTGGGAGAGTAATTTTCATTAAGAGAATTAACAGTCCTGTGCCAACTTTGAACTACCCAGAGACTTCTCAGTTTGTATTTGAACTGTTTGAATACGCTGATGACTGTCTGCATTTTATCATGTAGCTTTCCGTATTCATTATGTATCCAGCATAGTCATAGAGGACTTTCAGATGAGTAATCTTCCTTTGGAAGAGGCATAAAAACTACTGTTCACAACACTAGATATATGTGAATTGCTGGGGTTATAAAATATTGATCATCTGGTTATTGCAGTACCCAGTGGATCTTTTTAGATGTGTATTCAAAGTACACATGCATAATTGACGACATAGATACATACATTTGTGTGCTCTTTAGCTGCTGAGTTCATAGTGTGGATTTAATTATGTTTGACTTCAGTTCAGTTGTGTATACCTTCATATTCCAGGTAATCTCTTGTTTCAAAGAAGTCCTTGATTGAGGAACCAAGCACATACAAACCCAAACATGAGTTTTATTTTGTTGTGTTAATCTCCATGGTACTCGGCTAATCTCCAGTTCTTTTTTTTTTTTTTTTTAAAGCTTTCTATGCATCAAACAATTATACTAGAATATTTTGGTTTGCAGAATTATGTATGTAATTACTGCTTGCTGTCTTTCTCTCTGGAATGTTCCTGAGATGAAAATTCAATATAAAAATTACATGCCTGTAGCATATTCAAGTGTAATTTTAAAGTATCTTCCAAGTAACAAAAGGATTTCCCTGTAATAGGAATTCCACTCTGGAAATCTTTACAGTGAAGGAAGGTGAACACTCATGCTTGGGAATCAAATTATACTGCTTCTTAAAAGCAAATTCCGTTTGTCTTCTAACCCTTTCCCCAAAACCTTCAATTCATACTACTGTCTAGTAGCAACTAGTGAGGTAAAATTTCGGGATGCATGTTGCTATGAAAATTGTCCTCAGGAAAATACGGAGGTACCTGTTTCCTCACAGGTTTTAGTGATCTCTCTTCTTTATGTTGAATTACAGTTGTCATTTCCTTTGCCTTTGGATCAATTGCGCAACTTTGTAGCACGTTACTTTAGAAGTTGTCTGTGTTTGTGGAGTTAGGAAAATAATTTTTGAGTAGATAAGTCAAGGTAACGTTTCTGTTGAAGATACTGTGAGGAGACCTTTGTGGCACAAGAAAGCATGCCTGCTGTATGCATTCCACTGGTATATGCACATACTACAAAGGCTGGATTTTCTGATTAGCTGTATTCAATTTTTTTCACTATTAACAGTGTGTTAATTATATTATTATTAATGTCAGTGACCTTGAAGCTCCTAGTTGATTTAATGACAAATGCTTTCCTGTATATAATATATAAATAGTATTCAATAGTATAAATGTAAACAGTGGAATTAGACAGGTCTGTTTCTTCTGTGGATTTGTGTTTTGAGGTTAGCTGATCTTGATGTCTAACAAGGTGTTAGGTCTAGATTGGCTTTTTATCTGTGTTTGTGATGTTTGTAAAGGGTTTCTTGTTGACTGCTGCTCTGGTACATAGGTGAAGCATCCACTCATATAGTAATAGGCTTTCTTGTAGTCTTGACTCTAAGATCATTCTGTCTGGTGCCTATTTTTAGAAAATGCTCATTATGTACTTAGTATCGCCAAGAGCTCTGCATCTTTGATGGTTTAGTAAGATTGGACCAAAGTGTTCTCAGGTTCATAAAAGCACAAGGAAATACACACATCATGTCAGCAAGTTCATATCAGTTTCACGTCTGTAAGAAGCCAGGCTGGAAATACCTTCTCAAGGAAGAGTTTGAAAAGGGGCTGACTTCCTAGGGGCTTCCTAGCCCCTGACTTTCCTAGGAGCTGACTTGAAGATGCAAATGTCGTGTGGAGATGAATGTTGGGCAGAGAAATAGTAGATGTTATTTCAGACAGCTCCTGAAAATAGCGTAGATAACCAGTAAGGCTTTTTAGGGCGTGCAGCTATATATGTGGGTTTACTCTTTCCATCTTCTGTTGTGTACACATCCACTGCCTTCATTTATATATTTTCCAGTTTCGATTACGAAGTCAAATGAATTGATGTGATTTACCTAATCTTCATTTACAGTATTCTTGAGATTTTGCAAAATTCACACCAGTAGCCATACCAGAAATCAAGTCAGAAATTTAATCCTGTTTTTTTTATTTTATGATGATACAACATCCTTTGTATGGGAATCCTGGTGTGTTAATAGCATTATTAGCAAGAGATGTCATCATGCTTGGTGATTTTTATGAGGTATTAATAAAAATTGAACATCTTATTTTCCTCAGTGGAGTATTACAAACAAAGGACACCATAAAGAACAAAGAATGTGAAGATGAGGAGACAGAAAATAACCTGCTAATTTCAAATGAAATTAAAGGTAAATTGTCAGTACTTCATTTGTTTCATGTTAAAATTTGCAGAACTGAAAAAGTGTGATGTTCCTTGAAATTCTCATGAAACTTATTCATGAGAATTCTCATTACAATTTATTTTCCATATTCACTACTTGTGTCCAAAAATTTCTTGACAGCAACACTTTCAGCACTGTTTCTTTATCTTATAATCATCAAAGGCTTTGCCAAGAATTTTATCACAGTTGTAAAGATGAGTGCAAAATGAATACTGGTATAAAAAATTTCAATTTAAGAATGTTTTTCCACTGACTTTTAAAAATAGGTAATTAAACCAGTCCAAGTTGTAAAAGTATAACATTTATTTACTCAACCCAGCCTCAGTCTTGTTGAGGGTGACTGCCAGAGTGGATCCTGGTTGGTCAGACAGGAAAGTTTTTTAACAGTCTCCTGTGCAGTCTGATACTTTCCAGCAGCCCATAAGCAGAGCAGGCTCTTTATTTTTCATGGGTGTTAAAGAAGAATGGCTAAGATTTTTACCTCACTGAAAAACTGGAGACAGTCCAGTAGAGGACCACTAAGATGACTGAAGGACTTGCCATGTGAAGAAAGGTTGAAAGAATTTGAGACAGGAAGTCTTGGAGGAATCCAGTCTCGGTCCTCCAGTAACTAAAAGGTAGTTCCAGAAAAAAATGGAGGTATGCTGTCTTCCAGGATACTGAGTGGTGGGAAAAAGGGAGTGGACAGAAGTTGCTTCAGGAAGTTCTGTATGAATATAAGGAGGAAACTATCCACCTTGAGAACAGTTGGAGTAGGCTGCTCAGAAAAGAGGTGAAATCTTCCTTGCTGAAAGTCTTTAGGACTTGGCTTGACAGGTCCCTGGATAACTTAGTCTAATGCCCTGCTCGAACAGAAGGTTGAATCCTATGATCTCCAAAGGCCCCTTCCAACATGAACTTTCCTTTCATTCAGTGATTCTGTGTGGTTGTATGTACTGCTGTATCAAAACTCTTGTCTGTTCACAGATCCAGTTGGCCAAATTGAGGTTACTGTTCATTATTCATTTTTATCCTCATTGTTCAGAAAGAATACAGCACAAATCCCAAACATCACAGTCTTACATTTGATAATTATTTTGCGTGTGTGAAACTTAATATATCAGGCTAGTTATTGGATTGAGTCAGTGCATTGTTTCAGTGCAGCTTTTGCTGCAGTATTTTATTAACTCATGCAAGGTCAATACAAAGCTAAATGTCTTAATTTCCTAATCTTAATTCCTTAAGTTTTTAGATTATTTTATTCAGCAATTTATGTGCAGCGACACAAAGTTTATAAGGCTTTCATGAAAATTCATAGGTCTTGAGTAACTGTGGTTCTTTAAGGGCTACCTATCTTACTTTCTAAGTGATCTTGTCTTTGTAAAATCCAGGAAATTCTTTGAGACTAGTAGAGTACTGCATAAAAATAAAATTAAGGTAGTGTTTTATTTCTAATTATTAACTTCTGATGCTTTTTTTTTTTTTTAATTTTAAAATATCATTTGCCAGCACTTTTCAGATAGATCTAAGAGGCAACCTAAAGACTGTGTAAAGTATGAGAGATTCCATCTGTTTTAAGAGCTGTAAAAAAGGTGTTATGGTGTTTTGAAACATAATGTGGTTCAGAATTCTGGAGAAAATGAAGCATTAAAAGAAGAAAGCCTCTAAAGCAAATTAAGAGAGGTTTTGGTCAATTTAAGTATTTTGTTTCAGCAGAAAGGAAGCATGCAGTTTTTGTTTGACTTTGCATTTTTCAAAAGAGAAAAAACATTCAAATAGTTGGGAGCATTTTAAATGGTCTGGAATTCTTTTTTAATTCTAAAAAAACTGACCTGATTTTGTGAAGCATTTTGAGTTTGACAGAATTGACTATTTGGATAAAGTTTCACCAGCGATCTCTGCTTGTTAGCTTCTTGCATAATTAGATTTATGAAAATAGAACGCTTTCTTACATTACTGTCTAGAAAAGTTGTCGTTTTTATAAATGTAATGTTGTTACGTATTTAAATGTGCCATAATACTTACTCTGTAGGATGAAAATGGGTCATTGAGTTCTTGCTGTCATACTCATGGAAAGCTCAAGATAAAATAGTTGTGGTTTTGTGAACTGTGACTGTTGGTACCTGTGCTTGTTGCCTTATTTTTTCTGCATATCACTTAGATTATTATTCTTCAGTCTACTTTTGCCATGTTCTCTACTGGTAACTTTATAAATGTGTACTGCTGTCTTCCCTTTTTTTGGAGAAAGATTATTTGGAGATGAAGAACAACAATGAAATCATGGTCCATTCATACTAACTTTTTTTAATGGACATAAATCTTGTGCTTAAAAACCTTATACATGGTAAGGACTAGAGCCATGCAGGAGAGCACTGTTAATGGTCTCTTGTTAATGCTGGAAAGTATTTGCCATTTAGCTTCTTTGAAATGTAAGGTTATGTTTTGTTCTCACTAAGAAGATAGAGATGGATTAAGAAAGATATGGTTCAGAGAGAAGGATAACAAGGTGACATAGAGTATGAAGAAGAATGTAAAGGCAGGTGGGCTGATGCTAAAGCAAAATGTCAGCAGATAACGGGGTCAGGTTTAAAAGTGTGAACTTACTGCCTCTAACTGCTGTCTCGTGTGGAGCTGGCAAGCAGATCATGTTTCTTCAGTAACTTAAATGGTTCAAGAAGCTCTGTGATGAAACTGGCTAACCTTTGGTGCACCTCAAGTTACTCCTCTCCTAAAAGTCCCAATTGAAACATAAATTTGAGTACATCTCCTTTATTCCCTGGCCCAGAAACACAGATTGCCTCTCAATGGGAAGCAGGGCTTGTAGAGAAAGGAATACAGGAGAATAGAGTGGGGAAAACTTTCATATATCTGGTGTTACAGACATAGATTGTAGCCAAAATGCTGTGGTTTGGGCTTTCTGTTACAAAAAGATTACCCACACTAAGCCTAAACTTCCTTTTGTCAGTGATGGGGTTATACCTGCTACAGGGTTAGGGACTTTTAGTTTTTCTTTCCTTCCATCTAGTTGGGTAAACTGGCACTTTGCGTGGTCCTTTCGTGCTCTTTATCTTATCTGCGAGGCAGATACTACACAGGCTTAGGAGCAGAGGTATTTATTTATGACCAAATCCTCAAAGGCATTAGGCATTGCACTCCTTTCCATGTCAGTAAATAGAGTTCTTGAATGTGAGTAGATGAAGTACAAGGTTTGGCATTTTACAGTGTCACCTTAGCTAACTTATTTCCTGCTAACCTCATTCATAAAAAGCTGACCTGTGTTTGCTTGAAATTTAAAACCCACAGCATGGACAGATGCCCAGCATAGATTTGTCATCTGATACTGTTAGGGTTTGACAGAGCTGTAAAGTGTTGAAAATAGAGACATAAGTAACCTCAGCTGTCATTGCTGCTATGCATGTACCTATATGCTGTTATGTACAATTTGTTTATTTGTGTGAATATGGGGTATAATTTGTGTGATATTATCTTCACAAGTATGGTAGTCTGCTATTTATGTGGCAGTATCAATGTATTACAAGTTTTGTGAATGAAAGAAAAATAGTGAAATACTTATATGTTCAACTATTAAGAGATCTTTTTTTAGAATGAAAAAATCAGGGGATAAGTGTGGGAATGAGATTCAAGGGAGCAATTAAAAAGACACTATTCAGTAAATTAGGCTTTACATTCAACATGCATGCTGCCTTACGAGACTCATTCCTTTCTCACTGAGATTTTTACTAGTATTAGAGGCTCTAAGGAGCATTTGAAGAACAACAGTGAAATGTAAACAGACATTTAGGGAATTCACTTCCAAGAGTGAGAGTATGATGATAGTAAAAAATCAAGGAGTCTATTTAAAAAAATTGATGAGTAGGCTGACAGTGCTGACTAAATGGCTTATCAGCCAACTTCTGAATAATGGATATCGATCTAAAATGAGGATAAGTCTTGGAAGTAACAAAGAATTAAGCCAGAGGAGCAGAACAGCCTAAGCAAGTGTAATAACATCCTATATTGGCCACATTATGTGTTCAAGAGCAGCCCCACTGTGTATTTCCAAGAGACCTAAATGAACGTAGATGTCATATGCAGTTTGACATCATTCGAGGCGTGCCTCTTCACTCTTTCCTCCTACACACATCTGCGACTGCTGCTTTTATCCAGACAACAGCAGCAACAGCAGCATGTGGCTGAAGACACCCTCCCATCCAGTACATTACCTTTGAGACCGGGGGATGGGAAATTATCCCTTCCATTATGGATGAATAGTAAAATAAAAAGCAGCATAAAGGAGTTAAATGTTATTTTCCAAATAAAACATTCAGTTAAAGTGGAAGCAGAGAATTTGCAGACATTTGTGATTTTTTCCTCAGAAGAACTGAAAAACTTTTTGTTGTGAATGAGCCATAAATGTGTGGGCTCGAACTGTATAGCTGATTCACTCGGAATTTTGTAGAAGTGCATTTCTGCTCTTGATGAATTTGTAACAGCTCAACCCTGGAATTAAGTTAATTCTTGTACTGCTGTACAACTATTAAATGTGGGTGTAATTTATTGTACTAAAATATTTAAAATTATTTGACCTATGATGTGGTATGCTAACAGTTGTATTGTCATAGAATTGTGTTTTGTTGAAAGAGACTTTTTCTGTGTAAGAGTAGTTATATTTATATAGAACCAATATAATGATAGTCATACCAGTAGAAGAACACTCACGGTACTACAATTTTGGGGTAGTCAGAACTGTACAGCTTGTGTAGGGAGGCCCATATATATCAATAGAAATGAACGTGCTGTTACTGTGGCTGATCTTGTCATTGACTGAAGGATTTAATGCTTGTTTATTGCTTCCTGTTGTTGAAGATGTTGAAGAACCCAGCGCACAGAGGCTTTTTTCTCAACCACTTATTGTGTCTTCCAAGTTGCAAATCCCTGGCCTACCCTTGCGCTGGGAACAGCAGAGCAAGCTCCTTCCAAGTGTAGCTGGAATCCCAGCCAGTAAAGTTTCTAAGTGGAGTACTGATGAGGTAGGTTCATCCTTTATCTTCTATCTTACTACCACTGCCCTTAAAGATTGATTCAGAGGTTTAGATTATTCCCATATATTAACAACAATATATTAGTACTCAGAGGATTAGACTCAGCCAGACCTAATGTAACTGATCCCCCAAAATGCCTGTTCTGCTGCCTTTCAGCCTGGAAGCAGAAGTGTTAATTCATATGTGTATAGATACAGATAAATATGTTTATGTATATAAAAACATATTAACTGGCATTAATAAGGGAAAGAAAAGTGCTAAATATATGGCCCAGCATATCAGATGTTCACAGTCTGCACTACTAATAGCTAGTACCCATACAAACATTCTGAAGAATGGTTTAGGAGTCAGCAAGAACCAAGAAGCTATTCCTGGTTCATAGTTTGGATGTGGCACACTGCTTTGGATGGTGAGAATATAGTCCAAAGAGGAATGGTATGGGTATGGTCAGACCATGACACGTGATTTTAAGATGAGAGCCCTGCCTCTGTAGAAGTATGTGATAATGCTTGGACAGACAGTCTTGTCACTGCTTTACTTTCAGAAGTACCTATGACTAAGGCAGTTTTCTGCACCTGAGGCAGTCAGATCTCCTCTAATCAGAGAAAAAAAGAAGCATGAACTTTGAAAAAAGTCCTATGGACTGGAGTTGGATGTATTCCTTTAGTTTGCTGATTTTGTGAATCCTGCCCTTAAACACCCATCTGCGTGATTCCATGCACTTACAGAAGAAGGTAGAACACCAAATATGAGGCTGTAAAAACAATAGCTGAAAGACTTTATTGATTGTCAACCGCTATTTTGAGAAAACACAGGTCTTAATAAATCTTCTGTTGTATACTTGGTTATAGGTCTCTGAGTTTATACGGAGTTTACCAGGATGTGAAGAACATGGCAAGGTGTTTAAAGACGAGGTGGGTGAATTTTTTTTCAAAAAGACAAAAGAGTACAAAGCTTGGTGGAAGTGCTAATTTTATGTCATAATTAAAAATACATATAAAGAAGTAGGATGAAGTGCATAGAATCACAGAATTGTCACAGCTGGAAGAGACCTATAAATCATCAAGTCCAACCCTGAACCCAGCACTATCACCCGAACCCTGTAAATTCAGACACCTCCTCAAAAACCTCCAGGGATGGTGACTCCACCACCTTCCTGGGCAACCAATTCCAATGCCACATTGTTTAAAGTCAGATGCAAATGTATGGAAGATTAGGTTGGTTTGTAGGTCATGAAGTGGGAGGAAAGAAAAGGTAAAACTAGCTAAGTGTCAGCCAGGTCTCTTGTGCTTTTCTAGCTTTGTTCCTGCCGATTGAAATTACTTAGAAACTTTCTGATTGACTACTGTTGTCTCTTAATCTGGTTTGAGGAAATTTATGAGCAGGTATGTCATTTTAGTTCTGCAGGATGTTAATAAGTAAAATAAAGCAGAACAGTGGTTCAACATAACTGCGTCCTAAAACTCCTTGCATCTTGTCTGATCACACTTGGCTCTTGATGCTCATCCTCCTGATATAGTCAGTTTATGAATGTGATTTGAGTGAGCAGGAAGTGAGAACCTCTGAAGGTTCTGATGAGGTTCAGAGGAGCATTATTCATTTTCTGAGCATGCCAGGTTTGCATTTCGAGTATCTGAGAAGATTGTTGTTCCAAAGTTGTCATTAGGAATGGATATGGGTTTTAGGTACAGTAGGCCATTTTAAACTAGGTTGGCTTTTTCTTTTCTGCTCAGAGGTTTGTTATTCCTGTTAATACTTAGTTTCAAGAAGGTAGTTTCATCACAGATGCCACAGTGAATAGTTCAGGTGCTTATCCCAGCCAGGCCACCTGAATAGACAGAGTCAGCCAGCCTTTCAAGTGAAGAATAATTTTGGTAGTTAGGTTTGAGAAGGCACCTCCTGAGAAAAATGCACACAGATGGCCCTGCTAATCTCCTGCAACAAGTTTTCAGGCTGTGCTGTAGATTGTAATGAGTAGCACGGCTGCATATCAAAGGACAGGCTGAATCTCTGGGCATTTTGCATTTGCTCAGATGTTGGGCATTTTATGGTTGCAGCAGGTATGCAAGGCTAGATCATCCCCTGTGTCACTTAGGGTGTCTTATCAATGAGTTTAAGAATAAAAGCTGGCATATTACTAATCAAGTCAGCAAGTGGCAAGTGCCATGGAGATGGATGAATCCTTAACACTTTAGTTCTCAGAGATGTAAGAAAATGCTTCCCCTCTTCAGAATTTGGCCTCTTGGGCTTCCTCTGTGATTAGTAAATTAAACCTCCCCCATTGAGATCAACTGGAATGGACTGGCTGACATCAGTAGGTCTTTCAGTAGGTAGAAGATGCTGGCTCAAACTTCTGCTATGGAAATGAACCCTCATCCTGCTTATTTTAAGATGCTGCGGCTTTTTATCGAGCATCTCCAGGTTCACACACGTCAGGTTCTGAGCCCACCAAGTCTGGTTTTGTGTACAAAATGAGTAGAAAGTAACTGTAGTGACCACGTGATGCTGTTCTGACTGCAGTGTTCCCCAATTTACAGTGCTGTGGTGTACCTTGCAGGTTTCCTTTGCAATGTGTCTCATTCAGAAAGTTTAGTTTCTAGTCCTACAGAAACTTACACTGTTTTTATCTCAGATTGGTATTTTTAAGCCGGAGCAGCTGGTTTAACCACAGTTGCCTTTTATAGCTAACCAGCTTAGGTTCTACTGAAAATGTACCTATAGGTACCTAAACGAGCTGAAGTTTACACGGAAAATGTTGGCCCCATTGAAGCCCTTGCAAGGGAGAACCTTGGGGCTCTTCATGCTCAGATTTATCACTCCTGCTGACAGAGTAATTTGCTTACAGGAGAATGTTCACTTTTAATGTTAACTAAAATAGCAACACTACAAAGCTGGCAGAAAAAAAATATTCCACGTTTTGAAGAGTTCTATTGTGTTTGTGTCGAAGAGGCAGTTTTATGTAGCCTGGCCCCTGTTTTCATGTGGGATCAAAATTCATTTTAACTTACTGTTTAATGAACAGAAAGTGGTGGCCTTAAGGGGGTTCCTGCTCTGGAGCTGGGAGTGAAATCCAGAAGCTTTCTCTGTGGAGGCTTGCATAAAAGGAATAGCTAAGAGGTTAAAAAACAGTGCTGTGCTTCAGTACAGTTGAATTATACTTCATTTACCCACTTTACTTTCCAATAGCTTTTGTACTGTCAGTATGAAAATAAGAACAGTTTAGCTAAAAATTAGCCAGACAGTTGTTTTCAAGCAGAAAGAAGATCATCCTGTTCTTTTAGACTAGCTGATTTGCCTTAAAGGTTGAAGTCAAAGCTCTCTTCAAAGCATTTGAAAGTGTTTGTATTCAGCCAGTCCTTTACATTGTCTGAAATTGCTGGGACTTTTTCATGTTTTCTGAAACATCTATACTGCTGCACTGTCAGACCTATTAATAGCTTTGTGTTTTTCTTTTAAAGCAAATTGATGGAGAAGCATTTCTGCTAATGACCCAATCAGACATAGTGAAAATAATGAGCATTAAACTGGGACCAGCCCTAAAAATCTTTAATTCCATTCTGATGTTCAAAGCTGCAGAGAAAAACTCGCACAATGAACTTTGAAGATAATGGAAAATGTGCACAAGCCAGCTTTCTCCACTGGAGCTCATGTTTTATTCAAAGCACAAAGACTCACTAGAACTGTTGAGTAAGGACTCTCAGAAAGGAAGAAACATAACTTCAGCACTGGTGGACTATTTATATTCTCCTAGAGCCAGTACATATCTGAATCCTTCTGGGAAGTGTTCAAGCTTTTGAGAAGGTACTGTGTAACAAAGGAGTCAGCTGGTCTTATTTACCAAATTAATGGCGCTAATTCTCCATGGATGGTTAGGATCCCTAACTTTCTCTGGACATCAAGAAAACCTTCAATAATTATTTATGCTGTATTATATAAGGGAACGTTAATATTTTCTAAGGATTCTTGAATACTACTTCATGTATCCATTTTACTTTTCAGAAGCTTTTACTTCATTCTATCAAAAGAAAAACTGATTAGCCAAAAATTAGGCTACAGGTAGCCAGACGAGACTGTTATGGCTAATATGTATTTGTGCCATAGTTTAAAAAGGAAACACTTAATGTTACATATGTGACACTTTATGCTACAGCATATAACTTTACAGATTATAAAACTGTCTTTTCGCTTGTAACAAAACAAACCTTGTTGGGGTTGAAATTACAATGCTTTTTTAATAACTGAATGTTTTTACTTTTGCACGATTACAAAAATGTTACGTGAGTTTTGCCACCAGCATCTTTAATGTATTTTATCAAAAGACCAGTATAGAGAAGGCTGCAACTGAAAAATAAAGTTTGACTTCACAGAAGACTTTTTGTTTATGCTGCACAGTAGAGTCCCAGCCTTTTACATGGGAGCCTGCTACAGACCTTCAGCACATGAGCGAAAGTAGGTGGATTTTGAGACAAGGAGATTAGCAAAACAGAAATTACATTTAATCTTGTCTACACTTCTCAGTCTCCAGTATAGTTACCACAGCAGAGGAGAAAAACCGTGCTACTTGGGCTTCATATTCAACATAAGTTTGTTTTCCCAGTGGTGGGTGAATTTTTTCACTCACCACTTCCTAGCTGAAAAGTCTGATTTGTAAATGAATAAGACATACGGGGAAAGACAAAGCTCAAGGAAAAGGATGCTTAAATGCCTTTAGTACGCCAGCACATCCTGGGTGTAAAATACATGCATTTCACTGGGTCATCAGCAGGCTGCAGATGTCACCAGCAGGTACTTGGGTGAGGCAAGCTCCTTTCTTGGAGGATTATTATATTATGTCAGGGAAAGTCGTTGCACTTGGTATATATACATAAGATGTAAACCAGATGCACTTTATATGGGAGAAAGCCTAGCTACCTGCATACTGAGGATTGTTCCAGAATGTTGCTTTTGCAAAAAAATACAGAAGAGTTGGATCAAGATTTTTGGCAGCCCTCTTTTTAGCACTGCAGTGGGCAGTTGCTCAGCCTTTAGAGCTGGGAACAAACAGAGCATTTCCGTTGCACAGAGCTGGGAGAATTTTACATCTTCCCACAGATTTTGCTAGGCTGTTCTTTGGCTGGAATTCTTAAGTTTTCAAGAACTCTCTGTGCCTCTTCCAGATCGTGTAGGTGACTGGTACCTGCCATAATACGAGGTGAAACAGGGTCAGTATGAAGTAAGTTGCATTGCTCTGTTAATTTCTTTCCATAGCATTGCATAAATAATATTTTTACATTTTGTTGAATATTTGTACATTCAAATTGCACTCTTATTGTACTACAATACCAATAAAACCTGAACTGGAGCCGTCTGTTACCTTTGTGTGTGCCCAGGATTGCCAGATGAACCCCAGCAGTTCCTGAGGGTGCTGTGGAGTAATTCCTCACTGTAGCTCAATGTGGCCTTGAGTTTTAAAGAGCAGCTTGGCTACTGCTGTTTGACCTCTCCCTTGGCACTTACTCCAAAGGCTTACAGGCCCCTTGCCATCACAGAATGCCATTTATAGACCTGGACTTTGTCACCGGCAGCAGTTGAAGTTCCGCAGGCAGATCACTAAAATGTCAAATTCGTTCTGTGCTTTCATGTAGATTATTTGCCTATACCTTCTGTGTAGCCTGCAGTGATAACCAATGAGGAGATTTACAGTTCAGCAGAGATTACTCAGGGATGTTAGCAGCTCCCTGAATTTTTATATACACCTACTTACAAAGTACTGTGGTTTAAGAAATGGGTTTCAATTAACAGTATTTACAAGATGTAGACTAAAGCTCACTTAAATGATACAGAGTCCAATTTTTTTATTCATACAGCTGTCACATACAAGAGTGAGGGCATATATAATCCTTACTTTTGTATCCTTCCTATGTGATGAGGTAGCTGGGTGTAGCCACCTCTGTTACAAAAACTACATCCAACAAATTCACTTAGAAACCAAAAACACTCAGGAGACCTACTAAATCTTTAAAATGGCAGTTGGTATTGTTTTGTGTGTTGGATTGGATGTAGCCCAGCCATTACACTGCTGAAAGTTGTCCCCTGATTTCCATGGGAGCCATGTGAAAAATGGTGAGACTTTAGCAAGAGAATTTGGCAATTAAATGGAGCCATCTCCTCTCATACTAGAGGATCTCCCACTGTTACCTCTATCTCGAAGTCGCCCCTGCACAACCAAGCTTTAACAAAGCTTCTGTAGTCTTCCAAGCTGTGTTTGAGTGTTTATAGAATTGTTCTGACTAGTGCTGCTTTGCCTACACTGACATTTTTAGAAGTGGTTGGAGATTAGTCTCTAATACAATGTATGCTTTTAATAAAAAGCCATTTTTTATTTCTAATTAAGCAATGGGTCATGTCTGCTGGCTGCTGCTACTGTCAAGCTAGGCGCTTGTCCAAAGCTGTGCACTGCCAGGCACAGCTATCCCCTGGGATTTCCAGACATGCACAAGTTAAGAAGAGCGTGTTAGGAAAAAGAGGAGGCTGTGAAAGAAGAGAGGAGAGGGCCTCTGCTCTGTGTGGGCAGAGAGGGAGTCATCATATGGAGAAGACTGATGTGTTCTGGGGAACAAATCCAGAAAGAAAATGAGGCATTCTCTCTCCAGCACCAAAGCTGTGGTTACAAATGCACATGGCAGCATCCTAGATAAGTCATTCTTGCTACTTTCAGAGCTCATCTAAGAAACCTATTTAGTAAATTCAGGATTAATGTTAAAACAAAAGAAAATAATGTTTCATGCAAGGAGAAAGTAGTGAAAATTCATCATTCTGCAAATTAAAAGTCAGGCCAACCATTATAAATCACAAAAATTATTATATTAGGCTCTCACTGATCATAGTATTATAAAGTGATGGTAGTCTTTAATTTTTGCCACTTCAAAACATTAACTGTATTAGCATCTGAAGCAGTGATGTGCTCGCATGGGCTCACAATATGTATTTTTTTATTTCTTGACAGTCAAAATATTATCTGAATTTGTCAAATGCTCCATATAGAAAAATAATACATGACACATGAAGTAATCTAGAAAATTTCATTATCTCCCGACTTCTCTAAAATCTACATTTTAAATAACAAAACTGCTTAAGTTTTTATATTTTTTAAGTAACCAGTACAATAAAAAAAGGACATTGTTAAACATAACTGTTTTAAATTTACATACACTTCCACTAGAAATAATGGCACTGATTTATCTTCACACCAAAGGGATTTACTTTGACAAAATATCAAATGCTTCCGAGAGGACTGCTGTGTGAACCATCAGACAGTGGATACTTGTGTGCCTCCAGCCCTGTCTTTACCTGGATGGGCAGGGATGCTGGGTTCCTCACCTCAAAGACCAGGGACTCCAGGAATTTCAGTGTCCTGTGGATCCTCTTTGGGCATGGGATGTCGAATACATGAAATGCAGCTACCAGCGCCGCCAGGGCCATAGTGCAGTCATCAAGCTGGGCCAGCTCTTCCCTTTCCACATACAATGCAAACTCGCACGAATTCACACTGAAGGGGTTCTTTACTTCCAACACTGGTGTCACTGCCTTTACCTAAATTTAAAAAAGGGCATTTCAAGTGATGCCACAACATCACTAAAATGAACAGGTCAGAGAATTAAATAAGCCTGATAACACTGCTTTGAATTTATCTAGTATTTCTATGACTATTTGCCTTCTACTCAAAACACAGGCTAATGGCACCTTTTTCCAGGAACTAAGTTGAGCCATCAAAAGGCCAGGTGATGAGCCCAGGGAGCTGATAGAAAGGAAAGAGACCAAGACTGCTGGTGCTCTGTCTCCTACCTCCTCATTTACTGCAGCAAACAGACTGGAATCATCTCCAAAGACATCTGGCAGGAGTAAACATGCAGCAGTCATTTTCATATCTGTCAAAAGGCAAGGATTTCTACTAAATTACAAATGAAAACATTCTGGCACTGCAGTATCATCCTGGTAAAACAGATTGCAGCCTATGTAATAGTTAACAGCTCAGCAGCAGAGTTGTTGTTCAATCCATTTGGAAGAGTCGTTTGTACCACAATGAATATTTGAGTGCCTCAGCTGGTAATGGACATCAGTGTTCAAATCACTCAAGGAATTCTGCTGCTCAATATTACAATTCAGTTTCTCACAGTAAGTTGACCTTTGGCTTCCAGTGGAGTCTGTGAGCTGAGCAGTCCTCCTACCCCCACCACCCGTCCCCAAACACCTCTCTCCTCAGTAAAATGGATGTCTCTGGGGAGTCCTGTTGCCAAAGGACTCTGCTTTGAAGGCTGCAGTACAAGCTGGTGCTGCAGAACCACCTGGGACCTGCTATCCCTCTGGTTCAGCTGTTACTGACTGTAACATCTTTTTTGCAGCTCAAGCTTCTGGTGTTGTGTCTCTCACTGAACTTACTTTGTCCAGCATTTATTATCTAGGTGCTAGGTCAAGCTGGTTGTGAGAGGAAAAACAGAAAAGTGAAGGCATTGGGACTTTAATAAGGTATGAGTTAAAGTCTCTGTGGACATAACTGTATAAGAAAGGGGGAAATTATTTACAATATCCATTATTTTCTAAGGCCAAAGCTATGAGTAAAAAGTCCATAAAGGCTTTCTGGATTAGTCTATTCCTTGATAACTTTTTAATCTGTCATGAGCTATCGAGTATTTGTGGTTTTAAGCTTAACAAAAGAAAGCCCCAGTATTTCAACCTATGCTGCTTTCTTCTTTAAGAAATGACATGGCAATAAATGGAGTGAAACTGGCATAGGAAATATATGTCATATCGTGTGACCTTTGATTTGACATTGTGGCATTAGGCCTGTTCAATAGAAAATGAGTCTAAGGAGCACTTATCAAAAGAACTAAGCTTGGGCATAGGCAGCAACAGCTGGAAAAGAATAACCATTCTGAGTAAATTCTTCAAAGGTTTTGTCCTTGCAGCTTTCCAGACTTCTCAGACTGAAAGAAGCTGAGTGACAGCAGGCGTTTGCTCCCCACCAGCCAGGGAGCCAAACACATGGATGATTCTGGTACCTGCTCACCAGAGGTACCAGTCTATGCCCTTTTTCCTGCAATGTGTCTCCGCAGAGGTGAGGTACCTGAAATTGTTAGTGGGAACTACTACTTTAATTTCACTGGAATAAAGGTTTTAACCATGGAAACAATACCTTGCTTTCTAAAGGAAATTGTGTCTTTTTTTATGGGACTATTTCTAGAGCAGAAAATTAGTTTTCTGTGGTTTTTTTTTAGAAAATAATAAGCACTCTTACATATCTAGAAATACATATCTGCTCATCTAGCAATACTTACTTTAAGGGAGTTATTAACTTTATCAAGCCTATAGTCTTATTCAATAGAAAAAAAAGTTTCAATACTTGACTGACTTTTTTACTAATTTACTAGTTTTTATTCTTAATGCTTCCCATTGCTATATATTTTCAAAGAAACTGTAACATTTTTAAAATGTTTTTGCAGTAAAATTGAAACTAGTTTAGTTGCATAGGTAAGAACAATTAGCTACAACAAAACTCTGGTATTCAGAGCATAGGAGATTTGTACTGACATTTCAGAACATCTTCCTCTGTGTGCTGCTTCAGATTTTCTTGTAGCATAATGTTAATTGGATTATTCCTCACGACATACAAAGACAATATATTTTCTGAATAAATCTCCAAAATCCCAACTGTTTTCTTGTAAATGTCCATGTGTGTTAGAAGCTGGAACTCCCTAAAAAGCTAAAAGAAAAACAAATATGTGGTATTGCAAAACTCAAAACCAAAACTGTAAACAATGCATGCACTTTGAAGACAGGATAAAACCAGCTCATTTTAAAAAGGTTATAAAGTGGAGGATGGTTTTCATTTCTTTTCAAAGCAGGGAAGAAATACATCAAGTAACACCAGAATACTTCAAATAACCCACTAGTGGTGTGTGTGGCACATTTACCACTGGTGAACCTTTCAGAGAGGGATTAGCTGCAAAAATTTGAGTTAGGTTAAAAAAAACAATGCCAATGGATACTTCGCTGGAAGCATCCAGTAAAATAACATGCCTACAGTTCTATCACATCTATAACACAGAATTTAATGTCATTAATAAAAATAGCTCTTTTACCTGATAAGGGCACCTTAAGAAAGGAAATACCCTAAGAATATCTTTTAAAGGTGCCTTATTGCTGATCATCTTTCTCCGTATTTCTATTGTCACATTCATTTTGTTATCCACTTCTTTCCAGTTCCTCTGAGTTTTCATATATTCTTGCTTAAGCCACTTAATATGTAAATCCATTGCACTGTCTTTAGGATAAGCAGGTTCTTCCTATGAAGAAATGAAGGACAGAATTGTAACAAATCAGCTCTTTTATCTGATGGGCCTTGTGTCATTTGATGTGACCTCTGTGATTTGAGTGTAGTCAAGCTCAGGAGAAAGTATGAGTAGTGTGGTCTCAGTACCAGCTTTGTGAGCTCATCCTCATATTCGAATAGTTAGATAAAGGTCTGTTTTCATATAAAAGTATATATCAGCCAAGTCTCCCAAGCTCAAATTACATATTTGAGGGTATTCGTGAAGTTCCTTTGCCTGTGTCTGGTTTGCCTCATTATGGTTTACTAGAAATGAGTAGTCAGTTCTAATGATGACTTAGTGTTTAGCAATATTAACTCTGTATTACCAAGATAAATAGTATTTTCCTCTTACTCATACAGGTCCTGAAAGCAGGGAGAATAATTTTCACATTTATACAACTGAATCATTTACCCCCAAGGAGACCAGCTGAACCAAGAAAACTTATTGGAAATCATTATTTGAGCAGTTTGACTGTTACTGTTTTCAAAAAGTGGTTTTGTGCTTGAGGATAGTTAGCAACCTTCCTCAAAGTTATTATTATTGTCCCTGATGGAATTCCAAAGCCAGTAATTACTAAGAGGAAGAGTGACTATCGACAGCAGTACAGCAGTGGCCTGGGTCTGATTAGTTTATCTGTCAGAGGATGCAGTGAATTTGCTCATTGAAACAAGCCAAGAACATGTAGATACACAGTTAGTACAGTTACCATTCTCAGGCTGCACTGACACTGACTTTTCCCATCTGTATTGTCACTGTTGCAGCTGTGACAATATATATGGGTGGCCTGTGGGTCAGTGCCAGAGGGAGTTGAGACACTTCATACTGTTCCCCAGAACAATTAAGACACAGAACTGTGAAACATAAAACATCTCAAACTGCTTTGCGATTCTCTGCAGGCGCAATTAAAACTACTTTCCAGTTTAATTAACTTAGTTTTTTAAATAGTGCATGTGGTATTACAAGAATGGTTGCACAAGGTATGCAGTGAGGAAACTGTCTCCCTCCTAGTATATATTCATAGAATTCAATAACCACTGGCATCACAGAAGAAAATAAGCCCTGCATGCAGTTCAGATACCTAATGTGACCCCAGCAGGTCACCCTGGCTCTTGCTAAGATGCTGTGTTAGCACAGTCTGCACTCTTTCTAATAGAGCATTTTAGTCTTCATTGCATTACGACAGTAATGATTGTTTGTGACCAGCTTCAGTAGACCTTTCTGTCCCCTTCCTCAGTGCACAGAACAGAGGTAGGAAGTCAGACAATTTAGTGTGTTAAGAAGGATGGGTGTGTAGTGGTCCTTCCCCTGAGTTCTGTCAAGACTCCACTACACTGGGGTTTGTGGACTCCCAGGGGTTATGTCTTTATATTTAATGGCCTTCAAGTAGATTTTTCTCTTTCAATTACTTCTCCTGGTCACTTTTCATACTATCATAAAATCATACCTGCCACAAAATCCTTCATTAAATTTGGCAGTTTAGCTATGCACTGTCAGAGGAAATGCATTGTTTGGAATGTCAAGGAAATTCTCTTGTTTGTTTTCTCCTTCTGCTTCTGCCATCACTTATCATACTGGATTCAAAACCTATTCACCCTCTCCTTGCCACTGTAGTTTTATAGGTAAGTCATATTCTGTCCTCAGCCATTCCTTTTCTGGCCAAGACTGTCCTAAGCTATTTAATCATTCCACATATGAAAGCTGGTCCATACTTTCAATTATCCTTGTTAATAGCTTTGCATATTTTCTAATTTCACAGTAACCTTTATGAAATGGGCACAGGATAACAGTACTTGTTGAGATACTGGCACACCCCAGGGGCATACAGTGGAATAATGCATTTCCCTTTTCTTTCTTTCTTAAATAATTCTAACTATTCAACATGCTTTTTTAGACTGATGCTTAGCATTGTGCCAAATATTCTTTGGCCTAGTGTAAAAATATCATTTGTGAATGGTACCAATAAGTTCAGAGCCCATCATTATAAATGTTGTTAGGACTGAGTTTTCTCCTTGTGCCTTATTTTTCATTTATCACTATTGAATTTTATCTGCTGGGGTTTTTTTGCCCTGGAACTCAGTAGTATGGGGTCCTTCTGCAAGTCTTCAGTCTTTTTAGTATCCTTGGTAGCATCACAAAATGTCGCCTGCAAACTGTTCTCCTTTTTCCACATCAGTTAGAAATGTATTGAACTGCTTAAACTTTAATAATCTTTTCCACTGTAAAACAGCTATTTCTGCCTAGCCTTGTTTGGCCTGTCTTTTAACTGCTTATCCATGCAAAGACCTTCCCTTTAGATTATATCCTCTAAGAGCCTTTAAAAGGCATGTGGTAACATTTCTTCTGAAGGTAAACTAAACTATTGTATCAGCTGGATTTCCTGTGTCCTCAGAGTTGAGTACTTCAAAAAACTAATGAATTTATGAAGAATTACTTCTATTTACTGAAACTTTGTTGATTCCTTCCCAATGTGTTCATCTCTTGGGTCTGCATTACAGTTCTTGTCAATTTGACCATTAAAGACAGCAAGTTTCTTGGTCAGTGTGTTCCCCAGCTCTCTTCTGAAACTCTAGAAACTGACATGAAATTAGCTACCTCCAGTTATGTAGTATCATGTTTCGTAACAGAAATTGCACAGCCCAATAAACTATTTTATCCTTGGACACAGCTGAAAATTGTGCACCAATACTTGTTCCTGGCCTTGTGTTACTGCTCATTTTAGTGTAATATTCTGTAAGCCGTTTACTGACATGCCGGTCTGAAACAGAAGCCCTGATGCTGCCTGTGAAGAACGATCCCAGTAATGTGTTTGTCTCAACTCCTGAAAATCCTAGCAAAATCTTAGTTTTTCTGGTATGGGTTTGTATTCTGTCAGCCCTCCTGTGCCTACAGAGTGCGCCTTGAGCACTCCTGCCCCTTAGCTGCACCGGGCTTCTTGTTTCTCACCTGGGCTGAAAAAGCCTTTATAACCAGTGCAGAAAAGGCAGGGAACCATAGGAATTTTGTGTAAATCTCCATCGGATCACTCACAGTCATCAGTCTTATTTTGCCGGTGATGTGTCATCTCTGCAAGCTCCCTGCATCAGCATTTGGTAAATTCTGGTATGTAATTTATATTGGTTACTGACTGTGAAAACCGTCCTAGTATTCACACATCCCCAACTGGGCTGTTCAGCTGTTCCTTAACTTGCTAACTTCCCCTAAGTCAGATGGACTGTCTTTTGCTTCAGCATGACCACTGCACAGAACCAGGGGTTGGTCCATTCTTGTCAGTCTCAAGATGCTCACTCTCACACGTGCCCACATGCAAACTTGGACAGTTGTTGGGGTTCTTTTAATTACATTTACTGTTTTTACTCTCTGCAAGAGCTAGCTTGAAGTCTCTGACTCCAAACAGCTATTTTATTAGTGGTTTCTCGTGTTGGTCTACTTCCAAGCCTCCTGCCCATAGAGCAGAAGCTTCTTCAGCCAGCCAATGCAGAGCATGGTGGCTCATTCCCAGAGGGCCTATCACCTTCAGCGCCTTACATTCGGAGACAAGAAAGCAAAACAAAGTTGACCCAGTGTGCTGTAACCACAGGCTGACTGACTGGGTTGCTTAGAAACGAACACTGAGGAGAAAAAGTTGTGACCTTTACTCTGCCTTATCTGCATCCCCCTTGTCAAGGCAAATGCCACTCGAGTTGAGGGACTTTCTGTGTAGTCATCTCAGTCCTTGAGAGCTAGTTTAGCTAATGACATTATTAATTAGCTAAAGGAGACCATTTGACATTTTCATAAACATCAGTAGCAAGTTCCCAATAGAAATACAGCAGTAGCATAAAGAAGAATTGCTGTCATACCTATCTACTAGGGGAATAAAAAAGAGATGGAAGGCCAGGTTTTGTAGTGCAAATCATCTGTTGCCTCTGAGTAACACAAGCAGAAGTCAGTGTTAGAATTGGTTTTCTTGCAGTGTACATCCTGCTTAGAGCAATCACCATCTGTAATCTCTCCAGCTTCTTAGTTTGTAAACAAGTTGGTTTTGAAGGTAAGCGGAGAGGTGAGAGGTGGCTTCCCTTGGGGGGAAATAAATTATCTCAGTGGGACACCATTTTATAAGTATTTGAAATTTGATTGGAAAAGGATTCCAAGTGTGATCTAAAATCTTTTATAGTTAACACTGCAGTATGAACAGGAAGAAATCTGGGTTTGGAAAGCTGGTTACTGTGCTGATCTATCAGCCTAACACATGCTTATTTAGGCAGGACTCTAGATCCTCTTTACCATCAAAGTGAGAAAGCTAGCTACAACTCAGCTGTTTGACCTTATTTGACAATAAGGTTAAAGCTCAGTTATTTTGATACTGTGGAAAAGCAATCCTAGCAAACCAAAGCCAGGATCTCTTGTCCCAATGTCTGAAGAAGCCACAGCTAACTGTTCAGCATATATGCAGGAAAGAACTAAAAAAAATAGCCTAATTAAATGAGGAATTCCTAATTTTTGAGGTCACCCAATGTCCTCTGGTCAGATTTTCAGTTGTGTCACCAGTAACATCCATTTCACTTGCAACAATAAGAATGTTAATTGGTGATGTTTAATAATTTTTTGTACAGAATTTTATTTAGTGATGTACATAGCTTATAATATAAAGAATTTCCTTTTAAACAATAAAATATTGATTTATTAAATAAATCTTTCTGGAACAAATGAGAATTTACTTCAATCTCTTTAAATAAGAAGCTGCCTTTTTGTCACAAGCTCCTGAGAAATACAGCACACCAGAGAAGATGATTAAAATGATGGAGAAAGGAAGTCAATGAGGTAAGCAGAGGATTTCCAGTATGTCAGTGTGACCTAGCCCTTGCCTACGGGATGGTACTGCAAAAGCTCCTGGTCATTCTGTTGGATTCATGTGCAAAGGGTGACAGCAATGGGGAGGCCATCCCTGAGTGCCCGTGCCCACAACCACCCTTGACTGCTTGGCATCTCAGGCATCTGTGACTAAAGACACTTGATCTGAGAGCCACACAGGTTGTAAGGCACTTTGCCTGTGCTCCAGATGCTTTTTTCAGTGACTCCCACTCAAAATTCATATCTCTACTTGGAACCATATACAAGAGGATTGTGTTAAGATACTCCCATTAAATCAAGAAAACACACATAAAACATAAACACACACACATACATAAAACAACTAGACTCTAAATTCCTCATTTTTCCCATCTACTGAAGCAAGAAAATAGTTAATCATTTGGTTGGAGATGGATTTTTAACTAAAGACCTGATTCCTTAATGTCCTTGTGATGGATCTAGATTCTTCCCAAGATACAAGATTGTATTACCACATTCCTGGAAAAAAGCCAAAGCAAGCAGGGCACTTTATGAGTTAATGCCACAGCCAAGGAAGTGAAACTGCTACATCACTTTGTGGGGAACAGGGGAGCAATTCTTATGTATAATGCGATCTCCAAAGTCTAAACTTCCAGTTACTGTTGAAAGACAGCATCATAAATCATGAAAGTCATTGATGTCAACGCCAAAGTAACATGACTGCATAATCACAGAGTGATGAAAGCTCCTTTGGTGAGGACAGCAGGCACCTCTTGCTCTTTTCAAGGGTGCACACCAATTCCTGAACGGTAAATGCAGCCTAACTGTTGCTAATGGCAAAGATCAAGATCTCTTTTTGAAGAATGCCAACAGGACCTACTGACTCCTCAGTTTGAGAGAGTGAATTAAAATGGGAGCAATGGAATTAAAGCAGCGGATATGAGGACACTGTACCACACACTCTTGGTCTGTTCACTGCCGATCATGGATCCAGGTTCCTGGCATGCTCTGTGAATATTTCTTTGAGGAAACTCCTTTGAATGGAGGCTAATCTGCTTGCTGGAAAGGGTAAAAACAATGTGATGGTAATGAGAACCATGTCCTGGAACAGCAGTGCCATGCAGACAGGTTCAGTGGTGTCAGCACTGAATGGGAGCTCCTTTTACACTATACTTTGAGACTGGGACACTGATGAGCAGTAGTGTTGGTACAGCTGTTTTCTTTCATTACTACTGCTCTTGTTAGCTCCCTGCAGCTGCTAATAATGTTTCCTTTGAAAAAAAAAATTCAAATTTTCCTTGTTAGATGCCAGTGCACCCTCCAAGTCATGTCATTGCTAAGAGCATTGATGCTGCTAACACTTCTTGATTGCTGAGTCTATGTGCATCAGAGTTAGCATCAATGCTAACTTAAGGTACTTACACAAGAAAGCCTGGCAGTAGCAGTTTCAGTCTTCTCTATGCCTAAACAAAGGATACAATGCTTGTATGCTCACTTGGGGAGTCTGGACCCTTGTTTGGAATAATCTTTTCCGTTAATTGGCTTTTATAACTTCTTCAGGGTGAGAAACAGCTTTCATGGTTAGTTAAGTGAGCGTAATCTGAATCTTGTGTCTTGATTTATAAATACTGAAAAGTGGGTCTTGCTATTTTGGAACACGTACAGACACAAGGCATCATAAAAGCACAGTGTGTAGAACAGTTTTTAATACTGCTATTGGAAGGGAAAGCCCTTCTTCTGTGGTGACATTCAGGTTCATCAGAATAACATTACTATGCTGAACACTGGGGTATTTTATGTCAGGAGGAATGCCCAAAACAAGTTATGACAATTAGAAAGTGAAGAATTGTTCAAATAAAAACCCCCAAACACCCCAGCCTGATCTGGAACAGGTATGAATCTGAAAGGCAGGCAGTAAGCTGGACACTGAGCAAGGCCCATCTCCTTGCCCCAGATGGTGGGAGAGAATTGAGAAGGCATCAAAACACCTCTCATGTTGAAATGTTGAACACACAGACAGGTGAAACAGCATGGACAGGCTGCTTTTATGCAAAATGAGCATGTAACCTACTGCAGGATCCACACTGACTTATACTCAAATGAGATGTTTAATTAAAGCAGGCTTTGCTTTAATTACACATAATTGCCCTTTTGAGCCAGGCAGGCAATTTCATAACTAGACTTACATGCTAACCAAAAACTTTCAAAGCCACATAAGTCAGTCTATTTCTGATCACAACTACTTTCTGATTTTTAAGCTGCATAAACAAAATGAGTAAAATGGGTTTTCTTCTACCAAGGGACAACCTGTATTTGACAATTTAACTCACAGAACAATGGAGATACTGAATGACATAAATAAGAAGGTGAAGCGCAAGATGTATACCGGGAATTTGTGTTTAAAGCTTTTGCTTTGACTTAAAAGCATTTTCAAATATTAACTAAGTAACACTACACACTGTGTATGCACATCAAAATTTTACTGGAAAAATCACATTACAGCAGTACAGTACAGCCACCAAATGATTATTTGTATATTCATGCTCATATTCTAGCTGTGCAAACATTCAAACACTTGGAGATGTTAAAGGAAAAGGTACTATCACTCTCTGTCATCTGTGTATGGCATTCACAGTGTAGATGGCACCTAATGCTGTACCTGCCAATAGTGTCTCAGCCACAAGACTGAACCAAGAGAGTTTCTGCATCTCATGCACAAGCTGTTTATATTTTGAGAATTTGTTCCAGACATTTGGTTTCCTTTCTCCCTTGCCTTGTTCTCTCCTCAGTCTTCCCTTTTTCTCCAGCCATCTCTTTCCAAATCCTATTCTCTCCAGACTCCTTGAAATCTTGTTTCAAGTTTCTAACTCCCGCAATGGCATAAGATCATTGACAATCATGATGTTACTTATCACTTCAAAGAAAGGCATATTCCTAGGAAATGTCTAACTTGCCTAATTTACCTAATCCAAGGTAAAAGAAACTCCAGCTCACAGTGTATATATCACTTAATCCTGATTCCTTCTTTCATCAGAAAAGATAATTTCCCGATCATGATGAGCACAGAGCCAATAGGGTAAATTTCACCACTCTTGGACTGCACGATACCACCAAAGCAAGCACATATGGTGCTCAGCTTCTACCTGGTTGCTTCATGGGCCAGAGGTCTTCTCTGCATCTCATCTGGTCCTCTTGGCAGAGAATTTTCACATTCACCATATTCAGCATTCCTGCTTATCTTCCCTGTGCATAAAATCAGCAAATGTCCAACTTCATGAGTTTAAGTTTCGGCAGAATCCTTCCACCTCTCCCAGTCTAAGTAGTCACCAAAACATTTCTCATCTCTGTCCCATAGACACAGAAAGAAGATGGCCTGCTGATGCCCCCTTTATAAATTGTTTTCATTATGTTATTCTCAGCTCTGCTGAGTGTGGCAAATACGCCCAGTTATCTGCAAACATCTACCACTATCTTAACTGAAGTCTTGTCAGAGTCTTTTCACACCTACCTCCACATTTATTTCTGTGACAGCTTCAGAGAAACCCTGATGACCTCACCAATAGGCTGTAGGATGTAAGAAATTGGAGGCATTAAAAGAGGGACTGTACTCTCTCCATTTCTGTTTAAGATCATGACCTACTAACAGTCTTCTAGCCTGTTATATTCCCTTACAGTTCAGGTAACTTAAGATAACCTTCAGTAGTCCCTTTGCTGAGGTATTTTCCCATTTAATGTCTGGGATGGATTGAAGTAGCTTAATCCAGTTGCATAGATATAGTTATTTAATGATCATGATATTTGAGATATCAAACCTCTGGAAGTATCAGAATATGACACATGCCTCTTTGAGTTGGCAGGTGGAGCCATGCAGGATATCTGTGGGCTTTTTCATGTCTGTATTTAGCTAACTGAATTGGTTGTGTAAACACACTTTTCATGAACAGCACTGTTCAAGACTGACAAGATTTCCAAGCTTAAAATTCTGAAAGGAACAATTTGCTCTTTGGTCACTGCTCATGTGATGACTAAGATAATAGCTGATCTACAAGCTTTCATCATATGGAAGCCAATCATCATCTCTAACTGTATTTCTCTCTCCATCACCTCTTGCCTTTTAACAATACTCTGGCCAAAGACGCACACCAAGAAAGTCCTATCTTTCTGCCCCTCCTGGCTCCCCCAAAGTCTAGGGCCCCTTCTATTTCAACTGGCAGGAGGTGGTTTCCCTCATAGACTGAAGCACCATAAGCCAAATAATGCCTTAGGGCAGAGGAAGGGGGGTTTGATGCTTAAAAAAGAACAAGGAGATCAATCAGAACAAGCCACTGGAGGCTGGTTTAGCAGCAATCCCACTCTGGCTACAGCAGGGAGACTGGCTTGGTTTACTTAGGCATTTTCATGGTGTGATCACCCTTCTCATGGAAAGTACCTTTCATTTACAGCAGATAAAGGATTACTGCAGCTCCTGTGGAAAGTGACTGAGGATTCTCACAGCATAGTCATAAAATTTGTTATATATGGAGGCTTTCCTGATAAAATTTTGAATATCCCTAAGACCATATCCCTTGTTTCCATGGTGGTGCAACCTGATGAACCTTTGTAGGGAGCATAATTTAAATCAAAATCTTCTTCGGTGACAGGCACCTCCAGCATGGGTTTATGTCATTTTATTGCCCTGCACTTGCTCAAGATCTTTCATGTGATGCTAGTCACTCTAAAAAGAGTAGCTACTCTTCAGTCTTGCTTGAATATAATGCTCTATAATGAGGAATACGTCAGCAGATGTTTTAAAGCAACTGGAGGAGAAAGACAGATGCTGCACCTGGAAGCAATGCCGTGCATGGGAGGATGAGTAACGCTTGAGCTGCTTTTAGGGGAAGAATGCCTGCTGGAAGGTAATGAGCTTGCACAGACTGAGGGGCAGACATCATCTGCCTCAAAAAATCACAGGAAGCTTGTCCTGGCAAGCAACTGGATTTTCAAATTATGAAATAAAAAGATTGGTTAAGGCTTTTATTAGTAATAATAATCTTATTTTTATTTTTATATAAAAACAAATGCCAGGTATAACAGTGAGACATTTCGCATTAGCAATCCAAGATTATGCTGACACAAAGTACACTTGACAGAGTTACAACATTTGACTGTTCAGAATCTAAAGCTCAATATAGAAGTCAGCTGTGTGATTGGTAAGTAGGTCATCTGTTGGGAACAGATGTGCTCTCTCATCTGCATTGCTTTGCCAGCTTTGACCTATAATGCCCTAAATGTCCTACTCTGCCTATCTAAAGCGAGTGGAGTGATCCAACAGGATTATTTTCCAGAGGTCTCCTTAACCTGGAATTCATTTCCCACCCTTTTTCCTGATGTGTTGGCTTCTAGTTCACACAAGGCTGATTCATTCTTCCAGATTTGGAAAAGGGATGAAGGCAAGGGGATCTGTCTAGTGAAAATTTGAATATCATTTGGCTTTGCCAGTGCTATTGGCTTCTAGATCAAATACTTATTTTTTAAGGCTAAGACACTTTGTTTAACAGTTGTATTTTTCATAGAGTAATTAGTGCCAAGGATTGGCAGAAAGATGCCTTTATGTGTGTTCTTAAATATACAGAATGAAAAAACCTATGCTGCATTTGTTTAAAATTTTATTCAGTTTTGCACATATGTAGTGACATAATTTAGGATCTCAGAGCCAAACATAGCTAAAAATGTTATGACTCCCTCAGCTTTGTGGGACTCAAGCCTTAAGAGGCTCCACAAGTGTTATTCTTTCATTTATATTTGTATTTTATTTACATATATGTGTTCAGGAGACATGGAAAATGTGAGAAAGAAAGGAAATTTGTTTAGGAATACTCAGCATCCTCTCACCTTCTTTCTTTTTAACCTTAATTTGCTTACAACATTAAGGCTAGCAAAAAAATGCCCAGGCCTTTAAAAGAAATGTAGCATTCTTCTTCAATATCTAAAACAAGCAGAGGATGACCAGTGGTGGCCTCAGGCAATGCAGTTAAAAAGTGTGGTTATTTCTAGTCTACAGACACACAGCACAGGCAGTTACACCTTCTCTGTAGAAAAATGAAGCTGAGCATGTCTCTACAGGATCTCTCTAAAGCCCTTCTCAACTAGCTCTTAAGACAGGAAAGATCCACATTTGCCCTTTCCAGGCTTTAGCAGATAAAGGACGGCTAACTCTTAATGCACACACAAAACCAGGAGCCTATAATTTCTTCTTTACTGTTTATTGTTTTGCACCCAAGTTACAGATTTCTTACTTCACACATTCTGCAAACCCTTCAACTGAAGCAGGCATGGAGGGAAATGTTTATTCCTGCACACATTAGCCCTAAGGGGATAACCAGAAATTACTGAAACTTCTAAAAAACCCCAAACCAAACATGTATCTGCATCTTGAGTAGGAAACTACAGCTACCTTCAAACACAATGTATTCAGAAATGCATCCCACAAACCACTCTTGCTCCCCTAAATACAGGGTCTGGTAAACAGCAAGGTACTCATGGGTAAACTAGATAGACATGAGTAAAGTCAAATATCTGCTTACAAATCTTCTTTCTTGCATTCCTACAATTGTTTAAATATAAGTTAAACGTTTTAATTGCAGCACAAGGAAGTGTGTGGAGCATTGACAATGCATGGCCAGAAAGTGTATACATTAATTAGCGTGCTTCAAACACTTACTAGACAGTAGTAGCTCTCTGAATTCTCTAACTAAAGGAATACAAAGCAACTGCATTCATAGATGTGTAAGCATCCCTATGTATACCACACATCAACACAAACAGATTTTATTTACCAAAGTGCAATGTGAGAGTAGAATATGGCCAGCTCAAATACCTCTTTGCATTCTTATTAGTACAGAGGTTTCACCTCTTAGACATAAGTCTCTATTGTTTTTCACTCTAATTGGAGGTATATAACCTAAAGCATCATACGAATATGGCATTTAAAAAAATCCCAGAACATTCTGTCCAATTGGCAATAACTCTAAATGACAAAAAATGTGCAAGGCATCCAGTAAGAGGTTTGGCTCTGCTGTTGATACTCAGTTTTCCAGAAATGGGAAAAAAAGTCAAGGGTCTGATTATAGGACAAGCTTTATACAAAATGAGTTTAAATAGGATGAGATCACTTCAGCTCTCCCCTTTACTGGCTGGTGGCCTTACTGTCAACAGAGGAGCTGAAAGACACACAACTCACTTAAGCACCAAGAAATCTTACCTCTACCTGCACCTGGACATCATTAGGTTTGTTTTCAGCATATGAAGATTTTCTGGTCTGTCCTCTCCTGTGGCCAAACTTGCATTTGTTCCTCAGGACTTGCTCGTCATCTTCGATGGGTCTCCGCACATATTTGAAACGATCTTTAAGTGCCCGTTTCCATAGCAACTGCATGGGGGAAAAATATTTGTCATTACCTAAAGCAGGTCACTTTGTTGTATCTAACTCTACAAAAAAGTGTGTGCCATTAAGCAGAAAAAGACTCATAGGGTGGGATCAGCATATTGGTGGCTTCAGAACAGAAGGAAACACAAGCACCTGTGGTCTATGACTCTATGGCAACCAATAGCTGGGCTAATGGCACTGCTCTGACTTGCTATGGATAACAGTTATTGAACCTTAGGGTTTAGATCTCTCCTGTATAACCAGGGCTGTCAGTGAAACTGCAGTGTGCTTTCCTTTTCTCAGCTCTTACTTTGGGATGCTCCATTCATGACATCAGGTCATGCAACTAAAGTGAAGCAGATCAGCTCATGGGTGCCAAAGAAATTGTGCTGCGGGTTTTTTGGTGGTTTTTGTTGGTTTGATTTTTTTTTTTTAATTTAGTGCACTATTTTTCCTCTGCCTCTGGCAGCATCTAACTGGTTTCACAGTTGTATGATGATTGTATCTTGTAGAAGGGAGAGGGAAAGACCTTTTTCTGGGAGCCTGTGGGTATACTGGATCAGCTGTATTTTTAAACTGAACTCAAAAATCGCTGAATTAAGAGGATCGCTTAAGTAGGTCCTAGTGTTTGTATAAGGTATGTAAATTGCAACTTAAAGGCATTTCTGCACTGTAAGCAGATGCAGTCCCTGTTTAATGGCGCCATTCATGACTTCTTGGCAACCAAAGGCAGAGTTTATGTGGTCCCACAGCTTCTGTCACACTTGTGTCTATCTTTACTCAGGTATTGAAAAGTCACTTGTGAAAACTGGATGGGTAGCAACTTCCTTGTGCATCCCCATGGACCAATGGCTATTTCCATGCAGCCCCCAGCTGGGTGGCCCATGGCAGGACATAGACATGCCAACTACTGACACGTGGGGAACAAATTACTAAGCAAAGACTGTTAAACACATCTGCAGGCAAAACCTGCAGTTTTGAATAGTTTTGTCCATCCTCAAAAGCAATTGCTTATTCCAGTTATTGAGGGATTTTCAATAGTCAGAGGGAACAAAAATTGGTCAGAAAAGTGACTGTAAATGACAGAATGTGGCAAGAGAGATTCAAATAGCTGTGGCTTCACTTTCTTAAATTTACTCCAATACTATATTCACATAAGACTATATTCAAGCCTATACTCACTGACATGCTAAAACAAAATATAAACAGAAGTATGATTACACTAAATTTCTTACTAGAATTATGTCATTTATTAATCAAGGTCACATGATTTGAATGGTTAACTTTGGTGTAAACCTGAATTCAGTAGAGATAGACCAAGTAGTACCGTATCTTTCTTTGCAGTGAGTCTGACATACCTGCCCTTTTCACTCACAGGATACAAATGACAGGATCTCTTAAGACAGGGTAGTGAAGGCATTGTGACCTTGCATTTCTCCCACTGAAATTACTGTTCCCACCTCCCTAGGGTACTAGCTGACTTACAGGACCTCAATCCTAAAAGCAAGACCTCTATTAATCATGGAAGAGCTATGAGAATATAATCCCTATGGTAACTACTTCAGCCGTTCTTGAACAGATCTGGGCCAGCCCTTACTGAAGTATCCTCTCACTGCCAGTCACACTTGAACATCCAAGAACCAGAAAAAAAAAAAAACAAAAAAACCACCAAAAAAAACCAAAAAAACCCACAACAAACAAACAAACAAACAAACAATCTGCATTTCTAGTATGTAGACTTCAGACTTAGAATTCTGCCAGAACAGGAGTCACGTCATGACCAACCCAAACATAATGATTAGAAATAGAGTACAGCTGCTCGCCCAGTCTTCTCACAAGGCATATTCACAGCCTCAATTTCAGTATTACACATCAGCACCATTTTCAAAAGCAATAGGGTGACTACATTCCTTGAAAATCCCCCCCCGTCCACCTGAACCTTTAAGGTTCCTAAATACATTTACAGTTCTGGCCCTATGCATTTTGATGCAAATACCCCATCATTACATGCCTAGCAAAATTTATTTGGAAGCTTGCTATTTTAAAGCTGTTAAGAAAGAAGCAAACAAAAACTTTAGCCTAATGCTTCGCTGAAGTGTTCAACAGATGTTATAATATTTTAAAACATGATAATCACAGAATATATTAGCAGCTGACAATTTAAACATCCCCTTAGTCGAGCTCTGCACAGTTTCTTTCTTTTGAAAATTTCATTTGGCTAAAAGACATTTTACTTATTATTTCACATGAAAGAATATGCTGACACTTATACAAAGCTTTAAATATCCCTCAAAGTTCAAAACATTTAGCTGTTTCATCCTCCAGTTCCCCAATAAATTAAAAGTTTTAACTAAATCTATTTCTGTAATAGAATTCTCATAAACTTAGCCAAGTCCCTTCTCATGTACTTATTTTGAGACTGCAAGCACATACATTTATGTGGTTTCCCTAGTGGGTAATGCATCTTCTAAAAAGGATGCTTTCCTTACCATTTTCAAACGGATAACTTTTTTCTATTTATTTCCCTGCCTTCACACCCCTCAGAAAAAAAAAAAATCCCAGAAAGGTTTACCATGCTTGTAAGGGAATAGAAGGATTAGTCTGTGTCTATCTGACATTGAAGGGAAAGGATTACATGCAGATTAAAAGCAGTAATTTCCTAGCAAATAATCATTTTGTGTGCAGCAGTTACATAAATCAGGCATGTCAGCACTGAGATGCTGGTTTTCACCAGCACCCCGGCACTGCTCGGCAGCCACGAGCTCAAGGGAGCCGCTGATGCAAAGCCGACTGGCAAGTGGCATAAATGAGAGAGCCCTCTCTTTTCCTTTCTCATGTCATAGTTTTCTTGAAATTTTCAGTATGCTGAAATCAAAAGAGGGAAGTAATTCTTTCCACATTGTTGGGGTTTAGCCTTGTAAAAGTGACCAATACAGATGGAATACAATACAGATAGAATATCTTGCAAGTTGTCAAGAAACAGTGTCATGCCAATTTTCTTTTGACGGCTGTCCCTATGATACTGGCTTTTTCTATACAAACTATTCGTCTGTAACTTACAAATGCTGCATTGGTTACAATATACATTAGAAATCTAACAAGCTATTTCACAATTAAATTAAGATTTTTATTTTTTAAATGTTGTTTGTTAGTTTAGGATTGCATTATTCTGTAAGGAAACATCATGGGAAAAGTTCCTTAGGTAATCACTTGAGAACACTTTTTACCAAACTAGTCTAGGAATGAATTTCATTCCAAGTACTCTATAGTCATTATTATAAAATTATTATTTTTAATATTATTTAGAATTTCAGATAACTCTTTCTTAATCCCTGCTTCTACCGTGACCTCATAAATAACATTCTTTTTAAATTCATGGTACATGATCAACTGATTCGTAACTTTACTTGTAAATTACTCAATTTAGGATCATAATCATTGTCCTGACTATACTGCATTGGATAGCCTTCAAAAAAAGAGCTGATGGCACAGAAGCATATTTTTTTTCCATACTGCAAAATTAAATGGGAAACCTTTTAACCAAGAAAATAGAATTACTGATAATCTACTAATAAATCCTGAAACAACAAACTTTTAATGGCCTCTCACTGCAACAGTATGAGATTGAAAATATTAGACTATGTTTCTACAGAACACACACATTGTTTAAATTATTTGTTTAAAATAATTTGAAGTTGTAAATAGGAAGCATCCAGTATTTGGGGAAAAAACCCCAAACAAGCAAACCTCACAAAGAAACTGAAAAAATGGAATGTTCGAAGTTTTGCAAGTAATCTTTTTCCTGTCATGAAAATATTCATGTGAATTTAGGTGCTCCTAGGTTTGTTTTTTTTGTTGTTGTTGTTTTGTTCCTCTATGTCTTTCAGCATATTTTTCCCCTTTTAAGAAAAATGTTGCAACAAAAGTGATGACATTTACAGTTCAAAGTTTCTCGATCCATGTACATCAAGAACATCAAGTTCTTTACATATTAATTTTCTGTTCCTGGTCAGAAGATTCTGGAATGCCAAGACCTTTCACATGATGAGCTTTCCTTTTTCTCATCCAGGAAGCCCAACTGCTTGCCCCTGCCCACCCACACCACGCACACTGGCCAGGGAAGAGCCCAGAACAGTTTGTGCTGCATCCTTCTAGCAGCCAAGACACATCCAATTCTGGTGAAGGGCTCAAAACCGCAAGACTCACAAGTTAAAATTAAAATCACACCACCGACAGACCTTCTCAGGACATCTCCTTAAGAACTACTGCAGCCTTCTGCAGAGCCCAGCAGATGCTGTGGCTGCTCCTCCACCCCAAAGGGTAAGAAAACCTTTTAAGCATAAATTCAGAGTTAAACTGAATCTAGGAACTGAGACATGGCACAACAATAAATGGAGAGCAGTAAATTAATGTCATTAACAGTTACAGTGGGATAGAGCATTTTGCATGGCAGAAAGGAAAATACTCAGCTGCAGAAATGAGCTCCAGCACACCAGAGAGAACGCAAAACTCGGTATGCCGAACTGTGCTGAGCCCTTTTGGTTTTTAAAATGCACGCAACAATTAATTTTTCCTGCAACTTTGTCAAGAAATTAAAAGTCCAAATAATGTAAATAGGCTTGTTGTTATTCTAAATAAACCTGAGTAACTTTATTAATCTATCAGTGCTGAAAATCACTGTTTTCATAGGCTGGCCCAGCTAAATTGCCATGTGTGCTGTGTCCCATTCTCCAGCCTTACAACACAATGAAAGGAACAAGTTACCTGTCAGACACAAACAGCTGTGCACAGCTGGTCACCCAAGGCTCTTTGAAGTCCAAAGAGAAACAAAAACTTACATAGTGCTATTCCTCTCTCCCCAGTGTAAACAGCAAAACCATATTACATGAACTGCATCTCCAGAAGTTTATATATAAATGTTATTTAATAAGGAATTTAACTAGGATTTTTGCTTAAAATACTGCTCTATGCAAGTTTTCCTTTTCTCCATTTACCTATCAGTCCCCAAACAAAGACTTTTCTGCTTTACCTCTGAATTTTATTGATGACAGATTTCTTAAATACTTTCAATGTACTATTCAAAAAATTGTAATAATGACAAGTTTAAGATATACAAAGCCTCTCAGCAATTAATATTTTACATCTTACATTTTAATACTATTATCAGGAACAGCAAGCAGCAATTATAGTCCCTTGCTAGCCAGAGGCAATTTTAAAAGAAAAGCCTACAAAAATTTTGCTTTTTTGAGCTGCTGAAGATCCTTTCTGAGAAAAAAAGAAAGAAAGAATGGCAGTTGCTAATTTTTTTTGCTGTTCATTTGTTTCTTAAACGTATATGTATTTAATTTTACTGCAAGCCTTGTGGTAAGTAGCTGTACATATGTTGCAGGGTTTGTTTTAAGCCATTGCTGTTGTAACACACAACTATCTCAGATCAAGAAAAAATAAGTATATATAGCCTTTATGATCATGAAGGAAGAACATAATGTCTAACACTAAGGCCAATAAAAATAGTAATTCATTCTCACGTCCTCCTCCAAACTTAAGTATACAGGCATACACCTTTAGTGCATTTTTTCCCGTCTCAACCCAGGCAGTGGAGAAGGGCTGGCTCAGAAAGTGTTAGACTAGCAATATTGCAAACTGCTAATTCTAACTTCCTTGCTTACTTGCGGTGGTTATTGCCAGACAAGCTTTCTAGTAAGCATGAGGGAAAGATCAAAAAATAAAGAACAACTTCTCAGAAGTTTCTGTGCCATCACATAATTTCTGCCAGCATCAATCCTGCGATCAACCTGGAAAGTAATGAACCATTTCCTAAAGAACAGAGTTATAAGTAATTTCACCCAGTCTATGGCCCTGCATTAAAGGCATCTGAAAACCTAACTTAAGAACTTCTGTTTAAAAACAATTTTTAAAAGTTAAAGGCTGTAAAATGGCTTTCAGACCTGACCTGAATATCATTCCAGCTCCCCCACATAAAGGCAGCCAGATAAGTCATAGCATTACTCAGAACCCCACCCAAGGACCAACACTGGGGTATTCAGAGAGGTATGTTGATTAAAAAATGATAACTGTTGCTATCTGATCCTTTTGCTCCCTCTCTCCTCTTTGGCATGTGCTCATTGTCTTTAGTCCCTTCCCTTCTGCAGTGCCTGGGCTCAGGGGAGAATTAGAATAGCCACCACTTAAACCTCATCTGTTTTGTTTTGTTTTGTTTTCAAAATTATTTTGCTTTCTACAGTAATGGCACATGAGATATATATTTATACACATTTAAAGCTAACAGTCCCCATTGAGGCTCACAAGCTTTTACAAGGTGCTATAAAAGTATCACATGGCAGTGCAACAATGTGAAGTCAAAAGGTGACCACTGTCCTCAGAGACCACAGATAGATAGATAGATAGATAGATAGATAGATAGATATTCTAGGATTACAAAATGTGTTTTTAGATGATAATATTTTCTTTTAAATTAGGCCTAGATTCCAGACATACTTAAACCACTAGTATTAATGAATGTTGTAGTTCGATCATAAGGCATTGCAAGAGCATCAGTTAGATGTCAGTCCTCATATAGACAATTTTCTAAAGAGTTTGCTTTTTTGTTTTTAAAACCAAAAATAAGTCACATTTAAATTTGTCTTTTGGCATAACAAGTCCAGAAAGAAAACGTACCCAACAACCAACCAAGGACGTCGTGTACAGGTCTGCGTGATCTCCCAGTGGCTTTGAGGTATGGCGATAGCTGGACTAATCTTTAATTAATATAATGAAATAAGAATGTGATTTGCCAAAAGCAGCCAAGTGAAGCTTACAGCTCTGAATAAAGCCAGTATATAAGAAATTGATATTGATTTCTTCTGAACTAGGTTATTTACTTGTGATTGATTATGTGGGGAAAAACCCACAATACTTACAAAGCCATTCCCATCTTCATCAAGGAATGGATATGCCTGCAGCAGAGCATTGACAACAATGTTATATTGCTGACTGTTCGGATATCTGTGCAAACAAGATGAAGACGTATAAGAAACAGTTGTTATTCTAAATATTATTAAACACTAGAGTTTATACTGATCTACATTACACTGACTATTTCTCAGGTAATCAATTCCTCTTCAAAGAACAAAGGGCACGGTTTTAACGCTTGTATGAAATCTTCCTGTTGACTTCAACAGATTTCATACCCTTAGCCTCCTCTGTTTAAACAAGTGTATTATAAAGAACGGCTTTACATCCATTTGAAAATTTACCTCTGCACCCAATAGGTAATGGCCCCAAATAAATCTAATGGTGTTTACTCACAGTGATCCTTCTAGGTATTTTGTCATGTCTGCTTGTAAAAATTCAATAATCCTTATTCTCATACTGTGATCAGGACATTTTTTTTCTGCTAATATACACTTGACATCATAAGGAAAGTCTGGCAAAGCGTAAGAACTTGTCCACTGCAACATCTTGTGTCTTGCAAAAAATGATTTCAGGTTTTTCCTGTAAAAGAAAAGATTATATCATCACAATCACACCCTTCTTTTATAGAAATGCACGCAGGATGGGAAGAAAAACACATGGAAAAACTCAACACAAGTTGAGGAAAGCTATAGCTATAGAAATTCAAGGCTTGCTGTCCTTGTTTTTGCATAAAGAAGAGGAACAAAAGCAGCAATCAATACACATAGAGTTAAACTAGAGGTCAAATGTGAAATGTTATAACCAGCAGATGTTAGAAGGTGGTTTCTAAATGAAAGCAGAAGGCAGAGCAGAGGTCTGGGGACTTGTACTGTTGCAAAATAACTTTATCTGTCTTCATTACTAATGTGTTTCCTACCAGTTCTGCTAACTAAAACTAGAGTAAGACAAACAGCTTAATTGAATAAAATACTGCAGTATAAAATACTGGTATCACTGCAGTTTATGTTTGCTTTAATTTAAATTACAGAGAGCAAACTGAAAACAACTAGCAGACTTTAAAAATAATTTCTAAAATAAAATGCTATCATTATAGATGACATATGTAGATGCTTAAATGGTATAAAAATACAGATATAGATATCTTAATTAATCACTTCCAGTCTCTTTATTTTCACTGAGGAGACATAAACACCACTGATGTATGACAGAACAACCAGAACATCTAAATCAGATTGGATTATCCCCCTCATCTATTTCTTTCCACTAACTATGAAGAAAATTAAGATAGCTACTACAGCTGTTGAGACATATACAGTATAGATTTCAAGTTAAGAATTCCCCACTTGAGGGATGCAGATAAAAGTTCCCACACGAAGACTTGTGGCTGGATGAGGCATGCTCCAGTGTCCCTCCCAAACTGCACTACATTTTGAGTCTATGAAAGTTACAGAAGGAAATACTGTTAGACTTCAGTCCAGTCTCTATGGTAGCCTATAAACAAGAGCTAGGTATATAAACAAGACTTGTGAAGAGTTCTAGCATGGTCTTAATTGGGAGGTTTTTCTATCCAGTCTTTTTCAGATACAGATGCAAAAAAAAAAAAAAAAAAAAAAAAAAAAAAAAAAAACCAAAAAAAAAAACTGACTCCATGTGAGCCAATGTCTTTAGGCTGGCAAAATCAAGTGCAATACCAATGGATGAGCATTTGAAATGCCTTAGTTTACACTGCTTTGAAAGACTGTTATATACCTGCACGACAGCTCATTTGGGTCCCTGTAGACAGTTACAGCCTCAGTACCTTCTTGAGTAGATTAGCCTGTAAGTCTCAACCTTGCTGACCTGTTTATGCTGCCACACCGTCTTGGCATCTTTTAACACAGCTTGCAGGCTATCAAACACTCTACAGCCACGATATAACTGCACCAACCCCAGCACTACCACAAATGGCAATATAGTGCTGAGAAAAAAAAATATATCATTTGGGTATCATCTGATCTTAACAGCAGTAGCAGTACTCACAGCACTACCATTTCCCCATAAGTAAAAGAGGGACAAAGTGGTCAGAGCTGATGTCTTTCTAAGCTCATCAGATTTCATGGGACACAAATGGTTAACAGTAGATGCAAAGGGCAGTGAACTTCTGTTAGTACTTTGCAGTCTCAAAAGAAGGAAAAGTTGTTCAAGAAGTGACAACATATCCACATAGACACATTCATGTCCTTCTTTGGTGGCAAATTAATACACACATGGGAAAATAAAACCCAACTCAGATTCTGGAATCACTTGGAAACCTCTCCTATGCAAATAAAGTGCAGATGTTCAATGTATCATTAGTGAGCCACTCTGCAGCCTGTAAGTCTGCACCCTGTATTTTTGCCAATTTTACTGATGAAAGTGACATACCAGACTGGCTATTTTCAACATGCTATCATTTAAACTAGCTCAAAAAATTGACAGAAGTTTAAAACTTACAGTACTTTGTATCTTAACAGCACTGAAATTCCTTTTGATGGTAACACCAGTGAAGCTGAAAAGCCACTTCAAAAAGTGGCAAGGTTTAAAAAGTTTAATTCAGGCAAATTGAATTATACTCAGTTATTTGAGAAAATAAAATTATCTTGCAGTTGGGATGGCTAATAGCCAGGGAGGCGTGGTAAGTCTCCCTTCCACCAGTCCTTTCACCTTTGCCACAACAACAAAAATACTCCAAATTTCATTTATCTTCAGCCTCACTCAACACAAAATATATCCTTGTTCAAGATTAAATATTTTACTAGCTCTTGCTGGACTCATCACTGTTGGGCAGTCATATTAAACATGTGCAGTAATATTTTACAATGAAATACAAGCTTGTTTGAAACGAGACACAATTGCACATAAACTTTATCCTCAGAAATGCTCACATGCAAACTTGTTTAATTAAAAGAACAGTTCAGTTCAGCTGTAAAGCTGTTCTCCCCAGTCGAGGAAGGCCTTGGCTATATGCATAAATCCCAGTGCAATGTACAGTTTGAGATGTAGGTTCAAACACATATAGCCCGTTTCTAGCCATCCCTCTCTGGTCTTCTAGCTAACTCAAGACAGAAATTAGATCTAGATTTAGCAATTTATTTTTTTTTCCTGCAAACTTCTGTGGAAGACTCACAGCACCATGTCAATAAATTCAGCTCTGCTGACCTGAAGTGCTCCAAAACCATGAGTCCAGGACTTTCAAAACACTGAGGCAACAAGCACAGAGAATTTCTTATTATGACTCTTCTAGGTCTTTTAAATTTTAATTTAGTATTCTTAAGCATCCAGCTGCAATGACAGAGATATGAAATTCTGACTAAAGAAAAAAGTGGCAAAAATTCTTGCATCCACATAAATTGAAAATGTAAATTAAAAGAATCTCCCCCAAACCCCACACAAATCAAACCCACAGATAGAACAGTTTTGCTGAAGATGTAATAACAACTGAATTGAAATTATCAGAAATCATTAAAATGAAATTATTTTTCTGTTATTATATGGCATTCACCAGGAGAATCTACTATTGAAACAAGAAATAGCTTCAGAAGTACTGAGACAAATTCATAGCAGAAAGATTCAAGAAATCAATCACTGTTAAAATTAATGGGCTAGATGCAATTTATGATTTTGGAATACCCAAAGGAATAATCAAGCATCTGATGTCTGAAAATAGACAGGCAGTACTTCTTTTCTTCTATTATTGACCATTATCAATGACTTAACATGTTGGTGTTTTTAATGTCTGTTTCTCATGTCCTTATGAGCTAACTGAAGAAAGGATCATCACTTTTTTTACTAGACATCACATTATTTACTAGAAATAATTCTGATGATACACAGAATGAGGTCTTTGCATGGAAACTAGGAAACTCTTAAGCTATACATAAAAAAGCATAGTCCTGCTGTGATTTCACTGTAGGACTATAGTGTGTGTATGTATGCATATAAAAGTAATATTTATTCTCTTGTATAAATGGAGCAAGATCATCCAAAGTAGTTGACTAAGTGACAATTTTTCAGGCTAGCTGCTCTTTCTCTCTTTTCCTTATACAATTTTCTTTTCTTCATAAAGCATGAGCATAAGTGTGTTTCTGATAAAACACATCAAATAGACCAACAATACTTATGTATGGGTAATGGGGAAGCAAAGGAAGGAGCTCTATAAAGATCATTAGCAGAATGATATATCAAAACTAAAAGACAATTCAGATGCAGCTACCCAGCAGTCAGCACAGTTGCCTGTAGCCTGACTGAAATAGATGAGAGGCTCTAGTTAGGAGAATTCCTCTAATGAGAAAATGAATGACCCTTGCAGGGTCATCTTGAAGATGGATGCCAAATTTGTTTTCAGATGAATCTTCCAATTCATTGTCCTTGCTACCAGCTCAAATGCATGTAGGCACCAGTATCAATATTCTGTCACTGCTGGCAATAGCTTTATTGGCATATGAGCACTTAGCAGGTCCAGGTTCAGTTGAGCACTGACCACATCTTCAAAATTCACAGCAAATAGAAAAGTTCAAACCTGTCAAGGCTGGCTAGTAGATCCATTATCCTGCTTGTGCTCTGAGAAAATTACTCAAAGACGTTCAGACAGTAAATCTGTTACACAGCACTCAAGAGTTACAGAACATGTTTTTACAGAAGAAATAAATGTACAAACAAACATGTACCAGGACATCCCTCTTGAAGGAAAACAGCTGGGCCATCGTATTGGAAACAGTAAAAAAGAGATACATTAGGGATGTCATTTGCTAAGCAAACATGTTGAGGAAAGGCAGACAGAACATATAAACCAACCAATAAAATGTTGCTTTTTCACAGCAGTATCAGGTATTTACAAGTAGTGCAAGCCTCTGTCTTAGCAACAAGATAAACACCAGGCTTCCAGGAGCCATAAAACTGCTAGTACTCCAATACAGAAAAGCAGGAATATGGGAAATGTATTTATTGAATTGTCCTCTGTAGCTATCTTATTGTTTTCACAGACAAGCGCTATTTCAAGATTAATCTTCTTGGTAGGTTAACAAAAAAACTGACTGCTTTTACTTCTGTCATTTCTAGGAAGAAGTTATTTCACTGGAGTAGCTTGCAAAACCTCATCTCATTATATGTATGCACAATTTCAATACAAGAAAAATAAAATTATACAATTGTTTCAACCACTTACTCTTTACGTTTAAACAATCTTGTTTGATATTTTAGTAAGATTTAGTAATATAGAAGAGTGTATTTAACACAGTTCTTAGGACTATGTTAGGAAACATAGAGAAAACTTTGAGCCAATTCACAGCATTAATAATTCATAAAAGCACCCACGAATTCACTTCAAGCAAAACCATGCAGTTATTGAAGCTGTAGTTCCATGGATCTTTTGGGAAAACAGAAAAAAAACAAACCACAAAAAAACCCAACATCACATAAAAAAAAAAAAAAAAAGCCAACTTACAAATTTTAAGTTCTTCTTTTTCAGATTGAATGAAATTAATGAGGAGACAGAGGCTATAAGCATAATCCTGGCCAAATATCAATAATTTAAACTGTACATTGAAACCAATCCCACCAAGTTAAACTAACCCCCTGGCTGAACAGACTCTAGAAGTGCTAACATTAACTGTTCTACAGTGGGTGATGTGGGAACACCCACTAAGTAAAAGTGGATATCATCCTTGTTCTTAGCTGCTCTTCCAAATCTGGCCTAGCTGATGAGAAATGGGTCCTGTCCCTACCCTCCCTACTCAGAATAGGACAGTCCAGAGTGTTTTATTTGCAGAACAACCTCCATATATTACTACAGCCTTCCTTTCCCTGATAGTTAAGACAAGAGACTTCGGGAGGGAAACAAATGCATAGACTTATAAGGAGTAGAAACAACACATTAGTTGATCTGATTATTATGACATTATGCCAAAATACAAAAAATAGCCACCATTAATTAAACTGATGTGAAAAACCCTTTTTCACCAGGGCGCCTAAATCCATAGACTGGAACTTGAGTGAAAAACAAACCAACCAACCAGCTCATCCAGCTTTCAAGCTAAGTTTATTAGTAGGGGGGTTACTTTTATGCTCTTGGCTAAGAATCTGTCATTATATTATAGTCAAAGAAACTTTTTCTGTTCTTGTAATAGCTTTTCTAAAAGAAACATCTTGTTCAACCCTTCACAACCTGCTTATAGCTTGCATAATCCCCTCAAGCATATGAAACATTAAAATTTTCCATTGGTTGTTGAAAATGCAGTAAGTGAATACTGCAGGGAAAGGAAAAGGAAAGGAAAAACAACAACAACAAAAAATCAAACCTAAAGTCTATCATAAGACATTTATCAACGTAAGTCAAGTCATAGACACACCTAAACAGCATTCACCTCTAAAAATTGTATTTATCTTTGGAGGAACCTAGTACAGCAGTTAGTGTATGCAGTGACTGTTCAACTCCATCCTCAGTCTTAGTTAGAACAGCTGTTCCTGCGAAAGATGTTTGCCAGATTTTCATTTGACCTTTAGAGAGAAGCCCTCATCAAATTTACTCAGATCTACAAATCATCACAGCTCCGCTGACTTCTACAACATCTCCTACTTCACTGGGAAGAGGCATTTCATTTACAGCAGCAGACTTCCTCCCTCTTCTCCTTCTCTGCCCTGAGCTGAAGTGGCACCAACAGACCATTATGGGCCTTTGAATGCTTTGTAATGACAATATTTGCCGAGAACATTTCCTAAAGTCAGTCTGTTCCTGTTCCTGGTTACACTGATTCACACAACCCATTTAAAAGTCTTTATACACCACAAGGCAAATTAGTCATAACTAATTAAAAATAAGCATCCTTTGGAAGCACAGGCTAAAACCCTTCATTGCAAGATCATATTAGTAGTTTATTCTGAGGCTTTAAGTGATTTGGCTTTGTTTCTTTAATAACAATGCTGACAGGATCTTTTAAAGAACAGAGATAGCAAGACTTTATTTTAAAAGCACTAACTATGTGATTCACTAAACTCTTCCTCTGTTCCCAGTCAGTCTTATCACTAACTCCTTGTTATTTTTTTTTTTCTATTTTAGTGATAAAATAGACATTTTTGCAGGAACACCTCTCCTTGTCTCAGAATTGTGAGGCCATCCATCACATCTATGGCAGGGAGGGAAGCTATAGCAGGTGGAAAGAAAGGGGGACAACAATAAGCAGACTAAGCTTTGCAAACAAGAAAATAATTGCCTTGTAAAAGGAATAGGACTTTCTTCCAACACTAACTGCCCATCTCAAAGGAGAAAAGCATGTGTAGGAGGGAAAAAAAAATAGAAAGTAAAAACCCTACACCTTGTCTTGCCTCCAGTTTTTAAGGGAGGCTCATTTGGATACCCAAGGAAAATGAGCATGCAAATGGAATCAGCATGCCTACCTTCACAGACGCTATATTTAAGACGCCTCAAGCACACAATTTTTTTAATAGCCATACTCCAGTTGTAATGACTAATTTGTCAGATTGCTGTTGAAAACACATCTGCAAAAGGTGATTTTTAAAAATTAGATAATAAAGACAAACCTGTATCTTGCCCTCTGCATGAGGTAACATGAGACAATGAGTAAGGACTGAGGATGGAGAGCAGAAAACACACCATCAGGCTATTTCATTCAGCCAAATCCTAATAAATTTCTGTTTCTGCTGTTTTCTAAATATAGCTTGATATAGCTGAACCTGGCCTCCAATAATTAAGATCACTTTTTGTAAAGTATAAATGAAGCAAAAAGAAGTGTTTACATCATTTTCAAAAGATAAGGAAATGCAATGAATATATTATAAACTCACTTCTGCTTTAGCACTCTGTGATCAATTAGTCCTTTTTCATTTTCACTTGAGCACAGATATTTTTTCTGCTCCACAGGACCAGAAGAATTTAACATCTGTCTGTCAGTAGTCCTGAAAGAAAAAAAAAAAAAAACAAACAAAAAAATTTACTGTCAGGTCTTGTGCAGCTTACAGAAAAGAGGATCTTTAGGGTTCTAAAATACCAGTGGCACAAATAGAAAGGGAGAAAAATTAACATATTGAATAGTCATGATTTTACATGATGCTAATGTCTGTTAATCAATCTCCCAGTTCAATTATCAAACTCTGTCAAATTAAAAGAAAAAATATATATAGTACTGCCTAGTGATATTCTACAAAACTCAAGAAAATCAAGCTTCTCAGAGTTGCAGGATAACTGCCATCCTCATACCTGGCATCTCCAAATCTCTGGGAGTAACTAACCATTACAACTTGCAAGTGAGGGCTGAAAGAGGTATTCACACAGCATTGCAAGGCAGTTTCTATTTAACCAAAACCTTGAAAAGTTTTTTCTAGAGGTTAAGTCTAAAGCTTCAAGTCGGCTTTGCATTACTCCAGCCACTCTAGAAGATCTCTGAATGCCAGCTGGTCTCACAGGCCACTGTTCTTGGTTATTTGCTTCAATTCTAGCTTGTCACTAACACCAAAAACTCCAGATACACACTTTGCTATGTGCCAGACCAAACTATTGCTTTCCACTTAGCATTTGTGTCTACTTCTCTTCCTCCTCATATTCCTTGTTTTGTGCATAGAAGCCAACATCAACAGTTTTACCCGTACTGGGGAATAGGCAGAGCTTAGATAGGGGATACTGTTATTCTGCCAAGAATTTGTGGCAGTCATTAACTACTTATTTATCTTTTTCAGAACATCCAAATTCTAAAGATGCTTTAGCAACTGTTCCAGCCTCAACTGCACTGAACACATGAAAGGCTGTTATTGGAAATGACATTAGTTTGCCAAATTTATAAGGGCAGTTTTCCCTTTCCATAAATCAATATTTTTCAGCTATGCAATTAAAGCAAACAAACAAAAAAACACTGTTGTGTTTTCTGTGTGCTTCCTAGAAACATCTGATTGTGAAGCTGAAAAGAGTCTTAATATTCACCTTGTGAAATTTACTTTTTGAGCTTCTCACACACACATAAGTAACAGTTTCTACTCCATGACTGAGAACATTTCCACCTTACCAGTGACAGACACAAGATGCTATTTCCATGTCCTAATTCAAACTGCTGGAGATTTAAGTCACATTCAGTGACCTTTCACAAATTTATTACTTCCACACAGAACGTGTTCACCTATCATACTCAAAACTCCTTGTATAACCAATTACTTCATTTCTGTTTCTAGCAGAGAGATGAATTCAGCACAATTCACACATAGTCAGACGATGTGCTAAGGACACCAGGATAAAGAGGCAGCAGCCAGGAGTGCATCAACAAGCACTGGGGATAGCATGCACCTGAGAAATACAACAGGGAAACACTACTGAGAGCTTTTGGAAGCTCCACGGTGACTTCAGCTGACCCAGAAGTACACTGTGATGATGCTGCTTTCTCCCCTGCCCTGAGCAATGCCTTCTCAGCCCTGTCACTGGTCCTGGCAGGGTGAGCTGGTTTTGGAAACTGGCCTGACTGAGAAATAATTCTGCAAAACAGAAAAGGTGGTTGATTTTCACCTGGGCTCAAGCACCACAGGAGAAGGGCTAGGAACAAAACAAACTCAGTTTTCACCATTGTTTCCCTGCCACTGTTGGTCCACACATTCAGCTATGGGTGCTACTAACTGCAAACACTGGCATGGTGACTTTACTCACTGCAATTCAGTATAACATTACTAAGTGATGGAGTATATGTGATTTCACATATATTGTGGAACTATGAATTTTGAATTTGTTCCAAACAGTGTCTCGTGCAGTTTAGTCCAGAGTCCTTGACTTAGAACAAAAGAAGCTATTCTTAGAGGACTTTGTTTGAAATTTACTGAATAGACAAAATAACTTTAAACTACATCAGTAAGACAAGCACTGTAGAGGTAAGAAAAGAGAGTTGCGGCTACCTGATTATGAGGATACATCTTTTAGTTTTATGACAAAATACTGCTTTTATTATAGGAGCTTTTTCATCATTTTATACCCCAAACTGGACAGAATATATTGACCTTTTACTCATCCTAAAATATATGACTGAATGCATCTTGAACGTGCTTGGGCTTTATTCTGTCATTCTTGGTTTTCTGTTTTCTAAAATCTATCTAGTTTCACACAGTGGGATTATTAAATGCTTATATCTAGATCAAATTCAGAGTTTCCTTTGAGAAACTGAATTTCAATACACCTGTAGCACAAATACTATCTCTGGCTAAATCATTATTTTACTCCAAGACTTGCAAGCATTTAAAAGTAAGTTATTCAAAAGCTTAATACTGTAAATAGTGAAAATTTTAGCTAGAGTGAAAGTTTGATAGTGCTTCGTCCAAATGAAAACTAGGTCCTAGAACCGGGTATGAAGAAAAGTTGAAATTAATTAATGGTGTTGTTCTGGAATGTTGATGCCCTGTTTAAAACCACAAGGTAGTACTCTAATTTTGCACTTCACATGTTGTTACAGATACTTAAAATTTTAAAAATTCACAGCTGAAGAGCTAGTAAATGCCAGTTTTAAAATGCCATGAAAAGAACACAGCTATACCCAGACTGATATCTTCTGTGCCATGTACAAACTCACCCACTGATTACTTCTGGAAATTTTTGAGAAGCTGTTTCACAACAGCCTGTAAGGGAATCCAGCCCACTTTTTTGTTGATGGTATTTTTTAATCAGGTCCATCAGCACTGCCTGGTGCCCAATCTTTTTCACCAGCTGTTGCACCATACGATCATTAAGTGCCAGAAGAGCTGCACCACTTACTTCTTCTTCTGCAGATTGAAGGGGATAAAAGAAATACTGTAAAATAACTTTACAGTTACAATTACATTCTATATGCCTAAAAACATGATGGAAGACAGGTCAAAGGTAAAGATGCTTTCTACTGCCAGCAGTCATTTTCAGCTGCTGCTGTCCTTTCTTAAGCAGTGCCAGGAATCACTGGTCAGACACCTTCCCCTAACAGAAAGCCAACTCTGAAATGTACAGAGGCAGAGAGGTGACTATTTTAATGCTTTACATCAGGCCTGGTTTAAACACCAGGAGACTGTCACTTATTAATGAAGGAAGGCAAGGTTTTTAAGAGAACACACAACAAATAGGCTGTTCACATAACAGTTTCCTGTGTACTCTTTTGTAGAGTGTTTATATACTCAGATATAAAATGTTTACACACTACAGTTGCATTATTTCAAAAGATTTATACAGCATAAAATAGGCCCTGTCAAGACTTTAATACTCCCAGTTCTGATTTGAAGTGTCTCTATTTATATACAGGTTTAATCTCATCCCCCAGCATTTCTCTGAGACTTCATAATAAATCTGTACACTTAAGCTGATTTATCAGATCTATGTCAGTTCTCACCCTAATAAATTTTTATAAAAGTATTAAGTTAGCATATACACACATGCCCCAAAACAAGGTAGGCAGTGCCAATGAAAAGCACAGCAAAAATAACTAAACAAGCCCCCCCTCCAAACAACAAAAATGCTTACCACGGAACTTAGGAACTAGTTCTCCTAAATTTCTCTGTTTCAACCAGTTGCAGACTTGCTCAACTGACCAATTTTCCATCTTCAGCTGTTGCAATGCTAAATTTCCCTGTGGAATTAAAAGAGAAGATTATTTTTATGCTGAACTCTAAATTGTACTCCAAGGTTTCATAGGAAAGAAATGAACTTAGCAAACAAAGATACATCTACATGTTCTGAATAAAAATAGTGCAAAATAATCCAGCTAATGCCTGTTATAAGTGGCAGTTTCCTTGAATCCCCTTCCTCACCTCCTCTCCCTTCCCTGCTTTTCCTCTGCTCTGAGACAGCCTCATTCCTTATAAAACACGACCTGCTCCAGTACCATTAACACCCAGATTTCCTCACAGAGAAGAAAAAAGGTGTGAAATTCACCACCACCATCAGGCTTATCAGGAAATGGCTGACATTTTACAGAAGGAAAAAGCAAACCACCCCACCATCAGATAAGAGTCTGTCACATATACGTTTATAGTCAGTCAAGCACCTTAACCCTCTCTGCACCACCACCCAGGGCAGGTACCCAGCAAACGCTTAACCCTCAATTACCAACAGTTAGGGACAATAAAGATGGACAATAAAGTAGACTGCTTCTACTCCTGTTTGCTAGTTTTGTTCCCCATCCTGCAGTGCTACCTGGGAAGATGCAGCGGGCACCCTTTGAAGGTAGAGCGTGGACAGGGAGTCTCTGAGAGAGCCGGGGTATGTACACCGACCCTCCGGGTGAATCCGTCCTGCACATGCTACGTGCCCCCTGTCCGAAGGACTGACTTGAATAACGAGAGGGGTGGATCGCATACTCAAAAACAACAGCAAACTCCCCACAGGAAGATTGCTGATAAAGACAGCTTGGTCCACGCTGCAAACTTCTAGGCAGCAGCAAACTCCTCAGCAGCAGCAAACTCTCTCTGAGGAGGATTTTCTTACTAATATGTTTTAGCTCTACTACGTAAAGGAGCACCAAGTGCTTCACGACCATGCTTGCAATCCATAGCAAACAACACTACAGGACATTATTGGAGTCAGTTTTTCAGATGAGAATACATGTGTCTGGCATCGTTGGCCAAACATTTCCGTAACTCTAGGCTTTCACCCACGCAAACCTCATTAGCTTCTGAACTCAAAAAAAAAAAAAAAAAAAAAAAAAAAAAAAAAAAAAAAAAAAAAAAAAAAAAAAAAAAAAAAAAAAAAAAAAAAAAAAAAAAAAAAAAAAAAAAAAAGAGAGAGAGAGAGAAAATCCTTGAATAAACGCATTTTCATTCTTCAGCAACAGAGACCCTCCGAAAGACCTGCACTTCATGCTTATGTTCTTATGGTCTTTTAAGTTCAGCAACTTAAAAGGGTTAAGTTTAAGAGGAATGCCTTTCTGCATTACATGAGTGGATTTAATTTGATATGACAACAGTAGCCACACAACTCCTCCCCCAGGCTAAGCAGCAAGAACAGGGTGTGAAAAGTCATTATTTGTTGAGAACTCTGGTGTAAATTAAAAATCACACCTTTCTGTCACACTTCTTACTTCCTTGCAAAGAGTAGGGCAGAAAAAAAAGTCTCCAAAAACTTGAAAGATAAAACCAGATGCAAAGCAGAAAGATACTTCCCTTATCTAACAAGCACTGTAAAAGGAGAGAGATACATTAAAATGTTGGAAAGGTCACTTCTTCGTTGCATAAAAAGACTAACATCCTAGAGCAACTCTAAAGCATACAGGCAGATACAAAAACTTGAAAAAGTGTGAAGTGAACTATAGCCATGCACAATGATATGTACATGTAGCTCTGGGCGGCTAATTCTACAGCAAAATGGCCCCTTGCACTTGCAAATGCAGGCTGCATACTTTATTGATAGAAGTGATTAGACTTTGGAGTTTGTTTTGTTTTGGTTTGGTTTTTTTAAATCCGATTATTTACATTAAGGGTCGAGAAACAAATACTTTGAAATGCTTCTCATAAGTGATTTCACTTACTTGCATATGCTATAGATAAAAGAGTCAGAAAAAGAGCACACCAATCTTCAACAGCATTTTGGAGACAACAAGAAAGACTGAGCACAGTTGCTGACATTTGTCTTCATTAATTATTCTATTTATTACATTAGCATCAAAATACTATTCAGTGAAGGGTTGCCTATGCTCACTGTGGTGAAATTTGTGAATATTTATATTCTTCAATCAGCTCTTATAATAAGTCAGAACAACAACAAAAAACCCAACAGTAGCAACATTTTAAAGAGAGCAATTTATAGCATAACTTATTCAGAGCAGTTCTAAGTGTGAGTGATCTCTGCTTGTTAATAAATACAGCAAATCACTGAGACCTGTTTCTTCATAGTAATGGCCAGTCTCTTCGCGAACGAAGATCCGGGGAAGGTCTTTACACCTTCCAGCCTGCGCATTGGATTTTTTAGGTGAGACACAGTGTGCGCGGAACTGAGCCCACCCTTTAATCCTGAGGTTCATCTGCCGGGGCCAAGCACGCTTGGACGGTGGCAGCGAGGTCCTCAGGACGTAGATGGATTGCCTTACAGGGCTAAGGAGCTCCATCTGCCCGGGGAGGGGCCCTGACCAGGACTCGAACCTGGGTCTCAGCGTTCACAGTGCTGTGATTTAACCACTTCACCACCAGGGGCTCCCCCTGTTTCTTCATACACCTAGGATGAATATCTACCATTAGGACTTAACTAGCCCTGGTTAATGAAACTGAGTAATGAAATCAGTGAGAATTTAATTTCCCTAGGATATGATAGGACAACACTTCTATTTCCTGTAAAATCCTTGAAGACCAAAGGATAAAAATCTAAGGGTTTAATCATATCAAACTGAAAACCTATCTAAGGTACAGATTTCTGCAGGTAGCAAGAGATGGGGTTCCTGACCAGCACGCTTGTGCTGGCACATTCATACTGCACATGCACTAATTTAACCCGCAGCTTGCTTTACAAGAAAATATAAAAAGGACCCATAGTCTTTAATTCTAAATTAATCTATTTATAATCTTTTAATTTAATAAACCTATACATCAAAACATATTAGACATGAAGAGTGAATTATTGTATTTACTTCACATGTTGACTCACAAGAGGGTCTATGGCATCACAGACTACAAATAGCATAACCTTAGACAGGTCTCTGTGTGGATGTCACTGAGGTCAGAATTATGGTTAATTTTTGTACATTTTAGTGCAAGATTAAGGAATGTGATACGTGCACATCTATGCATCACAGCTGTGTGGCACATTTTGTACGGCGCCAGGTCTCAAAGTTGCAAGTGTGATGAGTAGGAATCGGTGCATACCAAAGATATAAGCAAAGTATCCCATGTGCATCTTTTTATGCTCTGCATCTTGGTATGCACTGCAGAAACTTTATTATTTTCTTTCCACTTACCACCAAACTATTTTTGAAACAATTAATAAATATGTTCAAGCAACTTTATTGCAGCCAGAATATGTCATCTTGGATCCAACACTGAGTTATCATGAAAGCAACAACAGCTGTCCACAAACATTTTCAATAACATATAGGGAAGAAGTCCAAGGCAGCACTTCTATCAACCTCCCCATACCCTGAAGAAAATGCCAACAAATTATTGCTGACATTTGTCAGGCACATATTAGCATGAACCACTGCACTGAATGCTCAAAGAGATCCCTGGAAGAAAGGGAAAAATATTCCAATACCAAAGCAGGAGCAAATCTTAAAGTCAATGTATCAGTTCTCATTTCCATGCTATTGTAGAGTAAGACACATGCAGCTGCAAGATCAGGAGACATGCAAATGTACAGCAGATGCAACAGAAAACCTACATTGCCTAGAAGTAAGGCAAAAAGAAGATCTAGGAAAGAAACCTGCACAACCATTAGTCAGCTGTAAATAAAGGGTAACAAGCCAGACAACCCTTCTAAAGTTTGATCAAGATTAAGGGAAGTTTCAAGGTTTCTGAACATGCCCATTTATTGAGCTTTTCAAGCAGACCAACTCCTCTGCTGTAGGAATTAACTCCAAAGAATATTATAAAAAATCAACTCTTTCTTTAATACATGTACTTCTGATTAAATTTCTAATATTCAAGTTTTTACTATATGAACTTCAAGTATTTTCTTCCGAATTATCTGCAGTGCTACTGGAAAAATGAGCTGTTCTGCTTCAACAGCAAGATTCAACACAGGTGCCAACTTCGCTCTGTTACAGATGTGCAAGTTATTCGGCAATTTGAAAGGAAGAAAAGAAAGTTAATTTGACTATGTTTTAAGATGATTTAATAGTAACACAGGTGAGACTCCATTCTTGCTATCCCTGGCAACAGTGCACAAGCCATGAAATAATACACTTAGCTGTAAAAGAAAATGTCTTTTTTTTTCTAAGAAAACCTTCTGGAAATTAATCCTCTAAAATCAAATCCTTTCATATTATCTTTAAGAAAATGGTATCAAATTAAAAATACAATGTTACTGGATAGCAAAAACAGGAAACGAATTAAGTAAAGATTAAAAATTCATGAATCACAAAAATGAAATCTCATATAGCACAAAGAAAGCAATCAGACTGAGGATGTTCAGTACAACACAGGGACTGCTTCAGAAGACTATAAAAAAGTCATTTTGTCTTGTAAGTGATACCACACTGACTTTTCTCCTCAAAGTACACATTTGTCACCAGGACTATTGGTACTGTTGATCAGGTCACCGTTTGCTGGTTTAGAAGAGGGCTCCAGGTCCTGTCACTGGGCAGTGCAGAGACCTCACACACTGTAGCCCTGCAGTGCAATTCCACAGTAGCCTAAGTCACAGCACTCATAATCTAGCCCTCTTCTTTGCAGTCATCCATGTGATCATGCAATCAGTGGTGCAGGCTAAGATGAAAACATCAATTTTTTCATATGGTGGACTTTGGATGGATCAGTGCCTTTAACCAACTGCCTGACCAATTGGGTGAAAATAGATCGTGGAATTATATCTCCAGATTAATCAAAGTGTAGATTCATCCTTGTTTCAACACATTATATCAGGGAAGATTTCTATCTTAATGGAGTATTGGTTTGTAAAGTAAGGCCAGAAACCCAAACTGCGAGCAGTAACTATTCCACCTTCAAATAAAATTAAGACATGTACCCATCTCCTTTTCTTCAAACCATTCTGCTCAAATTATACTGTCTCTGCTTCTTGCAAGGTTACTCTTCAAGCTTGTCTGGTGAATAAGACTAATAATCAGGCTGATCCATTAATTGCTGAGAAGGATGGGTGCAAGGTTCTGTTATTTACTTGCTCCACTCCACAGTTCAGAGAGCTAAATAAGCAGTCAGTCAGACCTTACAAAAAATGGTTAAGGCAAATTGAAAACAACAGTTTACTAAATCTATTCTGATGAAAAAGGGGTGGTGGCAATTTATAAGTGGATCAGTTGGCAGATCCTCAAAGGTGCTAATGTTTGACAAAGTGGCTTTCTGTTGTTCCCAAGGTATGTATGCAGAAACCTTTTTAGCCTGGGTAACATCTAGAAAGTGAGGCATATCCTTAAGTGAGTCTACACAGCTGAATTATGGACTTAAGTTGGGGCTCCCACTAACATAAGTTGCAGCCCCCATGTGGAACCACACAGATACATGGCATGTACATGTTTTTCCCAGTGAGTAAGTCATCTATACAGCTCTTATACCTTCAGCATATGAACGTTGTTATAAAATCTCACTTGAATTTTGTTCATATGCTTTAATTGCTCTTATTCTGTAATACAATCTGCATTCAAAGTAAGATTCTTTTAATCCGTGTTTTGTCAATGCAAGATTTTGTCAAGCAGTGACTCAGTCGTGCCCAAAGTCAGGATTGTACCTCCTAGAATCATAGAATCAGAATCAGAGGGGTTGGAAAGGACTTCTGAGATCATCAAGTCCAACCCTTGATCCACTGCCACCACAGATACTAGACTATGGCACTAAGTGCCACATCCAGTCTCTTCTTAAATACTTCCAGGGACAGAGAATCCACCACCTCCCTGGGCAGCCGATTCCAATGCCTTCTCTTGCTGAGAAGGGTCTTGGCTAATCTCTGAGAAATATACCATCATCAGGCACGGCCACATGACTGAGAGAGCCTGACCTCGAAATTGCTACAAGCCATACCCAGGAACATTTACCAGGCAGCAAAGAAACAAGAACCACAACAACGTGTTTGAATTCTCTTGGCATTTAATCAGTAGGATGAATCAGCAAGGTAGAGGAGTAAAAGTTACTAGGAAGACATAAAAAGAAACCCTGCCCTTGTCAGTAAACACGGCTGCCTGCATAATATTGATTTTGGCCAGCCACTAAGAACCTACCCAGAGGCCCCTTCCCCTATGGTCACTGTATAACTGGGAAAACTAGAGTTTGCTACACCCTAGGAATAGTTAGTAGGCTGCTGGCAACTCATCAGCATTTTGAAAGAATAAAGCAAGTGAAAGTGTTTGAAGCACAGGAACGAGGTCTGACTACCTCAAGCGAAGACACCTTTGGGTTTTGTTCAGCTCGTGCTGAAGACAAATATCTGTGGGCTGACTGGGGGCACTGCCACTCTGTCCTACGCTAGCTGTTCCTTCCTTTCTCCTGTAGCAAGCTAGGAAAGACACCCCTGTTTAGGAGTCATGCATCTCCTCGGTAAGAGATCCTGAATTCTTTTAGGAATCACTGATTGTGGCGTGGAGCACTGCTGCTAACAGTGCATGCTGCTGCCCAGTGCTTCTGGATTGCTGTTTTAGCATGACTGAGAGTTGCTGAATCATATGGTTACTAACCGCTTACAGCACTCCTCCAGTTTATGCATCACACAAACATGAAGATGATGATCAACAATTAAGTTTTAACACGTTTCACAATGCACGTTTTTTGGTTTGTACTATTAGTTAAATAAAGATGGATCCAGTCAGCAATGGTGTTAACGAATTATGTTGGCATATGAAACCAGGTGAGGTGGGTGTAATTGAGCTAGATGGTAAAAACAAAACAGACTGTCTCACAGGCCTATTTTATACAGTAGAAGCAACAGTTTAACTGATCTGGCATCCACTGCTGCAAACTCTTTATCTACAAGATGTTCTAAAGGGTGAATTAAGTAATGTGGTATTAATTCAAAATAGATGTCCCCACAATGTGAATGCATTTATTTAATTCACTGATATTTAGGGCACACACAGCCCATTTCTTACAATATTACCAGGTAATCAGTCATTTCTGCCCACTTACTGTGTGCTATTGTCTCCTCAACATATCCAGATGAAGAAGTCGTGTAAGCACTCCATATTTCACACAGAATGTTAGTTGAAACAACCAGTAATCTCTACCCACATGATGGAGATAGAGGGAACTGGAAAGTTTGAAAATGTGTAAATTCATATTTTGTTATGATACTATAATCATGACATAAGTAAAAGGATTCACAAGTCCACTTCAGAGGATTGCTTCATTCTGCTTTTTGCCACTTTTCCAGCTGTGCTAATTTATGATGCCATGGAGAAACCACCAATCCAAACACAAAAGGACTTATATAACCATTTGTTCTAGCAACAAGGGTACAAGTTTTCTGGTCTAGCAATCTACTGAGATTGTATCCTCAAACAGTGTATCAATTAGTGGGCCCACATTTTAGTTGATTGCTGTAATCTGTGCTTTTCAGGACTTCTGAATTATTTGTGTGAAGAGGAACCTTGCAGTTTCACTGTGGAGCCAAGAGCCTCTTGGTTAGTACATAGGAAACATGAAAACTGCTCTTAAATCCCTGCTTCAGATTCGGCAGAGCAGAGATTTGGAGCTGTGCCTTAAACTTTCAAACTGCCAGCCATTACAGAATGGAGTGGGGCTGTTGTTTTGCAGGGAGGATATGTCAGAAAAGTCCTGGTCTCAGCTTAAATGCCTTCGCCGGGAGAGGGGATGGAATGAGGATCTCAAGGGCAAGTAAATACCTTTCTCCAGGCTGTATATAGGTGGATATTGTGCACTGAAATCAGCCACATCACTTTCATGTTATGCTTGTATGATGCATTAATAAAGTTAAACTTCTTTTCCAAAATAGCTAAAAGAAATCAGCTTTGTGATTCAGTCTCAGGTAGTCACAATGTCTATGGGAAAATGTAAGGGTTCAGCAATTTAGCTTTGTTTCACTCATTCTGTGGCTCCTAAACCTACGCATTTTATAAATAAATCTTTTCTGACTGTAGGTCTTGTTTGCGTTGCAGGCAGACTGAAGCAACACAACACCAAAAGAGGTGAGAAATTCTTCTGTATGTGTCTGAAGTAGAGAGCTAATGTCAAAACATCATTTCACTGTTAAAATGCTAATAATTTTAAGCAAATGCATACCCCAAAAAACTACACACATGGTAAGTTATTTGCATTTACTTCTGCAGACTGGCCAAATACAATAAAAATTTGGTATACGTAGTTCATCAGTCAGGGTGTGGCAGAGTAGTAGAGAAAAGACTCTCAGTCAGGTGTGAGAGTTACGACGCATTATATGGATGCTTATGATTAGACTTATTACTAACACAGTATCTAAATATTGCCTATGTAGCGTATAATACAATCAGGTCTAAAACATTATAATATACGCAGATTCAGCTAGAAACATACAAGGTCACAGGCTTTGGCCTTACACAATGCACAATTGCAAAGCAACGAAGTACCAATGCAGCTACTTCAGGAGCTACTTCGGGATTTTATCTCCATATATGACTGGATCGTAGGGCTTTTACTCACTGATCCAAAAATGAATGTTCCCCATCTTCAGGCTGGAATTACCCTGCAGGCATCCCTGATGGAGGGAGGGACATGCAAACCCACTCAGAAACTGCCTGCAGCCTCAGGAGACCAACTTGCCCGGTTGGCCCAGTCTCCAGAAGCATTTTATCCCTTTATGGAGGCCAAAAGCCAAGCACAATCATCACAACTCCCCCATTTCTGAAACGCATTCATTATGCGAGCACCCAGACCCACCTGGTGTTCTTATTGTAGGATAAATCATTTGCCCATCAGACTCAGCAAGGGGGAGGATGTGTGCGCGTGGGTGTGTGTGTGTGGATGACACATGCCAAGACCCAACTATCTTTCCTTGTTATCACCCAGGAATAAGCAGTATATACCAAGATTTTTTTTTTCTCCCCCAGTCAAAGTGGCTGGCTTTAATAAAACCAGGAGTGAAGGTACTTTTCTACCCAGAAAATGGCACAGGGTGTTTCTGTGACAGTCAAGGTTGCCATATTCTGCATTTCATCTTTCTCTGAGAAATAGCAGGAAAAATCTATTTGGAAAGACTTTTCCTTTTCCATAAATATGTAACAATATTGTTGTATTGGTGTTTCCAGTCATTGTTTTTTTTACTTGCGTTATCCTTGGGATAAAAAAATCATAGCTCACTCACACAGAGCCAGTATATATATACTCACACACAGATGTATTAGTAAGCTTTTATGGATGCAGTAGACATGTACATTCAAATAAGCATTTATGGACACCATAAAAACCACAGCATTTGAGATCAGGATGCAAGAAAACATTAAAATTACTTTGCTTTTCTTTTTCGAATGAAAGAGCAGAAAAATCACTTCCCCAAACACTCAAGTTCTAGTTAAAAATACTGTATTAATTTTATGTCAATAAGTAAACTGCTTGGGATTTGTTACTCTTCTTTTTCACTGTATCTGTTACTAGGTTTATTACTATTCAGGGGTATATTGGAAGATGTTACCAATGAAGCTTCAAATACAGCCTGGGTGAATACTTAGAACTGGGCATTTGTGAGAAATACTGTAATGTGGAAACCATGCTTAGTACAGAAGCAATAAACTTTCAGAGATGAAAGTTTAGTCCAAAAATTATCCTCATTCATGTAATCAAAAAATAATCTTCTTTCTTTTTTTCAGTTTGATTAAAGAAAAAATCCTGCCCAGTCCATTTGCCTGACACCTCACTTTCAGATGCTCTCGTTGCTTAGCTGATCTAAGTACTGGGGATGCTGCTGAGAAACAAGTCTCTGCCACTGAAAGAAGCTGTCCCTGTCCCCTCTTCTGTCTTATTTTCCTGCCCACTCTGCCCCCTTCCCTTCTGCCAGTTCAAATTCTCTCTCTGACCGTACAAGCCATATTAGGGAATCACAGCACTGAAAACTGAGACAATGCTGAGTTTTCTGTCACAGCTGGTCCACCGTCTGGTTCATTGAACAGTCATACAAATACTTGTGCTGATGAACAGGAGGTGTTTGCACAGATGGCAATGGCCTACCAGGGGGCTACGGGGGAAGACTTATTAACTTTGGTAACAGTTTGGCTTAAAATATCTATTGAACTAGTGTCCAACTTAAATAAGGATGTCATTTTGGAAAGAGCTGCTCTGATGTGAAGCATTACCTCCAGCTGCTTATTGTTTCTCAGCTGGAAAGCTGTTAAACCCCAGCTGTTTGGGTACTCTTGTACACCAGTTTAGCTGTGCAGTAGGTAATCATTGGCACCATAGGCATGATACCTTAAATCACTACAGCGGTTTTTCATGATGAGCCTGACTCAAACTTCAGATGCTGAGTGGGTGAATCTTCATCATCATTAAATTCACACTGATCTCTGTAGTTGCAGCAGCTCTTAAAATCATATCGGAAGGAATGTCTGATAGGAGCTGAATGAGGGAAAGCAGGATTTCCTGTGGGTTAGGCTTGTCTCTGGGATGCTCCAGATGTTTTATCTCATCCATATCTTATTGCTGTCAGAGTCCTGGGCAGTGAATGGTGCTGTGGTTTCTTTGTTCTTCGGAGGGTGATATTGCTGCTGCTGTTCACAAAGGCTCAGTCTTCTGAAAAATGAGGGTTCGTCAGATCCAAATTTAGAGCAGAATAGATTCAGTCTTTAGGCTTGATGTGAATCCTTTGGGCCTCCATTTACATGTTTGCAGTGGAATTGGCTGGGGCAGTCACTTAGGAAGTCATTGCTTTGACTGCATCTTACTGCTGCTTGGCAGCTTGCTACTCCCTGGTCTCTAATGGTTGATAAAAGAGAATGCATTCATGGTCACTTTAATATAAAGTCAGGGCTTAAATCCTCCTTGGGAGTTTACCTTAAGTTATTGGACTCTGGTGGGCAGACAGGTTTCATTACCATTTTGATGTGGATGAGGTAAACTTCAGCAAGAGATAAGGGGTGAAGAGGGAAATGAGCATTACTAGACCACTTGAATTATTTAAGACTTCTGGCATTTGGAATTTCTCACATTACACTTGCAGATCTTGTCTTCCTTATAAGTGCAGACAGATGTTTCTTTTTCTTCATAACTTTTTGCCTAAGTATAATTGGGAGTTTAGAATGTTTAATAACATCTTCCAAATCTCTAGACCTCCTGCCATGAGGTCTGGAGTGCTGCAGGGCTGGAGCTCAGATGTGCTGTCAGAGCTTGTGCCAGTCCAGCACCATGTAAAGTGTGTCTAGAGCACAGCACATCCCAGGGCAGGTTCTCCATAGCTGTAGAAAGGGTGTGCATGCCTCATATGGAGGTGAGTTGCTCTTCATTCAGTACAACCACAGTTCACCCTCCAGCCCGTGCCCCAGGGTTTTTAGGTGGGAGAGCTCCGCAGTGCTTTCATCCTGCTGCCTGGTGCAAAGCCAGGAGATGGTGGGGAAAGCACAGCTGCACAAGCAGCCTCAAAATGCATCCTGAGAAGTATTAGTGTTCCCCCTTTTTTTTTTCATTGAAAAATCTGACCACCTCTGGATTGCTTTGCCCTTCAAAGCAATTGCTTTGTCCTATGTCAGGTAAAGGTTGTCTGTGATCTTAATAGCCAGTGATACAGAGATATTAAGATTAGATACTTGAATGCATCTTTACAGTCTTAAAGTTTATGACGTGTTTAAAATTCAGCTATATCTTAAAGGGCTAAAAATAATCAATACTGTTACTACTTATATAATTAAAAATGTAGCAAGGCAATCGAAGGGTAGCACTGTGACTACTAAATGAAGTTCCAAAAGCTACCATACAACAATACTTGTATCACATTATATAATTTTTATAAGTGCTTGTAAAGATAAATTTTATCAATAATATTATCAATTGTGTTTCACAAAGCTGTCTGCAAATCCTGTTTTACTGAGAAAAAATAATTAGCTATATTCCCAGTTTTAACTCTTAGGATCTCTTGACATTAAAGAATTACACCAAAATGCTCCAAAGGGATTAACAGCTTTTCACCAGTATTTCTGTAACACATGTCCCTGCTAGGGTAGTGAATTAGGAAAGGAAACCACAGCTAATTCTGGATTACTTTAGTGTACTGAGCTATAAATTGGGTTAGTTTAAAAACTGTTTCACAACCACCTCATTTTTCTTTATTGTTCAGATAGCAAATTTCAGAATAGAGACCCTGAATGTTCCTTCAGCTGCCCATGTTTGTGAGTGTCTGTAATGTTGTTACACAACCTTATATACGGGAGGAGTTTTTGAAAATAACTGGCTATTGTTCCCCATTTGGAAGGATAAAGTAAAAATTGTATTGTTGGTTTTGATCAAATGAAAGACTGATCAAATTTTATAGAATTCTAGCACAATAAAAAGTATCATAGAACACTGTTGGAGCTAACAACCGTATTCAACACAAGCAAGTGGTAACAAAACAGGGGGTTTACTGTGCTTTTTAATGACAGTGAATTCTTCCTAGCCATTTTCCTGTTCTGATATTGTATTGTGAAGGGCACCCTTATGTCTTTTGAATGAGCCAGCAATAATAAACTGCTGGATCCCATCTTCAAGCAAAAAAAATAAACTATACCCTTGTACCTGTCTGCTGGATCCTCTCCTGGCTGAAAACCAGGCCTTATTTTATAAATATTGTTTAAAATACAATGTGTAATTGCTCTGGTGAAATTTACTATGTCACTGCCACTGTCAATTAGCAAAAAGGTTTCACATTGTTGAAGCAAGCAATGAAGCCATGCTCTGCTGTGCTAGTTTCAGACAAAGCTGTGTTAGGGAAGGGAGGAAAGGGTTGGAAGCATCATGCTCGTCTCTGTATTGCATGTAATCGATTGTTTGTACTTAAAAAAACACTACAACCAGAAGCTACGTTTTAATAGACCTGAGACTTTGGACTCTAGTATGGCAAGACTGAAGTAAAACTGTGTAGTCTGCATAGCACAGATAAAGATTATGTCTTCATTGATGTGTTAAGCAAATGCCTGTCACTGTTCATACACCCTGCGTCATGTACCGTGTGGAACAGCTCTGTATTCTCATGGCTCTGATGTGGCTCCTCACCTTTCCTGGACTATGGGCTCCTTCCTGCAGCCTGACTGCAGGCTCTGCGCCTGCTCAGAAAGGGTCAGTATGGTTTCTGCCTCTTGGTCTGAGCCAGTAGTGATTGAACATTGGAGCTAATGAGGAACAAAATGGCATCAACCTTGCCTATACATGCAAACTTGGTGTCAAGGCATCTTGTCTGTGGCTCTGATGCTGGTAGTTGTTAAGCAAAATCAATAGTTTCTGCCTTGCAGACATTTGCCTAGGACCTCAAAATACCTCTAAAAATACGTTTGGATGTTGTTGATTTTAAATGTTGTTGATCTGGAGATATCCTCATTTTATACCCAATATGTATAGGGAACTTGGGTCCCTCTCTCAAAACTAGGAATTTTATGCTACAATAACTTGTCCAGGAGTTTAGTGTGTAACACCTTGAAGTGGTGGTGCATTGATTTATCTCAGTGAGAAATCGTGGCAGTTGATAATAACATTCCAGTGGGGATAGATTTTCTCTCTTACTTTTGTTAAAATAATCTGCATCAGAACAAATCTAATATTTCAGTGACATAAACAGTATCTGGTGCCCTGACAATTACATTATGAGTAAAGAAAGAAAGAAGATCTAACTTCTGAAGTACAGATGCTTTAAATATTCCCAGAGAAGAGCTTTTTTTAAAGTTATGCTTCTCTAATAAAAGGAATATAAGGTGTTCCTTGAAAGAATGGAGATTAGTTCTATAGTTTTATCAGTAGTGACAGTTTAAACTATAGTTTTAGTTACACTTGCTCTTAACATATATGGGGGTCATGGGAACTGGTCCAGTAGACCGGTAAAAGAAAATGTTAATTAAGCCATCTGTCAGCTTGCTAAAGTTTTGATGCAGGACACTTGCCAGATATGTTTTTGCTGACTGACATTTTCCTGCTTACATGCAAAATTATGCATTAACTGTTTTTGCTATAATCTCAGTGGACTCTCATTAATTTATTTATTTGCATACTAAGACATCAACTGCAGTCAAAATTATTTATTACTAGCTCAGACTTCCTAATGCTCCTGGGTTTTTTTAGCTTTGAGTTGCTAGTTTTACCAGAAAATATGATATCATATTTAATTAACTTTTCACAAAACTTTTCCAGTAATTCTATATCTGGAAAAAACCCATACACATATAATGTCTACTCCCAAATATTCCTTATGTTAAAATCAGATGAAGACTTAAATTTATTTCAAATTAAAAAGAAAAGAACAACCCAACTTTGTAAAATCCTGATGGCTATTTCAGCAAATAGACTTGAATCATAGAGTCAGAGAGCATTCTGAGTTGCAAGGGAACCACAAGGATCATCAAGTCCAAATCTTGACTCCAAAGAGAGCAACCTAAATGTTAAGCCATATATCTGACAGTGTCATACAAATTTTTCTTGGACATGGAAAGCTTAGGGTCACAGTAGTTTCCCTTGGAGGCTTGTTTCTTGCAAAGAAGAAGACATTAAAATAAGATGATCTGAAATTTGGCAGGGTGGTAGTTTTGGTATTTAAGATGTGCCTTTTCTATCTCAATAATAAAATGCCTGCAAAGTTATGGATTGCCTAAAAATATCTGCCTTTTAAAAAAATATTAATTTAGAATTGATTACTAAATTTAAAGTGGTCAGATGATAAGTTGTTTCAAGCCTTGATATTTCAGCTTGCACACAGTGTACTCCTTCAATCCAAAGAGCATTAATTCAGTTTTGAGGTTAAAAAAAAAATTATCATAATTCAAAGTCTGCACTCTACACAGGGCTCGAAGGAAGAAGAGGTCTCTGTTGTGAGTACAGAACAAAAATACATCCAGCTCTCCTTAAGCAGGACTTAGTGCACAATAAGACAAATATGGTTTCTGTCTAGTGTCCTGCTTAGGTACGGAAAATCTTGAAATTTACAGGCATGGATGATCCCTCCCTGACATAAGCAATATTCTAGTTATGAGTGAAAAAGACTCAGTGAAGACACTGATATGAAGACACTACAAGGGTTGGTTATTGAAAAGCACCTACCTTCTTTTCTTTGTCTTTGTAAACCAGTTTATTTTGCAGGTTTCAACCATAACTATGTCACTTTTACAGACATTTTATTACAAAGAGGTTTCTAAATTTACCACTAGTCTTCTAAGCTTTATGATCAGGTTTTGCTGACTGTACTTAAAAAAACACTACAACCAGAAGCTATGTTTTAATAGACCTGAGACTTTGGACTCATACTAGTATGGCAAGACTGAAGTAAAACTGTGTAGTCTGCATAGCACAGATAAAGATTATGTCTTCACTGATGTGTTAAGCAAATGCCTGTCACTGTCCATACAACCTTGCCTCATGTACTATGTGGAACAGCTCTCTATTCTCATTCAAACTCTCAAAAATGGTTACAAAATATTAAGCAGTGAAGATATCCTCTGATCTCGCATCACAGAAGCAATTTGACATAACACCTATGACATCTGTTTTAGCAAAATAGATGAGGAAAGATCATAAGAGTCTTGAGGCTTTGTTGTTTGGGGTATTTCCTTTTAAATCTATTTTCATGATTTAAATGTGCTTTAACCATGAATCACTAAATAGAACCTACAACGTCCTTTGCAAGACACATTCACATGATACTGTTCAAGCTATGGGATCTGTGGTAGCCTAAACTGATCATCGGGTGGATGTTTTTCTACCTGTTGTCCCTGCTGATAACACAGATGCAGGGAAGGGAGAACCATGGTAGTCTGTGATTAGATCAGTTTAAATGGATCCGGAACAATCTCCTTTCTTGCACTGAATGCTGGTCCTGCTCATGCTTATGACCCACTTCTGAGCACCTGGTAAGAAAATACAGACTGTTGTGAGTTTTGTCTGAAGGAATACAGAGTAAACAGCACATTAAGTTCATATGCACTCATGTTCATTTGCAGTGCCTACTGTTTTGGTAGCCTTACATCCCAACATGACTGGCTCAGTACTTTATCCACATGGCCTCTACCGTTCTGGGCCTGACTAGATACCCTCTCCTTCTGCAAAGTTTTCTCTGCAGTTGAAAGAATTCTAAGTTTGAGAGTACATCACCCTTAAAATGTGCCACCAATGACCTCCTCTTTTGGGAAGAGGTGATGATTTGTTCTTTTGAGCAAACTTCATAGCAATGGTCTTTACAAAGCTGTCACTGCAGTGTTTGCTTAGCAAAGTCATGCCTGCCCTGAAATGTGGGATCACTGGAAAAAATGCAACACAGTCTCCCGAGAATAAAAATAAAAAAACCAGCCCTTCATGTCTTTGTTTATTATTATATGGGATTGGACAAGGCTTTCTTTGTGTGACACTTCTGCCTGTGGCTTGGAAAAGAGTACTGAGATGCTGCAGTATGGAGATGATGCCAGGATCAGCGTGGAGTCTGGTAACAGTCACTTAAAAACCAGTCTGCCTGATATAAAAAGCTTTCTGAGAATAATACAGACAAGACTCTTTCATTTGTCAGATTTCTAGATGGGACTCCTTTTTGGGTTGGGAATCTGTTCAGGTTTGAGTTTTGTTATAAATATTTTGTTTAACTTTCTCTAATAGACACTGAGTCTTTTTCACTCATAACTAGAATATTGCTTATGTCAGGGAGGGATCATCCATGCCTGTAAATTTAAAGATTTTCCGTACCTAAGCAGGACACTAGACAGAAACCATATTTGTCTTATTGTGCACTAAGTCCTGCTTAAGGAGAGCTGAACGTATTTTTGTTCTGTACTCACAACAGTGACCTCTTCTTCCTTCGAGCCCTGTGTAGAGTGCAGACTTTGAATTATGATAATTTTTTTTTTTTAACCTCAAAACTTGATCAATGCTCTTTTAAAACTGCATAGAAGTTTATATAATATATTGTAAAGCTCTGCGGAATAGTATGGTGAGAGGCCTTTACAGTTTCATAGCACGAAAGCTTAGTGTTTCAGCAGGACAACTGGATGGCTTTGTGTGGCCTGTGTGGGGATGGTGTCTCATACAAAATCCACCCATTTCAGTGTTCTGCTTATTGAATGCCTGAGCATGCATAAATAGTAAAGCACTGAAAAGGTAACAGGCTCAGGTCACTTCACCCTCTAATAATTTCAAAAGCTGTTGTAACTCTGTTCATGTCACTGCAAACTTTGGGCAGGTCTGCAGAGGGTACAGAATGCAACTGTTGTGCATGGAATCACTTGTTGTAGTTCCAGGATCACAAGGAGAGTCACTATGTTTCTGACGTCAGTATAGGTAACTCTGGCCTTTCAAACTTGAAGGATGTCAAGTGGGACCATTCTGATGAATGATGTCAGTGTGTACCTTGCTGTGCATCATTTAGAATTTTTGAAAGAGGCATTTGTTCATCAGTGATGTCTCTTTTGACACAAGTTATAAAAATGTGTCTGCCAAATGCTTCTCCCACCCACCTTACTGCCTATCCTTTGTGATGATAACATGACTATTATCAGGCATTCAGCATCTGGCAAATTATAGGAACAGAGTGTAAAAAGAGGAATGAATATTTGGTAACCTGCTAAAAGATCGGATAGCACAGAAGTGGCAGAGAATTCTTAAGGCTAAGGAGGAGAAGAGCAGAGAGGAACCATGACCATTTTGCTGGCAGTGTGCAATGTTCAAGGAGATTGGACAGAAAGGTTCACAGTTAGGGAATTAAGAATTTTGATTTGTGGAAAGTATGGATATTCTGGGAACCTTCTGGAAAGCATGTAACGCTCCCCCATTTTTTTTTCTCTAAAATTGCTCCCCTGCCTTATGTGGCTCCATCTGATGTAGCACTGAACACCTCTTACTCATGTTAGTTTTGCTAACCACAGATCCTCCTACCCGGAATTTTCACTTAGATAATGCCACATCTGAGCTGTTACACCAACACTGTTTTCTGCCATGTCTTACCATCTCTCAAGTGTAATCAAACTTGCAATAATAACTCCCTGAGCAGGATGGCCCAAAGACCTTTTCCTTCTCTCAAAATAGTGGCATTGGACCTGTATTACCAAGCACTCCCAGTCAAGGCTGTTTTTAGGAACCTTGGCAGAACTACTAGTAACAGTAACATGGCTTGGATTCAGATTAAATGCTTTCACCAGCAAAGTAGTAGCCTTTTTTTCTTCCTCAGTTTACCTGACCTTCAGCCTCCTCTGTGCATTTTCAGTATAGAGGGGACTCTGCGAGGTCTGACTGATTCTGTGATCTCACATGATTGACTGTTGTCCCTTTTCATTCCTTTAGAAGTATCTGCAGAAATATACCCTAAAGTCCATAATTTGGTAATTATAGGACTGGCACCTGCAGGGTAACAAGCATATCTCTGTACTGTACAAGAATCTCCATTCAATCCTCAGTGAAACTTTATCACTGCCAAACCAGACGTCTTACCCAGGCAAGACTCAGACATCCCACTCAGAAAAGAATCACCTGCTCCTGTTGTTGGGCTGCTAAATGTTGCCCAAATGTTGTTGATTCTGGAAGTGCTCTTGATCCTACTTCTGAAAGATTAAAAAAGACACCAGCTTTATGCAGCAGTGTGGCTTGATAGTGTTAGAACAACATCAATATATATAACGTATTTAAAGGAAACGGCGATAATGTGGCCAAGTGCACACTAACCTTAGGAGCTATGTACCTGCAGAACTGCAATTCAGGATTAATATAAGTGTAAGACCTTACTGTTAATAAAATAGCATTATTATGGATGCATTATGAAGTAAATAGTAGTCATTTGAGGTATCAGTGGACGTTGTGTATCTGAGGCTTTCTGCTTGGCTATTGCTGCTAGCTAATATCTTTTCAAAGTAGAAAAAAAAGTAGTTATAAAGTCTCTCTGAAGTGGGAAATGAATGCCAAACTGTACGAGATTATTATAAACCATGACTTTGGTTCACAGGATGTCACATAATCCTGCATTTAGGATTACATCCCTCATTCTCTACTGATTTACCAGAAATAAAAGCAGATAGTTGCCTACTGGAAAGTGTCAGGCCTAGAAAAGCTAATACTAGGAGAGCATTATGTATTGAAAGTTCCCAAATGTTTGACAAAATACATGAGAATTTCTCATTCTCCTATTTCTACTTTTAGCTACCTTGAATAGAAAAGAGCAGCCTTTGCTCACAAGAGCCTTTCTTCAATCTTTCTTAATACTGCAAATACTTTTTAACAGAGAGAAGATGAGAAATAACTCTACTAGTTGATACCTTTGTTAGGGTAAATTCTAGAATATAATGATTAGTAACAACTCATAAAAATGAACTGCAAAGTACTTTAAGGACTACAAGTGTTTAAGGCCTCCATTTTACATCTGATCTGGAAAATCAAATGCTCTTCAAAGTGAGATAGAGATGCATTGTCTGGCCATGCCCTGTGCCTCATCAATGCTGCCTGAACTGGCTTCTCATTCTACTCAATTTCTAATTATTTTTGATTCTCTGTGTGTGGGTATATGTGTGGGTGGGTGGGTGAATGGGTTCAAGTGCCAGCAGCTGAAGCAGGACAGCGCTGTGTATCTGTGTGTCAGCAGAGCAAGCGCCTTGGTAGCCAAGGAGGCGATGTGGGTGTCCGTATCTGTGAGATAAACAGGGAAAGAGCAATGATCCGGGTGCATGACTCACCAGCTAAACTCAGTCACTGGAGGCATCCACAATATGTGTTTGTGCTGGTGGGTGTGTGCATGTGCTGGGGGCTGTGCACTCTGGTGTGTGTTAAAGGGGGTCCCATGCACAGGTGCCAGCAACTGGGGAGACTGAGAACCCAAGGCGTGAACTGCACCCAAGTCCAGCAACCAGAGGGATTCTCACTGCATTCATACATCTGCATTTCTCACTAGCAGAACTACATACAGATGAGCTGGAGAGGGGAGCAGGACATGAGTGTTGTGGTTTCTGTGTTGATCTATGTGGCTGGCAGCATATGCATGTATATCTGTGCTGTGTACATGCATGTGTTCACCTACTGAGGGCACGTGTATGCCTGGGCCTACTGGGGACGTCTGCTGCTGGTCAGCCCTGGGGGCAAAGAGCTGCAGCAGCCTCACTGCTGCTGGGCTGTTGGATTTGGTAACTGTGAACATGTGCTTTTGCAGCTGATGACACCACTGAGCTGCAGGACTGCTACATTCAACACAAAGCAAGGCTGACCCTTTAGCTTAACTCCTGATATCACTGCTGCCAGCAAAATGTTCAGAAATTTCAGTACTCAAAATGCTCTGCTTCCCTAAAAATCTGGCCCTAATGAAAGTTTTAAGCACTCAGAGTTGGGTCCAGTATGGCTATCTGTGTATAATGCAGACTAAAGAGTAAACAAACTTCTCTGATTATATAGAAGCACTTAGATTAGTATTGTGATAATTTATTTAGGAAGTAAAACAGAAAGGTTGAAAAGTATTGGATCAGCTTCTGTCAGTCTAAGTTTCATATAAACTCTAATCTCACTCAGAATTCAGACTGTTAAATCTCAGGCTAGGTTACACTCCTCACAGCATTCTAAAATTCTAGAACTCCCAGCATTCTAAACATGCTCAGCCTATTCCTTGTTCATTCTGACTGTCCTTTACTGAATGGAAAATACAGACTGACAGTGCACAGTGACTCATCTACAAAACAGATTACCTTGATTTAGACCATCTTTAATCTGAGGATGGTGGGACTACCAGACTGTGAAACAGCCTGATGTGAGACTCTTTCAGGACACGTCAGATCCAGTTTCAGTGGTCACAGCAGACTCCCCTTTGCAAAAGTAGACCACAATTTTATGGAGACAAAGAGAAAACAAGAGGCAACCATAACTGCAGGCTGGAAACAAGAAAATTGCCCCTGAGAAAAATATATACTATAAAATGCTATGTTTAATTGTCTTTATTTCTCTGGGCTTATTGTGATATAGGGCTAATAAGTGTTTAAGATGAGGATTTTCAAGATATATTTCTAGGATTTGAATAGGACATTAAGATAAGAACAAGTGTTATATAATCATTCACTTAGATGGAAAAGACCCTAAATGTTAGATGGCAGAGGGTTATGTCATGGATTTCTGTATGAAAGGCTAATTACTGTTAGAAATCATTGATTTCATTGTGGACCAGCTGTTGCTGTTTCCTAGTAATAATCATTTTACTCAGCATTTTCCTGCACTAAGATGTACAGCAGACCAAAAAAAAAGCAATCAAGTTCCCTGACTTTGTGATTTTCTTACACAAAATTCAAGCAGTCTTTTTTCCTTAAAAAAGTGTTTGCAAATAGGGGCTGGCATGCTTATTGGGCAGGTGATTTCTATATAAAACAGTTTGGTAAACATATGGATCAAGTCTTGCAGTTTGATTAAAGAAAACAGCAAATGCATTGGTTTCAGTCAAGTAGGATCAAACCCAGCATGGTTGGTAAAATGGTGATGTTTTAATGTTTAGAGAGAACACAGATATTGAAAACAGATGCTTACATGTACAGCAGCCTTAGACTTCAGGACTATGATTTCTTTTATTTCTGTAGCATGATCCTGCAGGACAAGGGCATTTAATGATTAACAACAGAGCCCAAGCTCAAAGCATGAGCATTTTACAGACAGTAGATTTAGCTGGCTCTTTTAAACAAAATTTCAAAGAAAATTGTAATGCATTTTATACATTTCTAGCCTGTTATATTATTTAAAACAAAGCCTTTTCTGCATTCAAAAAAAGAGGAGTTAAATCTCTGTATAAACAAAAGTATTATCAGAGAGAGTACAGGTTCACTAGGTGGCAGCATAGCTAGCAACTTTCTGAAAAATCCACCTCATGTTCCACGTATGTTTTAGACATTTTTTGGCCAAGCTGAATATGAAAACTGATAGAAAAATCACCTATTAGAAAGCCAATATTATTCAAATAAAATTATTGTAATTATTCATCCTTTCAGAACATATATTAACTTAAGGCTACACTCTGTATCTGAGATAAATGACATACATGTATTATGGTGTGATAAACATCCAAAATAAAACAGAAAAAACTGAAATTCCTTAAAGAGGGTTCAGCCATAGCTTTTAATCAAGTCTATAGAAGATGAAGTATAAATTGTAGCTTCAGAGAGCTTAAAAGAAAAAAAAACAAAAGATAATATGCAGCTGTTAAAAGGTATTAGAAGTAATTTGAGTTGGTCCTGAACAAGAGACAAATTTAGTAAAATTTGCATCTCAGGAGGTATAATCACCACCTGTGCTCTCCAGAACCAATAGGTACAGGGCAAGCAGCGTGGTGCCAAACAGAAGAACAAAGTGAGCAGAGAAAGAAGCTTACCTCTGTGTCTGGCCATTTTCCAAGCTATGCTGATGCTGTGAACTTTTAGCCAAAGTTGCCTGGTTTGGTTGAAAGATTCTCTCTGATTTCATGGTTATACTGTAAATGACAGCTTTTCTCCCTTCTCTTTAGAGTCAAAAAACAGGTTAAAACCTTCTCAGCAGGGAAAATGGATACTAAAATACATTTTTAAATGAACTGAAATAATTCAGTCTTCTTAACTTCAAAGATTCAGATGAAGCAATTGACCCTTCTTGCCTCTGTACACATCGTACACTCAACATTCACAAAATCAGAATGGATAACGATAATTTACTGAAACCTTCTGTAAGCAAGCTCTTTCCTGATACAGATCAAATCTAATTGTCCAATAAACTCTGTTCTGCAATGCTGCTCTCAGCCAGTAATGCTTAATGCGTGATTGCAACACTGCTGCTGCTAGCTCATGGGGAACCCAGCCATGAGTACTCAGGCAACCTTTTCTTAGTCTGTCTAATTTCCCCTCATTAATGACTGTGAGATTGGTTACATTATACCCCAACCTTTAGGACTAGACCCTGTCCTGCTAAATTGAATGCCTTTTCTTACTAGTTTCTCCAAGGTAGCTTTGCAATGTAGTTTGGGGCTGCTTCTTGTGCTTTTGACAACTTATTTTCCCCCACGAAAGGGACAAGAGTGGTGGATGACAGTGACACAGTCCTGAGCTAAATCCCAGTCCTGGTATTTAATCACAAGGATTGGCTGCTATTCACAAACTGCTTGAGCTGTACACTTGCGGTTTAGGATCCCAGCATTATCTCCTGATGAAATTACAGTTTTGTCCAATCAGGACTGAGGCATGCTTTTAGACTTTTGGCAAGCAGAAGACCAGTGTCTCAGAAAATACATGTAATATGTTGTAGATATTGTTGTTCGTAACAAAATGGAACAGATTTTTTATTTTGATAGTGCTTGTATATATATCAGAGGATTGGAGTAACAGAAAAGAAAGTGTATTTAGAGAAACTTTAATTCAAATTAAACATAACTAACTAGAATCATTATTTCTGAAGACCAATAGAACAAAGATAACACTTAAATATGTGTATTTATTTTTAGAAACCGTACATGTTGGTGTGTGATATATAAACCTGTTCATTTGTTCTAATCCATTTTCTTGAGGAAAACTGATACTACCTTCAAGGTTTTTTTTTCCTCAGAATTGGCTAGTGGATCAGCTGGCAAAATTTCAAGCCTTGATGGTACTCTCACTGAACAGCCTGAAAGTCTTGCTGCTGCTGCTTCTGGACTAGCATGAAGTTTCTCTGGCTTCTTTGAGGGACCCTGAGAATTGCTCAGTTGATTAGTTGATGGTGCTAATAACACCAAGGTTGTGGGTACAACCTGTGTGGGCCATTCACTTAAGAGTTTGACTTGATGATCCTTGTGGGTCCCTTCAGTTCTGTGATTCTTTGAGACTCAGTCATCAGGATTCAGCCACAACCTTGTCTTCTGCATCTCACAAGCTGATGGCTAGGTTTTTGGCCTTGGAAGAGGGAGAGGCAAGGAAACATGATTCCTCTATCAGCTCTTATGAAAGCAGAATAATCAGATGCACTCCACCTTGCAAAAGGCTTGCAAAATGTACAGCTCTAAAACTGTATAAACAATTTGGACTAAGTGACATTAAACACATTCACACCTGCTTTCAAGCTCTGAATCTGGAGCTCTGAAAAGTCATCTGTTTGAAGGAGGTCTTTTTCTTTCAGTAAACATCTCCTTGGAAATTATAAACTTATTTTTGTGCTATTAACTTTCCTATCATCTTTACCCATATATTGCCCTATTATTTGAAATAGACATCACTAAATACCACTGCACAATAGCCATAAATAATAATATTATTTCCTTCTTTGCCTTCTCTTTTTGGCCTATAAGCTGAAGGTTTTTCAAATAATTCTACATACAAATCACTGAGCTTTAAAATACAAACAAACTGGAAACCAGCCTGCTCTCAAGTATTGAAAGCTGGAAAATGTATTCTTCTTCTTTATTGTTAAATACATGAAACTTTGAGGTTCCTTGGAAAGTAGTCAAACTCAAAATGTGACCTATGCTGAGTACTTGCAACTAACATCAATTGATATAAAAATGTGTGTAGGCCAGACTGTTTGAGAACAGATCAAGATCAAGTTCAATTTACCTTCAACGTTTTTCTGTAGCTATTGCAAAGGATAAAACTCTGGCCTGATAAATAGAGATGAAAGATGTTAGCTAATATCTAAGATAAGAAAAGCATCAGACTTGTTCTGTAACGTGGACAAAATTTAGTTCTATCTTCCCCCATCTGATATAAATCCTCCTGCAATGAGCAAACTAAAATTTTCTAAAAGTCATAGCTATAGAATCACAGAATTGTTGAGGTTGGAAGTGATCTCCAGAGATCATCCTATCTGACCTCCTTGCTCAAGCAGGGCTACCTAGAGCCATTTGCCCAAGACAAATGAGCTTTTGAGTTTCTCCAAGGATGGAGACTCCACAACTTGCCCAGGAAACCTGTGCCAGTGCTTATAGTAAAACAGTGTTTCCTGATGTTCAGAGGGACCCTCCCGTGTTTCACTTTGTGCCCCTTGCCTCCTGTCCTCTCACTGGGCACCACTGAAATCAATATATGGGACAATATCAGTAAAAGATACAATTAGTAAGGGACACTGCAATCAACATATATTTTGAAATAGCTCTACATGTTGACACACTACAGCAAAGTCAAAATATCCTTCCTTTGGAAGAGGATTAAGATGTTTGCTACAGAGGTCCTAAATCCAAACAAATGTATCTATGTGGAGACAGTGTAAAATGGCAAATGTTTAAATTTATGTCCCCCTTGTTTCACAACAGCTCTTCTACCCATGTGCTCTGAGACTGGATTCTTGGAGACTTATGTTATGGAGATAAGATTTCATATTTCTCCAAGGGCCAACAAGCCAGAGCTGTTTGAAAGGAATCCAGTGTTTTAAAAGTCTTTCAGAATGTTTTTCATTGAATTGCTTTCCTATTTCCAGAATTCACATAACTGTAGACTTCATAGGCATCATCACAGGACTAAAGGTAGGTACTTTGCCAGTATTTCTAACACCCCCTTTTGACTCATCATGGCCTGAAAAAGACATCTGTAAAGAATAGGTTTGTCATTTTCTCTAAATGTTTTGTTGATTTTTTTCTGTTTGTTTGTTAGTTTCTGTTTTTTGTTTTTTGTTTTATTTTTTATCAGAAACATTGATTATAAGAGCAGGGTCAAACTGGACTGGCACAGCTGTTAGAGAATAAAGCTGAGGGTCACAGCACATCAAACTTCTGTTGCCTGTATCATTATGCTGCATAGACTGCTGAGCTATTCTTCTGTGGAGCTTGTGCTCCCATGAATCCCTTTTCTGTATTGCACAGCCATTTCTTATCTGAAATTTGCGCTGAGAATGTCACGGGAGGCTTAATGCCCTGAAATAAATGAGTTCCTAAATTTACATAGTAATTTTTTACTCCAATGCACTTTCAAAACACTTCATAAAATTGGGATGCCAGAAAATTTATAACAACCCTTGTTGTTCTCTGTTGTGCAGCTGATGGCTACTCTGTACAAGTGAGGGCAAATGTCATTCAGCTGCACCTGGTGCCATGGCAATTGTAATGTTTTTATGCTTTGTACCCGCATTTTTGAGCATTGACTTTTCATTATATCTTTTCCGTAAAGCTCATTTTCAGCCCAAACCCATCTAATTAATAGTATGCATGAAGAACTTACACTTGGACCAACAAACTCCTACACTTTGATAATGAAAGTTCATTATTACACATGGTCCTGAATCGGCAGGCTTGAACCCTTCTTCTGTCATGAGACTGCATGTTCTAAGGTAGGGAAACAAAGACTCTGGCAATAAACATGAAAGTATTCTCCTGAAATCACACTCTGTCATTTTCTTCCATCCTTGACAGTCCCTGTCTCCAGAGGGAAAAACACCATATTAGGAAACCATATGAAACATGCCTGGCCAGTGTGCCTGGCATTGATCTCAGCATTGTCAATTGCTTTAAATGACTTCACATCACAGCTAAGCGGATTTTAGCTGAATTAAACTGGTTACCAGCAAAATTAGTAAAAAATATATTTTAAAATTTATTGCAAATCAGAAGTATTTTTTTTCCCCTAAAGATATGGATTTAAGGTTCCCTAGATGGAAATATTTAGATGCTTCAGATCCCATGGTAAAAAAACTGTAGAGCCAAAATACAGCTGATGAGTAAATGAAAAATGGAAGCTCTCATGTTTCAGTCAGTAGTGTACAGACATGTTATTTAATAGCTCTCCTGAGAACAGGAGTGCTGTGACAATTGGAAACTGTAAAGGAAATTTATCTTTAAAAAAAAAAAAAAGTAAATATTCATGCTAGTATGTAACTGAGAGACCAAAGTTAACATCATTGCCCTGTCATCTACATGATGGCTTTCATTAACAGATTAAATGGAAGTAGGTACTAGGCAGTACCTTCCTCTGGCATCCTGGGCAGAGGATTATATTATATTCAGATTAAAGCCAATGATAATTTGAGTGCAGGTGGGTACATAACAAACTGTCTGGTTATGTGTAAATAACTGTAACAGAACTGCTCTCCTGAGGAAGACATTATCCACCTTTGGTCAAAATGTGAAGGAAATAGATATTTTCAGAAGAGACAGTAAAATAAACAAACAGACAATGACAAAGTTCCTTGTGCTTCATTTCAGCATAAAGAATGAATTGTTATTCTGGAAAACTTCATCAACAGAGGCTCCAGCCAGCCTGCTATGTGCTCATCTGCAGATGTGCTGAAACAATTAGCAATATGCTCAGGTAGTTAAGTACAGCATTTTGTTCCAGAGCGTCTCCTTTAATTTAAGTATGTTTGGGAAAATTGCTTAAAAATATCTTTAAAAGATAGTTCTTCTGATGCATTTTCCCCCTGTAATCAGGTTAATATGTTTTGACATGATCCCTTTCCATCTTTTGCACTTCAGTGAAGGTGTCAATACTCCTCTGAAGAGAATTGCTCTGTACTCAGAATTTTGCTACAATAAATCCTGGGAGACATATGGAAATAATGAGTAACAGTTTCCTCTTTATCAAGCTTCTGTATTAATTACCATTTAAGCAAGTCTAATTTTCACAAATAACTATTCAGTTATAACTCATTCATAAATGAGATTTGAGACAATACTGTGATAAGACACGCTGAATGGTATATTGATATGATTGTCCTAGAATAATTAATAATGGAAATTTCAAAACACTAATGAATGGCTTCACTGTTATTTTTCTTGCCCTCTTAAGCATTTTATGTTGCTAATTTACTGGAAACAGGCAACAGATTACATGTTCATATCTAAATCATCCCTTACAGGCATTTATAATTCTTTAAGCAGAACAGAGAACATTAAACACATAAATAACTTCCTTCAGTGGTATCTTTGTACAGAGGTTTTCCCTATTCCTCAATTTTCCATTTGATGTTTTAGCACAGTAGTTGCTTCCACAGTTTCTTCTGAGACAGTCTCCTGATACAAACCATGCTGAGAATCTGCTACATTCTGGTTTACTGGTTCAGAAATGAAAGTGCTGTCTACAGGCTTCTCACTCATGACTACAAAAATGATAGACAGTGGAAAGCAGTTTTAAACTGGGCTAAAAATGTCAAGAATTTATTTCCTTTTTTTTTTTCTTGCCTAGGACATATCTTTCAGTTTGATTTGCTTTAGTATACAATCCTCTAAAAGTAATGTACCTTCCAGCATGTCTTACTTGATTCTTGTGGGAAAACTTAAATCCCTAAGCATTGCAATATTTCTGAGGAAGAAGGGAAACCTGCATTTTTTAGAGCAATAATTAAAATATTTTTATATGTATGTATGCATGCATACGTATGTATTAAAAATCCACTATTTAGAAGTACAAGTTCCATACTAGGAAAAAAACCTCAAACTGTTTTCTAAGGAGATGGGAAAAAAACATAACTTATTGCAACATATTATCATGCATGTGTTGATGGGCCATACGAGTGCAGAAACATCTCTCATGCAGACCCAAATGAACTAGGCATGAACATGCCTTGAAGAACATACTTCTTTCCTTCAGGGCTTAGAATATTTCTCCGCTGCTTCATGTCACTTCCTGAGGGGGATGAGCAGAATATCTGAAGATCTCACTGCTGAGATAAACTAAAGTCTGAAAATTACAAATTGGTAATTTTTATCTAATATTTTAGTAGACCTCTAATGATAACTAAGACTCCAACCTTATTATTTTTATAGCACAAAGACCCAAAAGTCACGACTGAGTCAGTCTAGCAAGACACTGAGAACACTGTCCAAGAGCATGCATTTTTCAGTTGTTTAAACATGTTTATTCATGTTTAAAGTTAAGATGTCTTGAAATGTTTACATTTATTTAAGCAATTTATTACATATATATGGCTTTTTTTCTAGCTATCCTCTCAACAGAGGAATAATTGGTAATTCCCTTAATGATGCATTTTGATATGGATACACATTTTCAAACGAGAGTCATCAATTCATTCTTCCTAGTGCTTCATAGCTTTTTCCCCCACAATGATACTCAGAAAAATTCGAGATGGCATGAAAGGCATGAAGATTGAACTCACTATCACCACAACTGAAATGATCACAGGTAATTACTACATGACATAAAATACTTCAGTGACATAATTCAAAATTCTGAGGCAATTATATTTTCTCCATTATTTAGATTTTCATTCAGAAGAGCAATACTTTCCTCAAAGATGGTCCTGCTTCACTTGCTTCCGATTTCCTGTAAGTCCCCTGTGGAATTTTATCTGGAGACAGTATGCCTGCTGCTCACGACGGCACTTGCATGGGGAGCTTGTTATGAAACTAGTAAGTTAAGTTGCACAGTAAGTTGCTTTTTGTTATCTTCCCAGACATATATGATGAAAAGATAGCAATTCTGTAAGCCATCTTATCTGTTGCTGGCACTACTGCTGGCATCTAAAATGCAGAGACAAATCCTTATGCAAACAAGCAAATACTCTACCTCTGGTTCCAGGATCCCACCTATCTGCCTTGAAACACCCCAAACAAAAAGAGCTGTAGTTTTGATTCATGATGCAGTATCAGGAAACATTACATCCAGAGAAGAGAAACCATCTGCAAACAATTCAGTAATCCGAGAAAAGATATATTTTCTGCGTATTTGTTCATTAAAAAAAAATTATTCCACTACCACTTTATTTGAGGGCTTCTGCTATAATGGATGTAAAACCTACATACTACTTTACATCTTCCTTTCAGGATGGTGCTGCTATTTAAAGAAAGCATCTCAAGAAAGTCTCCCAGACATAGGCCAAAGCTCTTAAACTGCATTGACTTTAGTAATAAACTGAAGAGAAAGAAACATCTTTTGGGAATTTTTTTTCCCCACACTCTCCTATGTACTAAACAAAAGTTCCAGTTCATAGGTATTTAACTTCTTTTATTCAGTGTATTGTTCAATCTCTTCAATTACATGTGCATAATAAATAACGGTTCAATTTCTTTGTTTTTTATTAGATACTAATGTAATACATTCTAACATATCCATATTATTCCTAATATATAACACATTCTTTAGATGATCATTTCATATAACGGCAAAATAAATTATTACGCCAGTGGAACACATTTAAGAAAACTTGATTTCTTAAACCATTTCAAGACAGATTAAAACCTACTCAAGTCAAATACTCGTTTCATACCTTGGTTGTAAATAATAGATATTGCAGCAAATTTTTTATTACATCGAAAAAGCCATATATGCTCTCAATGCTGGCAGAGAGAAAAAGTTGACTTTCTATTTATGGAAACTACCATATTTTAATATATACATTTAATATAATTTAATATATATATTTAATATATATATTTTAATATATATACATTTTCACCATACTTGGTGAGCTCAGTGTCTATTCCTTTTTAAAAAGTTAAACTGTAGGAAAGTATGAAAGGAAGTTAAATCAGCATTTTAAGTATTGTTGACAGCTCACAAATCATTTGGAAGCAGATATTTCTATTTGTATTCTCACTAGTTTCAGAAACTGTTGGAGGTAAAGCTCAAGCCAATAAATGGTAAATTACATCGTATTCCATGCTGTGTAACTATTGTTAAGATAAACAGTGACACATGCCAAGGTTCTTTTGTATGATTCTGACATTTTCTTGGCCCTGTATTCTCTTGGTTTTCATTGCTGTTACCAAATATTTGCACCATAATTCTGCTAAACAGGATCTCACTGATTTCTTTCAGTGACTTACAGCTGCAAAGCAGAGAGATGCTATCTGCCATGAAGAGCCTCCAGCTGAGTAAAATCAGTGTGTAACAGATAAGCACCACGAAGTGAATGGTCAGCTTGAGAATCAGTGGCTTTGACACTGCAGCAGCCTAGTCATTTTTCAAGATTTTTCTAGGCAATATAAAAATGAATTTCACAATGGTGTTAGAAAGACATCAGTGAAGTAGCTCTGCTCATATTTATGTGGAATTCCTGAAAAAAAAAGAGAATTAATTACCTATTAAACATCTTGTCTTGGTCATAGACACTAGTGTAAGAAGGTAGGAGATAACTTGTTGGTATAGCATGGGATAAGAAAAAGAGGTAAAGACACCTTTTCTAAACCTCTGATGGTGAGGAAACATGCCTTTTGTTTGAAGAAAGACAGTAGGAGGCAGTGATAGAGTAAGCAGTTAAAACAACAGTCTTTGTGGCATCATTCCTCTCTTCTAATAATACTTCCACTGTCTCAGTTAGAGGGAAAATACAGCAAAGCATATAAGGCAATTTTGTGTGCTCTAGAATTACATGACAGAAATACTTACACCATTAACACTATTTCTCACTGGAAAACATTGGAATTTTTCAGATTGTTTATGACTGAATTTTGGTTACTAGCTTGTACCTCTTGATTACATATAACAGGCTTGTAATTTAATACTAAGACACTGCTTAGATCTTTGATTGCCTAAGCATTTTCTCGTGTACAGATTAAAGATCTCAGATTTTGCAGGCAGAAACCAGTCATTAAGGCAGCGATCTAGACATATTTTTCAGTTATGTGTTTATTATTTATTGACTAACCAAGGAACTTGATACCCTTATTCACTGCTTATAGATTCTCACCAATTACACTGTAAAAAAAATTCAACATGAACAAATCAGTATGAACAAATGACAGATTGAAGACTTATTTTTCTGTCTTAAACAGTTATTTCTGATTAAAGGATAACAAATATAGGCTAAGTTTTTTTGTTTACTATAATGTGAGAAATAAGTTATGTAAGATAACAGATTCACAGTACAATTCACAGCAAGTCTTAGCAAAAAACCCAAACTTTTAGTGTAATTTATTCTCACTGTAATGGTTCAGACTTTACTACAGCTTTTCATCTCTAATGGTGATTCTTTCAACCTTCAATTTCATTTGTGTTCCAAATTCAGGATATTTCACATTTACCTCATTATCACATAGGGTAGTTAAGCATCACAAATTTTATCCAAAGTTGAGTAGAAACGAGCCTGGATCTTAGAAAAAGATTCCGTCCAAGGACGAGAACTAAAAGAATGCCAGCTTTCTCTTTAATTGGATTAAAATTAAGAAGATACACCTAAAGATACACCCACTGCCTTGCTTATTACAGCAAATAAATGACTTTTCATACTATGAACTGAAAGTTGTAGGTTGAAAGGGAAACTAGTATAATACTGCTAACATCCCAAATTTCAAAGCGAAGTATTCCATGCCTTTAAGGAATGGAAGAGTCTCACTCATGAGGCTAAACTACTGATTCTTGCTATAACCTCAGAAGCATCCACTTTTATAATTAATGCATTAAAACGTGTGGGTTTTTTGAGCATCAGCAGTATCAGTGCTGACATTTAAAGCCTGAAATACTGATTTTGACATTGTTTAACACTCCAGAGATGTACAGATGACACATCTGAAGAGCCTCAGAGCCTTATTCTCTTCTTTCTTTTCTTCTGGAGATCGGGAACAAATTCCTTAAATCAATGGTCTTAAGGTCAGTATAAAACTGTTTGAAGTAGGAAAAAGAGCAGATACCTCTCTCTAAAAATGCATCCATTGAGTTTTAGAAGACTCCAGGCAACACAGGTAAGTAGCAAAGCTAAATGCCATCTAGTTACAAGACATGTCTCCTCCACTGTCGCTAGGATAGGCAGCTCTTCTACTATAATCCACAGCAATCTCCAACAAAAAGTGTTGCCCACAATAATTTAATTATCATATTTTTCTACATATAGCTTATGGACCACGTGTAAAAACAACAATTCTGTGGTTCAGTGTCAGTGTGGGTTTTGCACATACAACAAATGCAAGAGGAAGTCTATCCTAGAGATACTTCTTGCCTAGTAACACTACTGAAATTAGTCCTCCAACCTATTCACTCTGTCCCCAAAACCATGCTGGTTCTTACTGTCACCTGCCCAGTTTTTTCGGGGGAGGGATGTTTGAGAGCATAAATGATCTGAGGATTTATGAGGATGGGTTTTTTTCCTAGCAGCTACTATGTGGTTATGGCTGGGATTTGTGCTGGAAATAGTGTTGATAATTCAGCAATGTTTTAGTTACTGCTAAGCAGGACTTGCACAAGAATCAAGGTCTTTTCTGCTTCTCCCTCCAATCCACCAGTGAGGAGGCTGGGAGTATACAAGGAGCTTGGAGTGGACACAGCCAGGACAGCTGACCCCAACTGACCACAGGGGCATTCCATACCATATGGTATTATCCTCAACATATAGAACCGAGAGAAGGAAGTGAGGTATGTTTGGAGTGATGGCATTTGTCTTTCCAAGTCACAGTTAGGCATGATGGAGCCCTTCTTTCTTGGAGATACCTAAACACCTGCTTGCCCATGGAAAGGGGTGAATGAATTCCCTGTTTTGCTTTGCTTGAGTATGTGGCTTTTCCTTTACCTGTTAAACGGTTTTCATCTCAACTCATGACTTTTCTCACTTTTACTCTTCAGATTCTCTCCAACATCTCAGAGGGGAAGAGTAAGCGAATGGCTGTGTGGTGTTTAGTTAAGAGCTGGTGTTAAATCATGACAAGAAGAAAGGTATGGTGATATTCTACCTACTCAACTGTTGGAGAGGAAACAGAGTTCACTAGCAAGAACTGAACAAATAATTTTCCTTGTAAGATTTACAAGCCCCAGCCTTTCCAGAGACAGTACAAGAGCGGCAGTGAAACCAGCGCTGGTTCATGTCACACCCCTAGTCCACATTTCATCATCTACTACAGGACTGGTAAGTGAAGTTTCCATATCTCTTCCACAGCAACACTTTCCATAAATTCTTAAGAAAATTTCGGATTTTCTACTTGTAGAGACATTGCATCTGCTTGGGATTTGGTGGGCATATATAATCCTTTCATCCATTGCCTCTGTGATACACAGCTGCATCTCACAGATTTTGACAATTTTGAAATACACACCTGTCTGCAGACCTGTCCTCTCACTAGTTGACATGAAATACATATTACATCATACACAAACCAAATTACAGATCCAGTAATACCTGAATGAACAGTCAGAAATCTGTCACTTGAAAGTGATTCTTCATTCCTTGAAGCAAAACAAGCTGAACAGCTGGACATGCAATGTTTCAAACTTCTGAGGAATGTTACCTTTCTCTTTGTTAGTCCAGAATTGCTAGCATGTGGTCTCCTTGTTAGAATAAGATGATAATGGAGGATGTATTTAATGCAGAAGCCACTGGAGACATCAGGAGTATAATCATTATAAAGTATACACTGAGAACTGACAAAACACTGTAGAACCATCAAGAAACTGTATCTACTTAGGATTTGAAGTACTATTGCTGGATGGATGGTAGCTCCTCCCTGTCTTGAGGAAAGCACTTTCCAAGAAAAATTTAGATACGTTTATACGAAGTTCAGTATCTTTCTTTTTTGGGGGAGATGCATTAGGTAGAATTATAGTGAGATAAAATGCAATGGCAACACTTAAGTACAATCCATTTTAAAAAATGAAATAAAACCTGCTACCAATGCAAACCAAGTGCAGGATTGCTTTTATTTCTCCCCAAAAAGATGCTTGATTTAAAAATGTGGAGAGTTCCCATGCAGGCGGGAGTCATCCCCTCTCCCAAGCCCATCTGCTGGATTACCCCGTTTGACTGGAAGGTGCAAGCACCACACAGCTGAACTTTGTCGTCCCTAGCTGGACATGATGGGTGGGCATGCGGCCGCAAAAACAAACAAACAAACAAACAAACAAACCAAACCAAACCACAAAAAAAAATGAAAAGCTGAATCATAAAATGTAATTGCATCTGAGGTAAAAACCCCACATTACGGTGAATCAGTCCGCGCTCCCGCAGTTCCCGTCCGGCTCTCACAGGGCAACAGGGAAGGTGGGCACTTGGCCCCATATACCGGGGTCCCCGCCGCGTCCGCGACACCGTCACCGGCACATCCGTGACCGACACACCCGCATCCCCTCCCGCACCACCTCCCGGCCGCCCCCGCCGGTGACTCCTCCCTCACGGCCGCGGTCTGTCAGCCCGCCGGGATGGAACCGGCTGCCCTACAAACCCACCGTTCCGGCGGGGCTGGGATAGAGCGGCGTGGGGAAAGGAGGCTCTCAAGCCGGCTGGTCCCGGCGGGGGCGGGGCGCAGCTCCCGGCGGCTCCCCGCGCTCTCCCCGGGGGAGCGGGAAACTTCCCTGGCAGGCGGGAGGTAGAGAAAGAGCCGCGTCCCCGCCCTGGGGTTCAGCCTGCCCCTTTCCCCATCCGCCGTCCCGTCCGCTGTCTGCTGCCAGACGTGCCCAGCGCCCGCCGGGCTCGTCCCGGCCGCCCCGAATCGCCCCGACTGGCGAGGGGGCTACCCCGGCTCTGCCCGCCTCCGCCGCGTCCCGTGGGGAGCAGCGGGAAACGGAACGGGGGGGTGTCGTTTCCATGGAGATGAGGCCGCAGCTGAGAGGTTGCGGAGTGAAACTTTGCCGCGGGCGGGCGGCGGGGACCGAGCCCCGGCCGCGCTGAGCGGAGCGGTCCGGCCGGCGGAGCGGCTGCGGGAGCGGGCTCCGTCCCGCCACTCTCCCCCGCGGCGGCGGCGCCGGGGACGAGCGGCTCCCGGGCACCTCGCTAAGGAGCCGGGAAACTTTTGCGCCGCGGAGCCGCTGCCCGCCCACGCCCCCCTGGGCGGCTGCCTGGCGGCCGTTCCCCCCCGCAGCTCCCGCGGAGCGCTGCTATGGCACCCGCCCGTCGCCGCGGGGCGAGCAGGGGGTGGCCGCCTCCGGCTGGTCGTGCGGTGGCGGCGGCGGCGGCGGGGGGGCGCGCAGCCCCCGATCGGCGGGCGTCCTCCTCCGGCCGGCAGTGACCGCCCCAGCCCCGCTCCCTTGCCTGCTCGCCATGCCTGCCCCACCCCGCCTTGCGCTGAGCACGGTGCCGGGGAAGGGCGAGGGGAGCCGCCGCCCTGTCACTCCCTGAGCCAGCCGTCGCCTCGCCGGAGGAGCCCCGTGTGCGACGGGCGCGGCGCAGCCCCGCAGGTCGCTGCGCCAGGAGGGCTGCGGGCACCGCGCACCTCCCCATAGGTAAGCGGCGGGGCGGGAGGGGTGCGTGTGGCGGGACTTTACCCTTCGCCCCCAAACTTCAACCCGCCCGCAGCCGTCACCCCTCCTCGGGGGCGGAGGGGCCGCGCCGTGCCCGATCCTGCCGGGGGGACCGGGAGACGCGCCTTGCCCTCGGCAGCCAGGGGCAGGGAGAGAGCGGGTACGGGTGGGTGGGTTTTTCCGTGCCGGGAATGGACTTTCTGCCTCCCGAGCGGAGCGGGCTGGCGTGCCGGCGGCTGCCGCGCTCCGCGCAGCTGCTACACACCCTCTTTTGTCTGCACTCGGTTCCGGAATACTTTAGGTGCTGCCACCGCCTGCCCCGCCGGTCGGAGCCCGGTCCGACCCCGCCGAGGGGCTGCCCCCGGGCTTCTCCCCCCGCGCTGCTCCTGCACTGGCGATAGTTGCCCCTTTGCCTTTATTTTCACCCGAGTTGGGCTTTCTTTAACCTTTGTTTGCTGGGAAAATGGTGGTGTGCTGGTTATCTGGAAGGATGAGAGACAGATGGGGACGACAGAGGGGGTTGCCCTATTCCCTTGCGTGCGAACATAACTCACTGCTAAATAAATCGCTCACCGGCTAGACATAAGCTTACTAGTGAGACAGACTTTGAAACAAAAGTACTGCAAACAGCTCGGGTGCATGACAGATATTCTTTATATCCTATTAACATAACCATTGTTAGTGTTTGCGCTTGAATTCAATACGTGTGCAGCTGTTCTGCAGATCTGGAATTGCAGTAGCTGTATTACTTGACAGTCTTTATAGTCTTATTGAATGCAGTGGTTATGAAAAATAAAACGGGTTTTACTGTTCAAAGGCAAAAGTATCCAGACAAAAGTATTCCTTTAATGTAACATGAACTACAAAATAACCTGTAGCGATGTAGCGGATTTGCAGTTCATAATGCTTTTAGGACATGAGGACTATATTGTTTATAAAATTCTGTCAGCAAAGATTTTCTTTTCTGGCTTATCCTGATGCTAGATCAATACACTAGCAACTATTCTGTTATTTTTCTTAAAGTGCTTTTCTTTGGTACTTCCAATCCCTGTGATGGAAACCAAGTGTCCAGATAGAAAGAAACAGTGCATTTTCTTTGTTTTAGTTTTTTTGGTGTTGCTTTGTATAAAGTATGTGGGGGGGGGGGGGAAACCCAACATTTAAACCAGAAAATTGTATTTCTGTTGAACGTAACTTAAATTCCTTGATAATGAAGCCAAAGGATCTTTCAAGTTTGGAACAATTTAATGTACTTCTTCTGTTGCCAGGAAATGTACTTCTAGCTAAATACTTGTTAGAAGATAATGGTAAGATAACTTTTAGTAATTCAAAACATGAGTTACAATTAGATTTTTGTCCTGAGAACAGAAAAACACCCTTATGGAAAAAGATGTGTGGTACTTAAATAGTAATTAGGAAAATAAAAGCATGTATAATTAATATTTTGTTGGCATAGAAACATGTTTTATTTGTTGCTCCTTTGATGGCTTGCAACAATGATCCAAATGAAAGTTGGAAAAGGACTACTGATGGAAGAGTTCAATATACTAGAATTATTTTATTCTATGTACAGAAATGGTTTTGCTCAATACAATCTTGCTGGAATTGGAACAGAGCCCTTCATTTTTATTGAAGCTCTGCAATCAGATTATAAAAGGTGGGCTGTTTAATTCTGTGAAGTATGGGCTAAGCAAGCTCTGCTCTGACAAAGACTGAAATGTATGCTTCCTCTTAAGCAGGTAAGTAGTTGCAACTTCCATCCCTAATGATCAGCTATGGTGCAAGTTCATTGCACATGGCAGTAGATCCTGGTAACTTCAGTGAAATTGTTCCCTGCCCTAACTGCACTGCTGAACCTTTCCTGGACCAAGCCGTCTTTCAGTGTGCTCTGCTTCCACTTCCTTGAATGCTGGGCATACAAAAAAAGAAAAAAACACCTGTGCTGTGCACAGGTGCTCACCTCAGCCATGTCTCATGGCTTGTATATTCTCTCCTGACTCATACCTCTCAGAAGGGGAAAATGAAAAGTGAAAATTTGCTAAGGAGTTAAGTACATCAAGGGAACAGCAGAAGGAGACTGCAACTTCTTGTGCTTTGTTCAGTATATTTTAGGAGCCAGAAATCTGAAATGCTGCAAATTAGTAAAGCTTCCATTAAAATTACTGAAAGCAAAGTTTTGATATAAAAAAATATGAAATGTAAAGGTTGTTGTCATGATAGGGGTTTTTTTTGATTATTTTTTTTTCTTTTTTGTTAAACAGAAGGATCCTGTTGATCTTGTCTGTGATAGTGGTAGAGAATGTATCAGAAAAGGAACTTTGTGTCCTAGCTAGTGATGATGCCTCCATTTGATTTGGTGCCATTATGCTTTATAAACAGATCAGTTTCTTTTAATCTGTTTGACCTCATGATACTGGAATGAAGGGGCAATGGCAAATAATTTTCTAGTGTGCAACATTACAGAGTAAAAGTATGATTAACTTGTGAAAACATAGGTGTCTTGTGCCAGTTTGAACACGTTAAGGTGTTCCAGACCTCTGTATGAGGCTGGCAAACAGAATCGAAGTAGAACACTTCTGGAAAGGCACCTGAAGACCAGATGGGATATCCTACTAGATAATGTTTGCACTACAGTTCTGCTTAAGAGCCTTTAAGAAGACTTCATTCTATTCTCTGAAACCTTCTTCTTAAGAATTCTGATGCTGCAGTATGATGAATGTGGGAAGAAATCCCTTACTATCAGGACTTAGGGAGGTCCATTCTCAATGCCCACTTATCAGCTGAATCTCTGTATTACTTCCTGTGCTGCTAACTGGTGATTGTCTTTGAGTAACCCAAAGATACTAATGAGTAGTTTAAAAGTTAAAAATCTTCTTAGAGAAGTTTATATATTTTAAAACAGAGTTGTGTACACTCTCCGAATCCACTAGAAGTAAATGGAAATTGCAGAGAGTGCTTTGGTTTTAGTTGGTGCTTTAGTTTTACTATAAAAATACTGTAAGGAAAACGTTTCTGTTTTAATTCTTTGCTGGATAACATATATAACCTAATTAGCCAGAGTTTGTGTGGGTTAAGTAGACTGTTGATTGCATGGAAAGGTGAAATGCTGGCAACATTAGTGAATTAAACTACTAGATAGGTGTTTTACACAGCTGTTATTCTTTCCACTAATTTTATTAGCTTCTGATTGTCCACCATTTGTGGAGTGCATTAGAATAAGCACTGTTTTCAACATCCATGCTGGGGCTTCAGTCTAACTGTAGAGCAAGATGTTGTTACTCTCTTCCATCATTAACCATTTCCACATAAGATAATTCACTATCAGGTGTATATATGTAACTTTTTCAGATAGGTGAATCTAGCGAGAAGTGTCTTAAGTGACCTGATCACAGAACTTAGTACTGAAATACTCACGTTATACCTGGTGTCTTAGTATAAATTAAATTACATTTTCCTTCCCAAACTTTCTTAAGGTTCAGTGATTTTAAACTTCATAATTTTGCCTGGATGCCTTTTCTTAAAAATCCAGATTTTCTCCTTTTTGCACAGCTAGCCAAATGAGATGGGTAACCTGTAGTACAGAGCTACTTGAAGCCTTTTATCTGCAGCAGTAGCAGAACCTGTTTGTATCACTCAGTTTTTATTACAAAGAGCACTTGATGTTTTTTGAAATTAGTTCTATGTCCAGAAGACCTGATAAAGAAGGATGTTTTTCTTCAGCCATTTCCTCTGTACATCTCTGTTTCTAACTGGGGAAAGTTGTTCTTTTTTTCTCCGTGTTTTAGTACCTAAAAATGTGTGACAGGGAGGTGCAGGGCTGCCTAATCAAAACTGGGCATCTGAGAAGCATTGCAAATGAGATGTAATGATGTAGCAGAGATTTTCAGGAAAAACAGACTTGTAGAAAATAAAGCAATATGCTACCTTTTGTGTATAAAGGCTCTGAAAAGTCTTATGAGAACTGTAAATAGTTGTCACTCTACTCTTTTGTGCATATTTATATCAACATCTTGTTAATGTTTATATACCACTGGAATTTTAGTCAATTGTTCCTTTTGTTGGAAATGTGACCATTTTCCTCCAATTAAAATAAGCAGAAACAAAGGAGATGTTCCTCTACATTGTCTTTTAATTTTTCATCACTAAGCTCAATGATGAAACTCTTAACTGAATCAGAGGAGCCAGGATTTTGTCACTTCGGTGACATACACCTTAGATACATACAGATACATTGAGATACAATAGTAAAACAAATTTTAAAAATCAAAAGAGATGTAAAATATAGCATAGGTTACTTTTCATAGAAATTAGTTTAAAGACAACTAGAATGGAAGAGGAAAAATCCCTTTTTGTATGAATTTGTTTTTCCTATTTGCAGTTTCATAAATACAGTTGGGCTGAGCATCTCAGCACTATGGTTTTAAAACCCATCACTAAAAAATTCTAAAATTTTCATCTGTTGAAACTGCTTATTTCTGTATTCACTCTGGCTGTGAGGAAGGACACTGTCACCAAAGAGTTGATCAAGTTGGGCACTAATAGCCTATGAGATCTGACAAGTGGTTAGTGGCATTTAATTCTTTAAGTAGTAGAGGTTTGTGCTTTGGTACCTGTGAATCTGTAGCATTAGCTCGAAGAGGGGGTATGAAATCAAAACAAGGTCTTTAGAGTTTCCCAGCAGTAGTCACACTATTTTTTTCCAATAAAGGGTGGAATTCCAAAAGTAATTTTAATTTTTGTCAGTTTAAACCACCATCAAAGCATATTAAATAGAAGGCTGTTAAAAATGTCATTTATTATATTGAAGTTGGTGTGATAGTGGTAACAGTAATATAATACTTTTTTTACCTTCTCCATCTGAATGTGTCAGAATAAATTGCTCTGCTTATCTGTAATCAGTAGCACGTTGTTGAAGAACGAGTTTGTATCTAATGAATTTTATTACTTTCATTTTGCTATGTATTAAATGAAAAAAAAAAAAAGTGCTATAACTTGTCCAGCCATCTAGTTGCCTGTGTAAAACTGCTGCTCAATACACTGGAGTTTTCTCTCTCCTTTGTGTAATTCAAAGCAACAAAGGCATATTGGAAATATACTAAGGCTTAAAGGAAATATACGAAAAGGTATGTTGTGATTAAAAACCATTCCATTTACTCAATTTTTGTTTGCCATTACTGAAAATCTTCCACTTACGGATTTGTTAGGAGTAGGTGCATGAGAAACTACAGACTAATAGATATAAAGAGTTATTAGGATATTAAACCATCTTCCTGTATACTGGAAAACTCTTAAATCAAGAATTACATTGTATTAGTAGTCCTTGTCTTTCTTTATACAAGTTGACAGGATTGTCAAGGAAGTGTATTCTAGCCTAGCAATCAACTTGATCCCATAACCCTTATTTTTAGATCCCCTCTCTGCACAAGCACGATCTCTTTCTCTTACTCAGATACGAAACTTGGCATATATTGACATTGTAATGAGATGTACAATTAACATATTTCTTCATGATGAGGGATGAAAGCAGCCTCATCTATTGGGGCAGCATTTTACTGCAGTGAACAAGCTTTCCCAAGGAAGTGTTTCTTGGACCACACAGAGTGTACATAACAGCTGCTTTTGTCTTTTGCATGATCTTGTGCTAGACAAACATGGTGTGTAAGGTATGAGGCAGCCTGCTGGACTCAAAAAAAGAGATGCACTGTGGAACTATACTTTCTAGAAATATGGATGTCATGATGGGGTTCTTGCAGGTCAACTGAATAAACTTGATACAGTGTCTGAGACTTGGCAGATGTGTATTTCTTGCTATAAATTATTGTTTATTTAACAGTTGGCTTGTTTCACCTGAGGTATGACTATATTTTTGTAGGAAGAAGTTAAATGACAGATAACAGACAAAAAAAGAACAAGGAAGAAAGCAGAAATGAAGAGAAAGTGGAAAAAAGAGCAAAAGACAAAGGGGAAATATTGATGACAGAAAAAAATGAAGGCAGAAAAAAGATGAAATATAATAAGTTGCATTTCTAAAGATGAATGATGTTCAAGATTCAGTGTTGTAAATGGAAATAAACTGAAATAAGGAAGAGAATAGTAAGACCAAAAAATATGGTGGTATTTCCTTTTTGAAGCATTCACATCCTTTGACTCTGGAAAATGAAGAGATTAATTCTTGTTCCCCCGAGATGCATTTTAAAAGATTTGTCTTCATTGTGTACCAAAGTACAATGCTCTGCACAAATGATGTTAAACACTTCTTACAGAAGGTACACTGTAAGTAGATCAGTTCAAACAGATACAGGAAAGGAAAGCGAGCTATGAAGTACAGTTTGCTTACAGAGATAGAAACTGCATTTTGAAGTATTGAAAGTTAGGTGAACTGTTGTTTCCATTTGCAAACAGACTAATATTCTGAACCCAGAAGTTATCACCACGCAGTTCAGTGTAATTTGTCACTGTCTCACAGAAGACTAGTGAGCACAATAAGCAAACGGGGACTTCCTTCACATAGTGGATAATTAAGTGGTATTTATCATGACTACTTAGCTACCACACTTAGACGGATTTTTCTTTCTGATATATTTTTGCTGTATCTGTGTTAGAAAACTAATGAGGCTAAGACCTTTTTCTTGGCCATGAGGTCAGCCAGAGTGGGCTGGCTCTGTGTGGGTGTTAAACTGTCTTTGAGATGGTCAAATCCAAACTGACTGGTTGGAATGAGCTTCTGGACTGAACAAGCTAAATTCTTGAAAGGGTGCTAGCTGGCCTTGACCACAATGTCCCTGGCATCCTTTTTGTAGCATGAAAGGGACATGGTGGAATCCCACTCCCTGGGCCTGTGCCTGGGCACACCAGCCAGTACTAGGCATGAGGTCTGTGACTTGTTAGAATGTTTTTTCATCTCACCCCAAACAATCTCTTTACAGTGATCCTAATATACACAGATTTGAAATAGAAGTAGTATATTAAAAGCTATATTTGGAGACCATTGTCTGTTCTAATTACATTAGAATAAATCTAATGTCAGTTTGCTATCACAGTAGTAACTTCAGTATTATGGAAACTGGAATTTGGAACACTGTGTTTGGATACACAAATTATGTGGGGTTGCTGAAACATACTGGAACACCAAGAAAGTGACCAACTTTTGGCCATGAAGACCAATGGAATCCTGGAGTGCATTAGGAAGAGCATTGCCAGCAGGTTGAGGGAGGTGATCCTGCCCCTCTACTCAGCCCTGGTAAGACCACATGTGGAATACTGTGTCTGTTTCTGGGCTCCTCAGGACAAAAGAGACATGGAGCTCCTGCAGTGGGTCCAGCAGTGGGCAATGAGGATGACTGGGGGACTGGAGCATCTTGCTTATGAGGAAAGGCTGAGGGTGGTGGGCCTGTTTAGCCTCAAGAAGAGATGACTGAGAGGAGACCTTTGTAACATGCATAAATATCTAAAAAGTTGGGCCAGGAAGATGGAGCCAGCCTCTTCTTGGTGGTACAAACCATTAGGACAACAGGCAATAGGCAGAAAGTGATGCACAGAAAGTTCCACCTGAACAGGAGGAAGAACTTCTTTACTGTGTGGGTGACTGTGCACTGGAACAGATTGCCCAGAGGGCTTGTAGAGTCTCCCTCACCAGAGATATTCAAGATCTATCTGGACGCAATCTTATGCCATGTGCTCTAGGATGACCCTGCTTGAATAGGGAGGTTGGACCCGATGACCCACTGTGGTCCCTTCCAATCTGACTGATTCTGTGACCATACTCCCAAATGGATTACAAGAGATTTACCAAACAAGCACAAAACTTGCACACAAATTAAACCTCTAGCTGGCAGTTCCTTAATGTCACAATTATTGGCCTAGTAATAATAGCCTGGTACAAAAATGGCCAGCAAATATTAATAATAAACATCAAGAGGCCTAACAGACTCCTCTTGGGAAGTAGTGGCTTGCCTATTAATACGGTTTATAGACTCTAGAGCAGTAGAATCACTTTGCATTAATTCAGTGCCAAAGTTCTTTCCCCAAACCCTTCCTATGACCCCTACAAAGTATTTGCTTTGTTCTTCGCCAGGAAGACATTTCTTCTCAAATTACTTTGCAGATGCCTATTCTGAATTTATTGCCATTCTTTTACTAATTCAATTTTATTCTCCGAGGACACGGCCTCATTAATTGGTGCCCAGGGTGGAATATCTGCAAAGTCCTGCATACATTGCTGGAATGCCGTTCAATGGACTATACTGTATTAGAGAGACTCTAGTCACTGTTTTCCAATCCAAGCTTGCAGCCAATGTGCATACCAATTAAATTACAGAAGCATTTACTGGTAAAGGACTAGCAATGTCGTGTTTTTCAGAATGGCAATTTGTAATTTTTTTATTGTTAACTGGCTGTACAGTTGACATGGTAATGAAAACAGGTTGTAGCTGAGACTGTAATTATTTTTTATTTTAGGTCTTAGTCTTGTGAATTTTTAAATTCAGTTAGATTGGTGTTTGTTGGGTTGGTTTTTCCCTGTGGAATTTGGAGATTATAATTATATGGCATTATCTATGTTATATAATTCCTGTAAAAGAGGTAAGGTTATCATACAGTCAGAATTAGACTGTGAGAGGCTGGGCCCAGGTGAAGTAGTGTGGCTTTTTGTTAATGTTTTCTTGTGCTGCCTTTATAGCATACAAGTGCATTATTATATATTAGGAAAAAATTCTCCACCAAAAGGGTTGTCAAGCATTGTAACAGGCTGCTAAGGGAAATGGTTGAGTCACCATCCCTGGAGGTTTTTAAAAGACATGTAGATGTGGCGCATAGGGGCATGGTTTAGTGGTGGACTTGACAGTGCTAAGATAATGGTTGGACTCATGATCTTGGAGGTGTTTTCCAGTCTAAATGATTCTGTGGCTTCATGACATGTGACAGTTGTGGTTTATCCTACTCTCTCCAGAGAATTTTCAGAGTATCAAATCTTTGCTTTTACAACCATTTTTGTCAATGTGCATGTTACTAGGTATTTTCCCTGTATTAAAGAAGGCAGAGTCCAAAGGGAGAATGTGGAGCAAAAAATGGTCTGTGTGATCCTTAGTTTCTGCAGTCCTTCTTTCTAGAGTTTAAACCTAGTCTCAGGGAAAACTCTTTATCTCTTACACAGAAGATTCTAATTGTTACTAGACATGATTTCACTTTGAATAAGCCTTGTCATTTGTGGTTTTCAGGTTTGCACTTAGGAGGTAATTTTCAGCCCAGAATATTGACTGATTTGGAAATAGACCTAACACATTGCTTAAAACTCCTTAAGAAGTCAATATCATTATCACTCTCAGGTTAAATATGCTTTTGTTAAGCCCTGTGACTGAAATGGTGGACTTCAGAATTCAGTTGCGAGCTTTCTTTCCTAATCTAGCTATTCTCACTTTACAGTTGAAGAAGCATGCTGTGGAAATGCGGAAGAAAAAGGAAGAGAAGGAAGGTCTGCTACAGCAGTCTATGAATTTAGATGGGGAAAGTGAGAGAGGCTGGTTAAACCATTCTGGAAAAGACATGGTCCTTGGAGAGGGTGGTGATGCTATGGAAATTTGGATTGGAAGATTTTTCTGATTAGTCATGCACTTTGAATTAGTTGAGACTCATCAGTGAGATTGTGCCTGGAAGTACCCATATTTCCAAAATTATGTGGCTGAAACTCTTATAGGACTCAGAGGCTTGTGGCTTCTCAGGTTAACCTGATGCTTGGAGATCTGAGTAATGTTTATTATGTGGATTCTTCTATTGCTTATATTAATAGTCTCATTGTGCCTAATCACCTGAATTTGATTCAGTTACACACATTCAGTAGCTCTGTGCTGCACAGAAAACTCAAACAAACTCTGACACAGTTTATTATACTTCTGTAAAAAACTGTAGGTTATGACAGCTTACTCCTTGACAATTGCCAGACTGTGAACATAATGATACTATGAAAGCAGAATGTAGATAGAAAGATAGGTCAGTAGTACAGCAACAACCACAAACATCAAATATTCTATAGAGGCAAGACTATATTTTTGCAAATAATATCTCAGTTAAGTTGTAGGGAGGCTCTTATCTGAGTAACTGGAAGAAGTGGGTCTTAGGTAATGTGACTAGAAGTAAGTGGCATTAATATCATAATGCTGTTTTCCTTCTTGTCTTTCAGTAAATCCACAAGGAATGATGAGGCCAGGTGTTGGTATTTGCCAAGGTTAACAATTTAGAAGAGAAAGAACATGGTAGGGATAACACTCAGGTCTTCAGCAGTGACAGCAGAGGCTCTGACATAGAGAAGTAAAAGGGCCCTGGAAAAGGGGTCTGATCTGCTCTTGTGTCAGCTATTCTCCAGAGGTTTTTGTGCCTTTTGAACTCTTTGCAAACACTTAAATTAAAATCTTCTATGACAACAACTGTGTTGCTCTAAAAGATTGTCCTTAGTGTGGTCATATGCATGTTTGTACTGCTTCTTGTCTGCTTTTTGACCATATTTTTGTCTTTTAGACTTTGATATACTGAGTGATGTGCTGTGGGTAGTGTGTCCTGGTGATATATTCTAGCCAAGCTCCAGCCCACATATACTGGTTCACAATATGGAAGGTAGACAGAGAGGGGACAGGTATTCGCAGAAGTTGCTAACATGAGCATGAAATTCAGGTTCTCGAGACTTTCCATCAAGATCTTGAGGCAGTTTGTTATCAAATGCTGAGATTTTGAGAATGTAATCACACGGACCTTGAAGTTAGGGTGCAGGGCAGGTTTCTGTGATTTCTGTGCCTAAAATCCCATCTTGATAGGAAATTACTGTCTCAGACAGAAACAACGAGATGGATGATGCAGAAAATGTCTGCAGATCCTACTTTATACATTTCTTACTGTCTTAGATGTGATGAGGCTGAGATTTGGTCAAAACAATAGAAATGGTTGGAAAAGCATTTAAAATCACTTTCACATACATCACATGTAAACCCATGTGGCTGTGATTAAACAAGCTCATTGTGTGCAAAAGCTAGAGGATGACTATTGCTGAGCACAACTTGCTTTAAACAGATTTTTCAGAATGATTATCAGTCATCATGATCAAACTATAAAACCAGAAAATATGAGCCACAGCAGAGATCTGGAAAACAGCCAGAGAAACCATCCTGGATTTCATCAAAACCCGAAAGATTATACAACTTCATGTTATGGCTTTGTGAGAATGATAAAATTGAAGTTGATGAATGACTTGTGTTAATAATTTTATATTTGGCGTGTTTTTTATTTTTCAGGGTACTTTATTGTAAAACTTTTTTATTGCTCGTTCTCGGTATGGGTTTTGTTTGTTTTTACAGAGACAGACTGCGTATTTATAGCACAGCAACTCTCCACATTCTGTCTGGATAGCTCTTGAAGAAGGAGCATGAAAAAAGCATGGCTATGTAGCCAAGCTAGTATTGCATTATTATCTGAATCTATGGCTCTTCTGGCCGTTGTGACAGTAATTTCTGTTTTTCTGAAACAAACTTACCTTTTCCATGTATGAGTGTATATATTACATATATATATATGCACACACACACACACACACGTATATATATAGTATATATAAATTTTGGGAGGAAAGTGGGGAGTTTATGGAACTATTGCCACTGTTTTTGTAAAAAAAAAAAAAAAAAATCAGATAGTGGATTTGCTTCATATGGAGGCTTTTACGAACTGGTTTTGTTGTGTGCTTCAAGAAGCACCTTAATGCTGTAGCCCTACTTTATGATATGCACCCAACCCCAGTTATTGTATAGATACAGACAAGATACCAGAGTGTAGTATAACATGTAAGAATCCCATGGACATGATGTTATATGAGATGTTTGATAATTGCTGACTTACTCCATCTCTCTGTGAAACAGTCCCTCAGTTTTTGTGTTCATGCCATGCTCTCTGGTCTCCTTGTGGTGTAGGAGATCCATTCTCTCCTTTGCTTCACTTCTCCCTTTTTGCTTTTCCTACATCAGAGCAGCAAATGCTTCAGGAATCAAATAGGATTTAGATTTGCTTATAGCTAGGGTGCACACAGCCAGAAACTGCATACTGGACCAATGAATGACTCCTAAAAAGTTAATTTTGAGTTGTATAAATTAAACAAGTTAGCAAAGAGAAGAATTTGGATTCTCTGCTATTGTTTACTCACATTTTACATCAGTATAAACTCAGTTTTAATGGGAGTTTTAATATATGTCACAAAACTGGTGAAGGGTTAGATGCAAGTCAAAAATTGTCTTATCCTGCTATGAGCTCAGGAACGCAGTAAAAAGATTGAATTATTCTTGTTTGCTTACTGTTGCACTGGTAGTGTCATGAAAGCCTGACTGGGTGAAATCAAAGGCAGAATTCCTATGTATTTCAGCGAGGTTAGATTTCATTTAGTACGTTAGGTAGTCATGGGCCTAGTGCTGGTTCTTACATGGCCCAAAAATGTCAAAGATGTTTTCTGTAAATCATGCCTTTATTACACAAGCGAGCCAAAACTACTCTCAGCAGCTAGAAGGGTTTTAGTTCAAAGCCATGACAATCAGTTTCAGCTAATAAGCTGCCATCCTGGAAACCCCCAAAGCCTTCCAGAATGTGCTTTCTGCAAAGAAGACACTCTAGTTTATTTTGATTGTTGTTGTTGTTGTTTTAATGTCCCTGAATATATACTTTTATCAGCTGGATTTTAAAATGTCTGTCTTCTAAATTTCTAAATTATATGTTTAACCTGCCTGAGTAGAATGGAAGTGGAGAGATTTATTTTATAGAATATTATGAAAGCATATGATAGGTTAATTAAGTTATTTGAGATATTGAGATGACGTTTAGTTTTCTTATTATTGATATTCAAACTCTTCATGGAAACATAATGGAGAAGATGTCTCTTGCAGTCCAGGAAAAACACTTTTTACAGAACTTCTAGAAATGCCTTAGCACAGGTACGAAATACTTTCTGAGGCCAGTAAATTTCAGGAGGTCAGATGTTCATTCTGAAAAAAAAAAAAAAAAAGACCATTCATGAAAGGCCATATCCCTCACTTCAAAAATAGGAGTCGAATTTTCAGTAACCTTTACGTCCCAGTGTGCTTAAATAGTAAGGCTGGAGTTGTAGCAAAGGTTGTATAAATGTGTTGAGAATTTACTTTCTTTCTGCAGGTTCTGCAACCCCATTTGCTGTGAATGGGAAATAATAATTTTCTGCCTCTTACTATGGTCTGACCTGCTGCTTTGTGTGACATAGGGCTGTGAGAGTAAGAGGCCTGTGCCTAATAAGGCTCCTCTCAGAATACACTCTGATAGCTATTGGCTGCATTTTGTTAGAAAACCTTTTGAGTTCTTTCATCTACTCAGTAGAGTTTGTTGATCCAGAAAAACACCCTTCTTCCTGGGTTCAGATGTGAAGAGAAGTGACTGAATATGCACGCTTCCACTGTCACAGAGTCACTGGGGACTGAACTGCCGGGCTGAGGTCTTCATTGTCTTTGCCATAGGTCAGAGTTTCAGCAGTTGCCAAGGCAAATTTGGGCTTGCTGTGAATATTGGTGTTTGTGATTCATTAGGCTTAAAGTGTCTTGTTGTATGAAATGAGGTAAAAGCAGCCACCACTTGCTTAAAGCTGTTGAATTCCCATCTTGTACAATTTGTACCAAAAATGTAATTGAAACATTAGTATTAAATCTGTAGTGTATTTCTGAGCTGTTTAAAATGCAGAGTTGTACACCTGCAGTTGTACAGTGGAACGTACAACAGTATCTAGAAATAATACATTCAAATTTGTAATGGTCTTGTGGAAGCAGAGGCATAAGAATCTGATGATGAGGGGTTTGTTTCTGGCTTTGCCAGAGGTGGCCTGCAACTTTGGAGAGCTCTACCTTCACAGAAATGCATAGACACCTTGTTCCCATGTTATTTTCGTCCCTTTGAAGAATATGATCTTTAGTGTCTTTTCATTCAGTTTGTCTATCTGTGAAACGGGGATATTTCTGTAGGAAGTTTGCCACTCTTATATACTCATGAGGATTTTTTGAGACATTTGAATGAAAGGTGCTATGCAAAATCAAATCAGTATTACGTACCATGAGTGAAAAGAACCCTGTGAATGTTGGTACCTAAGCAGAATCATTAGTGATAGAAGACATCATAATGCACCAAAATGTATTGGAAATTAAAATATTGAAACTGCAAATAAAATAAAAATTGAAACTAGAAACATTTGGAAACAATGAGAAAAATGAATTAAAGTATATTCTAAGAGCCAAGGTGTCTCTCTTAAAATCAAGACTATCTTTCTGAAATAAGTAATTCTTGGAGGAGTTGTAGGCTTGATACAGAAATCAGAACTGAACTTCTTTGCTTATGTATGCAGAAGAAAATGATCTTTTCTGGCCTAAAATATCCACACATACACTTTTTTTTTTGGTTGAACAGTGATAAGTTTGTGGCTAAATAGTGTTTTTCTCTAGAGGGATTTAAATTCCATCAAAGATATTACTTTGAAATGTATAATGTAAACTCGTTATGTAGACAAACATAATGGCCCAGATGTTTATTTTAGACAACTCTCTCCAGCTGTGTGGGCTTCTTGGATAAAGTTTAGATTGCACATGCTCAACATAGTGAATGAAACAAACGTGTCTAAGTAGGAGTAAAATCCTGCAGACACAACATGCCTTTAATGCATTTTGCGTGTGGCAAAAGTAGGGTTGGTATTGGTAAGCCTGTCTAACAAAATTCAGTACTTTATGGTGATGCCTGAGCTGATATGGGACTGGACATGGGATGTCTATTGCATATGGGCTTCAGATGAGCTGGTCCGGATGTCTCCATGTAGGAGCAGTCAATATGACTGAGCAGTTCTTTCTGACATATCTTTTTTTAGAAGAAAAATCATTTATGTGAGAAAGGTTGACAGAATATTATGTGAAACATTCAAAATTTAGGTGGGTTGGTTAATAATGGAGAACTTAAGTGTTAGTCTGCAAAATCTGTTTTGTATAAAGAAAGGTTTTGTGATCTATTTTTCTTTAAATGGTATTTTACAATTTTGCACAGAACAGATTTATTCCTTTGTGTGTGTGTGTGTGTATATCCTGTTCTTTCCTGTTGTTGTAGAGTCTGAACAGATCACAGAAGTGATGTCCCAATTATATTATACTAACAATCAGCATGGAATTTATATGTACATAAGAAATTTCAGGTTTTCAAATAAGCAGTTAAAAATATGAATGTCAAAATTGCTATGTCTTTTCCCCAAGTCTCAGTCAGAAGTCAAGCCACCAGTTTTTGGTGAAGTTTTCATAAAAACATCAGGTGCAGTTCTGTAAAAGGCCTAAGCTATTAAATTCTGGCAAAATTACAGACAAGCATTTACAAAGATTGGTAACTGGTTAACTTGGCGTTTTAAATGGACTTTGGAAAAGGAAACTATTTCGTTTGCAATGATACAAAATACAATGTATCACAGGAAATAAGACAGGAAGGGCCAGTTATAATTTCTTGTGGTCCATGACAGAATCAGCTGGAACTGCTGAACCAGATACTGTCAAGCTGTCAGGTTTCATTCTTGTACTCAGTTTTAAGCATTGTAAATTGCAGGCTCAGATTGTCTTTCAAAGCAAAACACTTTAATAATAATTCAGATCTACAGCTACCTATTTATCTCTAAATTTCATCTTTCCTACAAACCAAAGGTCTCAGTGCACAGTGAGGTACAAGAATACCGAGGAAGCGCAGTATCTTTGATGGATATTCTTGAAAAATATCAGTAGGGGAAATACAAGAATTGCCAAAGAATGACAGATTTTCATAACTGTTTCTTCATTATATTGCTTAGGGAAAGAAAGGGGTCATCCTTTAAAGCTCTTCATCTGGAGTATATCTAACTGTAGTGATCATTAACAGTGATTACGTTTTGAACTGAGATGCTGATAGCAGAGGAAGCAGGGGATCTTACAGAAAGGACATCAAACCTCAATATGGAGGCACACAATTTTTTCGTAATAATTAAAAAATATACATTCATGGTCTACTTTTATGTAGGTTTCCTGAAAATATCAGAATTTATATTTATTGCACATAATTTAAATATTTTGACAACTGTAGACTCTAGTCCTTCATTTGTCTGTTAGTGAATGACAAGGCTTTGCAGTCAGAGATACTCTGACTTGAAACACTTTCCCAAAATCGAAGTTGATGTCAAATCATTACAAAATAGTAAGTGGCCTTCAGTGGACCTTTCATAAAGATCTTCCCCTAAAACTGTGCATCTCATATTCCAGTAATCATGTATGTTTATTTGGAATTGGCCATTGGACTCTGTCAGTCCCACACAGTTATGCTAAAAGACAAATCAGTTTGGATGAATGTGGAGAAAAAGGAGCACTGGCTCTCAAAATGCGAGGACAGACATAAGGACTAATTTCCTCTTGCACTTTCTTTAGGATGCAGCTTCTTCACACAAATGGCAAACCTTGATACCAGTATGTGAAGGGCAGGGCTATTATTTTCATGAGAGCCCTTCAGCTAATAAATAGCTGTTGAAAACAAAGTTGTTTGTATCTACACATTGCAGCGTCAGAAATTGTTACCTGCTTGACCAGCACCATGCCATGTGGGGAGAATGGCATCTCTGCAAAAACAAATAGAAAAATGATGTAGCATCCAAGGCAGCAGGACGTGCTTCTCTGCTTTCAAGGCCCAGACAAGCACTGTTGCGTGGTGCTTTGTTTTGGATTTTGTTAGCTGTAGCTCAGAGTTCAGTTTACTGCACTTTGTTGCATGGTGTTAGTATACCCAGTGGCTGCAATTTTGGCTGATCATAAAAGTGGAAAAGACTCTTTATGGTCTGAACAAAAGATCCTACCTGTCTGTTCAAAGGCTGGACAACAAAGAGTATCCAATGATTGTAAAAGTGCCATTAATGTTGTAAGAGCAAATATTTCATAATCTGTTAGATTTATCGATAAAGCTTCTTGTTTTATCTGAAAGTAATAATTTAGTCACTATTTGTATTTACTGAAAGATCCATATTAACTGAATATTAGTACTCTGTACTAATTTACATTACCATTAATACATGTATAGTAAACATAAAGTATATTTTATTTCTTTCTACTTCTCTAAAACCTATACACTGTTCACTTGTACAATACATTAATGCAGTGTAGCTTCTTTATGTTTTAAAGGCAATACTACTATTATGATTTATCTTTACCAAAAATCTGTCCGGTGCTCTGCTGAGTGAAACTTATGGTCTTGGGACAAATGAATGAGTTATGGAATAAAAGATTAAGTGAAACAGAGAGAGTTAAGGAAAACAATGAGAATCCAAAGTGAGCTAGTGTTTTCATAAAATCCTTATTCTCCCTGTAATGTAATGTCTTGGTTTACTTGTTTTTGTTTTTTTTCTGTTTTTTTTCATGTGGTCTGCTTTATACTGCACACACATAGTGGATACTTTGTCTTAAGGTTGCTTCAGATGAGGCCTTTACTCTGAAACAGAGTTTTTGAAAGAATATTAGGAAATGGTAGGCATTATTTATAAATGTCAGAATATCATTCTGATAGTTAATATTTTAAAATTACTTTGATAAAAAGCAGCACATGAGTATTTCTGGTTCTTCTACAGAAGTGGCAACACTGGGAGCAAGCCAAAATAAGGCTTTTAGAGTGCAGAAGTATATGACAGACCTAGATTAAAAAGATATTCAGAGAAAATATTTTTCTCTGTGGTTATACCATACTTAACTCCAGTCAGCTTGCTGAGCCTGAAAATATACTGCTGAATGCACTTTCAATTAATTTTAATATGAAGAAGAACTTAGGATAATTGATGCACTGTAATAAAAAATGAAAATCCAGGGGAAGTTCAGGGGAGCTACAGTAATATTATGTTATATTTGGTGAAAGCATATATACAGATGTGCCTGCAGCAAAGAAGAAGGTTGTTCTCTGCAGTCACCAGTTAGGTGAGGTAAAGGCAATTTCTTTTATTAAACTTATTAGGAAAATAAAAAGTATCAAGAGGCAAGGAAAATTAATGCACTAAAGGTGTAAGAGGGGAAGCACTGATCTCTCTGTTGACTGGGAATAGGACCTAAGGGAATGGCATGAAGCAGTATCAGGGGAGGTTTAGTCTGGGTATTAGGAAAAGGTTCTTCATCAAGGAGTGTTAGGGCACTGGAACAGGCTCACCAGGGAAGTGGTCACAGCACCAAACCTATCAGAGCTCAAGAAGTGTTTGGACAACATGGTGTGTTTCTTGGGTTGGTCTTGTGTAGGGCCAGGAGTTGGACTCAATGATCCTTGTGGGTCCCTTTTAACTCAGGATATTCCATGATTCTATAACTCTCTTTGAGATGTGGACTACTGTATTTTATAGTCTGTAATGCTAAATGATCCTGGTCTGTGAAGGAGCTTGTAGGTGCTGTTTTTACTGTGTGTGTTACTGCTGCTAATAACTTAAGAGTTGAACTATTTTCATAAACTCAAAATGGAAGAAATTCTACACAGCAGGACTGCTTTTTAAAATAATTTTCAACTTTTTGGCCATGTCTCATTTTAATTCCTTATGGCTAGCCAAAGTGTCAATCCCATAACTATACTAAAATACAAGCTTAGAAAAATCATGCAGCTCATGTGTTTCTTTGATAAGCAAAACCATATGAAATTACATGTATGATTAGATCTACCAGTTTCTGTGGAATGACAGAATTTTTCCCCACCTGCCAAGCAGCAAAATGAAAAGCTGTAGTACTCTGGCCTCAGCTCTGCAAATTCTTGCCAGTTCTAGCAGCTGTTAGTCACATGAAAAATCACACTGATTTTAATGGAGGGAATTCCAGGACTTAGGTGCATTAAAGGCATTTTATTTCTGAACAAATTCTGCATCCAACTTGTAAGATTATAATGTTATTTTGCATACAAAATGCAATAGCTCAGAATAATTTAGTGTGAAATTTTTGTGACCCTAAAATTAAGAAGAAAGTGCAGATAAACCCATGCCTACAAATCAGACTCTCTGTAGAAGTATATGCTAAATTTATAAACATAAAACATGCTTTTGTCACTATAGAAATAACAATTTAAGCTCACATAATTTCTGTGGGTACATTAAAAAGTCTTTTACATTTTAAAGTTATAAAAAAATCACTGTTTTCAAGTTCTACAGTAATGATCATTATATTGTTTAGTAAGCCAATTTAATGCTGAGGCATGAATGTTTAAGAATTAAAAACAAGATTTGATCTCTTAAGATTTGAGAACACCTCCAAAGACTAAGCATATAAATAATAAACCATAGTAGCAATTATTCTGAAAAGCAGCAAGGCGCATATCAAGAATTACTGAGAAGAAAAAAATAATTCTGAATTCCATATGACATTCGGATCCCATTTAAACTGATTGCAAACTCCTGTTGCTTGAACTTAAGATTTAACCTTTTGTCTTGTTATGTGCTGTCAAAGCACATATGTGAGCATTCAGATGTCTAACTGATAAGATAAATGACTTGAAAATTATTTAGAGCATGGGGAAATATAGGTGAAGGATAGGCAGAAGAAAGTTAACTTGAGAATTTGCTGGCTTCCATACCTCTTCCTTTCCAAACTTTTTTCACATCTAAAGGTGAGTGCATATAACACTTCCATAACTGGATGGCTAAACAAAGCATGGGCTTATCTTTATTTTTATGGCATACTTTTACTCACTGCTCTCTTTCCGCTAGGAGGAATAAGATGGGTTGCTTTTGTATTCTATTCCAAAATCCTCAGCAATCGTCCAGGAGTACTGAGCTAAGACCTATCAGCATGGACTAAATTCTTTTTTTTAATGGGAGGCTGTAGTATGGGTCAGGATTGCAGGCCATCTGTACATCAGCTTTAGCAGTTATGGCATGTTATAAGCAGCCATTGCCTACAGCAGCTCTGGAGCCTGGCAATTCCTTCTGTGTGGCTGCTAGAGCCCAGCCTGTGGTACCCTAAAACCTAGAGGTCTCCCTCCCAGAGGTGGACACAGCTGCTGCTTTCCCCTTTATAGGTTCAACCACTTTGACTTAACCTTGCTGGCTAAACATCTACCCCAGAGACACACACACAGAGAAGATGTGCACATCTGGCTACGCAGATTGCCAGAGGCAGGGTGCTTCCTTCAACAGCATCCACGCACGAGGCTTTCAGGAGTGATGTTACAGCCATATCCCCTTCCTACTCTTTGACTGCAAAGGATTGACATGCACTAGTGAAATTTCAAGCACTTTTGTGGATTCCTCAAGCACTGGTGTGGCCCTTCTGACCAACCTACACTCCGGCCTGGATCCTGGATCCCCTCATCTACCCCATGGGTCTTCTACTAGCCAGCTGGTCCAGCCTGGTGCTTGTTGCAAACAAACACATACTCACACACTTGTTGCACAGGTACCCCACACTCATGGATCCCCCCAAATATCAACATGAACCTCTGCTTACCTCATACCCCTGCCAGGTCCCAGAGCCACTCACTAGCTAGTTGGGAATTGTGGGTGAATATACAGGCACGCCATGCATAGCGGGTTAGTTTCTTAATGGTCCGTCAGTTGGGACATTGTTTATCCCTGGGCTATCAGTTTGTATCTGTGTGCTTTTGCTTATCACTTCCCCTTCTTGCTTCAATGCCTTTTGCATTGAAAAGGTCCTTGATTGGATAAAGCTAAGGAAGCCTTTACAGAAGCAAGCTTTGGGGTTGCTAAGGGAATCAGCTTGAGCTCAGTACTCAATCTACCCAAAGGCTGTGCAAGCAGCTCGCTAATCGGACAGTGCCCCTGGCCTCTGACCCCAGTTCAGAGATACGTTTAGCTGTGCTGGTCTAAGATATTACTCCTGCAGCTGTCCATCCCTGTGCTTATCAAAGGCTTCCCTCCGTTGCTGAACAGTAGGTGTGGACACATGACAACTCTTCAGTTGCTACAGTTCATATCTTAAGCATAAGTCATAAATGAAGATTAACAAAGTGTTCTCATATTCCATTGCAACTTGCAGTAACTTTAGCCCTGGCACATCTGATTCTGGTGTTCCACAAGGACACTGCAAGACTGAACTGTGAACTTCTGGAGCTGGATGCAGCACGGCAAAGCACCCTTCCCCTGGTAGCAACATGCAACCCTGCCGAGCTGAAGCTGGACCAGTTTAATTGATAAGATCTCCAATCACTGTTTCAGTAGGCTTGTGAACATAACCTATCTGAATGTTTCTTAATTTTCATTAGAGTTTTATCTTGCTAAATGTTGCTGTGTTTTTTAATGTTTTGTTTTGTTTTGTTTCTGTTTCCTGGATTTCCACTTCTTTACTGTGCACAGATCAGAGTGTGGGAAACATTACAGTAGATGAAAGAGCTGGTTGGTGCCACAATCCTTCCAGTAAAACTGACATCCTGGATGGTTCAACTCCTAAACAGGAAAAAAGAAAAGGAAGGCTGAAAAAAGTGAATAAAGAAAGCATATAGTGCAGATAAGTGGCAGAAGGGCTAGAGGCACACAGACCCAAGTACAGACAGAGTTATGGGAAAAGGGGAGATGTCTCTGCTCTTCTGCAGGGGACAGCAAAGGAGCCTGGCAATATGATTTGAGGGATCCTTGCTGATCAAATGAGAAAGATCCTGCCTGAGGAAGGAGGAAAGTGTTGACAAGTCCTAATGAGAACATGGTACCTCAGAAAGTTTAGGACTGGGAGTGGAGTAAGAAGATGCTGCTTTCTAGAGAAGCACCAAAGAATTTCAAAGGAAGCACTGGAAGTGTACTATGTGCATGACCTGTTCATAAGCCTCCTCAAGGATCTTGAAATGAGCAGTATACTGTGTGTTAGAAAATGCATTTTTCTTAAGAAGTGTAAATACCCAACTCTCAAATGTCTACCAACAGTAAATAAAATCTTGCTCAATTGAGGAGCTCCAGAATGTTCCACTTGAACTGTTTGTAACAGAAGAAGTAAGGCATCTTGGCATCTGTAAGGTCCCCAAAACAATTTCTGTGAGCTACTGTAATACTCCTACATTGAACAGACTGTAGTTCACAGCAGGATTTCTCCTGTGGCATGGTGATGTCCCAGATGAGTCACAGCAACACCATCTAGTCCCAGCCAGCAAAGTACTGATTGTGGCAAGAATGACTGCAGCTACAGGCAGCAAATCTCTGTCCTGTGTTCAAGAATGTAACTGCATTTCAGCTCTATGTTGATGCCATGTCTGGTTTAATATCTTTTTTACGGGGGAAATTTTTTTAGCCCTTCTTCCTTTATTGGCTTAGGATTCTTTTTCCCCGTCTCAGCAGGTATCCTGAGAGAATGCATGTGGTCTGTAATGCAGCTGTGAATTTTTATATCAACAGGGCAGCAGATGTTCTGTATTTGAATTCATTTTCAGATGCTACTACTTTGATAAACAGCATTCAGGGACTTTTTACTCTGTTGCCTATGCGTTTTTCAATTTGGCATTTATGGAGTGGAATGTTGAATTCTCAGACTATTGAAAATGATAAGTCAGTTATGGCTTTATCACTAAAACAGATGAATTGAATAATAAGTGACCAATATGAATATTTGTGCAAAAGTAACTATATATTTCAAAAATTCAGTGAACACCAGCAAAATTAATCTTTTCAGAGACAGACATTATCTCATTTTTATTCTAGTTTTTTAGGGCTAATCCAAGGTTAATGTATGGATGCTTTCTTCCTACGTGTAAAAGCTTCATACTAAGCTTTTTGTTTGTTCTGATTTAATTTAATTTTTTTTTCCTGATCAGGGGTACTTACTCTTACATTGCAGAGATCTTACTAAATTTGTTATAGCACTTCCCATAGTTACATGGGCATGAAATAAACAGCTTCTGGCTGAAGGAAATCAGCTATCCTGGAAACTGCCAAGGATTTCCTAACAAGGAGTGTAGGGAGTGCACTATTCAGTCAGAGTCAGCATGGAGGACTTGGACCCATCTGTGTGGAAGATGTGCTTCATAGCACAAGTGAGCCTATTTAAGTCCATTAAGGCTATAAGAGATTTGGAGATCTGAAATTACTGTGGGATGAGGACAATTGGATTTGGCCCTGAAAATTTAAGAAGTTTGCTGCAATATCCAGCAACCTCTATAAAATCTTTCTGACATACAATAAGGAAATTTCATGTATGTGCTTTTTTTTATTTTGGTTTCTTTTTTTTTCCTGTATTTTTTTCCTCACAAACTTGCCTTCTAAAACTATAATTATTTTCAGTTTTAAAAGATGGTTCATTTGGCCGCTGAATTTCTAATTGTGGCTTTCAGCATCTTTTCTTTGGACTTCATGAAGAATGGAAGGGGGCGGGTCTGAACAACTTCTAAGACACTTACGGAAGATGACAGGAAAAAAGTTCACACATATTAATTCTACAGGGGGTTGCACTGGAAATTTTTTAAGTATCTACAGACATCAGAAGTTGAAAATCACTGCTCTAGAATTTTGCTCTATTATTTTGCTATCTGAATTACAAGGCTCTCTCTCTTCTTTGCTCTTAATCTTTCCTAGGTATTTTGACTGGAAGCTGGAATTTGGCATTTGACTTTTGGCTGGTGGCATCATGCAGGAATATTGAAGTCTTTTCCTGGAAGATGTACTCATTTTATTTTCCATTGCCAGTTTTATGGCTGGCTGTTAGGACAGTGCAAATAGCTCTAAAGCGCTTTCAGCTTAAATATGTGTTATTTGTGTATTAAAGAGTATTAAAGGAGACAACGTGCATTAGAAATCAATACGTAATGTAAGCTTCAAATGCTAGACTTCTGAGTGCTCCTGAATATGTTAACACATTTATTTGTTTTCTATATTGTTCTGTAATAAACCTCTTACAAATAACAGCCTAAATGACCACATTAATTAAGAGAAACTTGCTGTTGGCAAATGCACAAAATTAAGAAAAGCTAAAATGTGTCCTTTTTCTCGTTGCTCTCATTTGTTCCTGCAACAAGTAAAATAAGAAGCAGAAAATATTTAAAAGGTTAGTTTTGTTTTAATTAACTGTGTTTAAATTTTAAGCATGGATTGAAAATCTCATCAAGGTGTTGGCCCTGCTGTGAGTTGGAAGATTCATGTGTGGATCTGAGGAAGTGTTGTAACCAGCTTCCTCTCCTGATAATAGACTTGTGACAATATGTGAGGTGGAGGGGATGAGGGAAAGATGGGAGTAGTGGGACTGTGAATTTAGCATGGCCTTTCACCTGTGTGGAGATGGCATCTGTTGCCACCATCTGTTCTGTTTCTCTGCTTATCTTCCCATGTATGATACCAGACTGGGAGCCCTAAAAAGGAGACAAAGGGGTCACTTTAGTGAAAGTATGATGAATGCTGCTTAGAAGTCCCCAGGCAGCAATCGGAAGGATACATGTGGTCTTTTGCCTGGCAAAGAGGAAGATGCAACAGGATACTACAAATGTGATTAATCTCCTGCAAGGAAGTTTTCCTGACTGAGCCTGTATCCAGGAAAAATAGTATGTTGTCTGACCAAAAACTATAGTGAAAATAAAATTCAGGAACTCAATCAACCATTGAGAATATCCATTTGGTGGAGCTTCCTGATTTAAAGTAGCTTTGCAGCTACTGTTTAAAAGTCCATTCTTCATAAAACCCAGCAAGCAGGAATACGTAAAAATTTTGGCAACTAAGGGTAGATTTCAGTAAGAGAACAATGGGATACATTAAGGGAAAATAACTGGTCTTCACAATAAACATCTTCAGCTTTTCTAATAAATCTACTCTATTTGGGCAGCAGCTTTTTAGCTCTTGGCAAGCTTTTAGGATGTTCTGTAGCAAAGACAAGAATTTGGAAAACCTCAGGGGGCAAGCCTGGCTGCAGTCTGTGACAGCTGTTAATGTATGAATCTAAAAATGGTGTGCGTATTGTATAAAAGTTTCTTACAAGCAGCATGATTTGTGGAGATCAGAATTTTATAAAAGCAGATAATTTTTTTAACCAGTCAGTTCTGTGCAAAATGTTTCTTTTGACAGAAGTTGTGTGATTTACAGTATGACTCATTCTGTACATGAAATATTTTGGTTAAAGTAATCAGTTTTACGTGTGAAACATTTCATTCCAACTCAGTGTTGATAATAATATGAAAGAAGAGTTGCTGTAAAGTTTCTTTTCATCATCTTTTTTATTTAATCATTGTCAGAAATTTGAAATCAGATGGAGCTTAAATTGAGGATATACTAAATCTATATCAGAACAGCAGTTTTGCTAAATAAATCTGTTTGCAGAAAATGAAGTATGTATTAAAAAACCCACAGGCCCTGTATGGGCATCCATACTACTTTCAGCAGGAGGGCTTGGCTAAAGTAATTAAAATTAAAAACAAAAGTTAAAACAATGAAAATATTTTTGAGTGTTTGGAAAGTAAAACCTTTTTTCTTTTCCCCCCCCTCAAAAGGATGTATTTGGTCAAAATTCACTCTAAAAAGTAACTTTAAAAACTTTTTAAATTGGTAATGACACACAGAAAAAAAATGCTGTTTTACCCAGAACTAATTTTACTTGGTTAAGATTTTGCTAAGAAAGCTAAAAGCTATTTATGTTCACATCCAAACAAGTCTCCATATCGTTCCATTTTTACGTTCACTTCAGGGGTACTGGGCCTAGGATTGCCCAGCATATGGGAAACTAAAAATTCAGAATGCTGAGTTGTGTTACTGGATATCCTCTAGAAATAATTATATTTTATTTCCGAAAATCTAGGACTGTTAGAAAAATTAGCTTCTTGTTAATGTTTTTCATTTTCTGTGTGTTGTTGACCATATTTGTGTAGCTTCCAAATTATGATAGTGTGTGTGAAAGGAATGCTTCAGAATATCCACACAAGAATCTAAATCACAAGTCAAGGTCTATCTTTGTAGAAGTCAATGCAAATTTTGCAACTCATATCAATAATTAGAATTTCATGCAGGAGTGTGAGAATCATCTCGATTTTTGTGACTCAGCCACCATACCTGATTTATTATTTTTCAGTAATGTATCCGAAGTCAAGATTCCATTCCACATTTGTGGAATGGAAAAAAACCACTTTGGCAATGATGTGAGAAGTCTCTGAATTCTGTTTACAACAATTTAAAACTGAACTAAAATATCTACCTTTGCTCTATACTGAGAGGACAGATCTGTAAGTTTGTGTTCTCAAAATTCAAGAGCTCTCATCACCAGTGTCTTTTGACCACAGTGTAGTTATTTGGTATTTATAATACGAGAGGAGCAGCTTAATATCCTTTAATATCATTTTGTATTCCTTGCACATTTAAAACTTCCATAGAAGCCAATTGTAATTTTATTTGCAGTTAAAAAAGTAGGACCAGGACTATAAATGTAGGGGACTTTTTTTTTTTTCTAATTTAGTTTAAATAAATTATGCTAAACATAATCCTAACAGATATTTCCCAAACAAATTTTACTTGCCTTACTAATGCAAGGTTTCTGTTGAGAATTGAGCACCAATAAGAGTAGCATTTACTTAGCCATAAATCTTTGAAAAATCTTCTGATGCACAGCAGGTAATTTCAGAGGTAAAGAGAAAATGAGAGAGAAAAAATTGTATCCATTTCTCCACCTTCTATTTGGAGATAATTAAGTTCAGGGCTTCTGAAGCAACATTGACTGTGTTACAGGATGTCCTCCACACCAGAAAATGAAATTAACCAGTCATTGCTGTATTAAGTGAAAACGAATTAGCTGCAGACAAAACACTGTACTTCCATTAGTCATGTCAAGATGCAAATGGGAAGATATATATCTTTGCATAAATGTTCACAGATAAACAATATAATTAAATTCACTATGGAAGCAAACTAATTAAATTCACTGTCATGCAACAGATATTCTCTTACGTATATGATATTTGGCTTACAAGAGTACACAGTAGGTTCTTTATCTGTATTTTGTCTATGATGACAGGAGAATTTTATTTTTCTTAATCTGGGGTGCCTGGATTCAGGCAGTGACTCAGGAAGACATCTGTGTTTATGCTTAGTACACACAGTCCATCTAAATCTCACTGGCTGTGAGTTTATCTTTTGTTTTAACAGTGTTCCCCTGAGGAGTATAGTGTGCAATCTGATCCCACAATTTTGTGACTGTCCATCAGGATGGTTTGAATAAGACCACTTTTGTCCAATGACTAGAACTGAAACCAAAGTTTTGCTTTGTATATTTTCAAGGGATTTCATTAATTATTGTCAAAGCAACCTTCACTGAGCATTTGCTTTAATTTCTGAAATGTACCTACTAACAGAAAACACTTAAAGATCACCTGCTAATTAATTTTTTTTTATTTAGGTTTTTGCTAGGCAGTAAAGCCCTATAGATCCACAAACAAAGATGTGAATGCATCAGTTAAAAGCTTGTCTGAAAATCTTAAAACCCAAATCTTTATAAGGTTGACGTACGTGGAGAATAAAGCAGAAACAAGGAAGGAACATCTGCCTAGGGAAACATTTATAACTTAATTACTTGGTGATTAGTAAATAGGAATTTGAAGAGGGTGTTGTAGGGTCACGTAGGGTCTTTATCATGAGATAAAGAGCCATGGCCCAGTTAAGAGATGGAATCTGGGAAATTCTAATGCTCAAATGCTTAAAGATGAACCTTTTTGTAATTGCAGGTTCAGACTTGAAGGGTGAAAGTGTCAAAAACTTCTAAGTAATTTGGGAACTCAATTTCCATTATGAATGAAGATATGCAGGGACCTTCTGAAAGAGGTTCTGAATCACTTTTCAAAATTTTGCCCTGAGATTTTTTATGCATTAATTGCTCCATAAAAAGGAAATGCGTATTCAACCTTTAAAAGTGTTTTAATCTAGTGGTGATAACTTGATGATGTAATTTTAATAGCTATATTCCTGGAACATTACTGTATTGTGATATTGACTAAGTAGGTTCTGGTATGCTGGGATCTGGTTACGATTTTGCAGGTAAGAAACATGAGCCAGTACTTTTTAGCTCAGAACACCATCTTCTTCTTGCCCCTTCCATGAGTCCGTAGAGTAAACAAGTACTTGTCATTTTCCCATGACTAACATTGGTCCTCAGGAATTGGCACTTGGTGGATGTAATCTACTTATATTATCCATGAAATAAAGGTTCTTAACAGCTGAACTGTGATACAACTGCATGTTCAAAAGAAAAGGATAAGAATAAAGATGTAGATGAATAAAGATGTTGTGAATAATGTGTGCCTATTGCAGCCTATAAAAATCTAAACATATAAATCCTTCCCCAAAACACAGGTTGAGTTCCTGTCTGCCCTTCCTTTGTCTTGTTCTTACTGCCCCTGTTCTTTTTAAAGCAATAGGTTTCTGTGATAACAGTTTCAGTGAAGTACTCAAAGCTGATGTGGGACATATGGTTAATCAGTGGTGAATCAGGGATGCAAATGGTGTGCAGCGCTCATTGTGAAGGAATGGAAACAGATAAATGTAGCCTACACTTCAGAAAATCAGAACAGGATTGGATTAATCAGCACAGTGTGTATTAGGAGGAGGCCAGGGCAAGCCCAGTTCAGTTGAATTTCAGCATCTCTCAGCTCTCCAAGCCAGAGTGTCTGTAATTAAATTAAAAAATCAATGTTAATGCTCAGCTGGGTCACACAGCTCAAATCAGAAGATAATCAGGAAGTGCTGGAAAATTGAATGTTTAATAGAAATATTCTGTGGGCTGTACTGCACTTCATCAATGTTCTTCTGTAATGCTTTTTCAGAACTAGTACTACATGGTGGTGTAATGCAATTAGAACTATTTGTCACTATGCTTATTCGTGAGTGTAACAACAATAGAATAGAACAGGGAAGGAGTAGGATGCTTCATCATGCATGAGTTGCAGTATCATGCATGGATTGCAAGTTTCCAAGCTAGAAAGAAATGGCACATCGGTATCTCATCTTTTGGCCACCTCTCAGAGCTTCCACGACTTGAAGCTTTTAAAGTGACTTGAGTGTCCTAGCAGTTACAAAAGCAGTTTAGGTGACACCATGGAATTGCATGATCTATATCGTACCTCAGATGGAAAGAAAATTAGAATCTTCTTACAGATGCTGATCCTCTGTGAGCAGGATCACACTGGATATTTATGGCACCAGGGGATGATGATGATGTCATTAACATCTGTTAATGATTAATGACCAGTTGGAGCAAGTCCAGAGGAGGGCCACAAAGATGATCAGAGGGCTGGAGCACCTATCCTATGAAGACAGGCTGAGAGAGCTGGAGTTGTTCATCTAGAAGAAGAGAAAGTTCCAGGCAGACTTTATAGCACATTCCAGTGCCTAAATGGGGCCTACAAGAGAGCTGGAGAGGCACTTTTTACTAGGTCATGTAGTGATAGGACAAGGCGAAATGGCTTTAAACTGAAAGAGGTTTAGATTGGAAGAAATTATTCATTGAGGGTGAATATTCACTGAGGTTGTTCAGAGAAGTTGTACAAGTTGTAGATGCCCCTCCCTGGAAGTGTTCAAGGCTAGGTTGGGTGGGGCTTTGAGCAACCTGATCTATTGAAATGTGTCCTTGAGCATGGCAGGGAGGTTGTAATTATAAGATCTTTAAGGTCCCTGCCAACCCAAACCCTTCTATGATGATAACATGAACACTCTTTAATCACGTTTCTACAATTATTTCATTATAATGAGAATATTTCACCAAGAAAGGTTCTGAATTCAAGGAAATCTTCTTCAGTAAAACCTGTGAGCTGGAGAAACAATTCCTTCCAGGCTAATTTAGGGATTATTTAGGAATATGTCCCGCTAGTCCCAAAACAAGGGGCATCTTGGTTTAACATATCAAGTTTGTCTTCTAAAGTTCTTCCCTGGCTCCATATAATGTGCACACACAAACTTCTTGTAAAATCTAAATGCAGCTTCCAGCCAGTCTGAAGTGCTGGGGGTGTTCATGATTGCAACAGGATCCTTCAAAGATCCTGAATAAAACATTGCAACATATAGAAATTTGCCACTAAGCACAACAACAAAAATACTAACATGATATATCCTGGTTTTTGACAGTACAGAAATTATAGTTCAAATTATGTACTAGGCATTTTATTTTTAGATCTCTCTCTTCTGAATTTAGCTTTCGAGGACTACAGCAGAGATGTTGTGAGTGCCCTCTGTTCTGATCCATTCTTTCACCCACTCAGCAACTCAGTTGAGAAAAATTGCCAAAGGCTTGTGTTGAACCTTTTCTCAAACTCACAGCTATTTGAAAGGCAGAAGCATCAGAGCTGTCTGGAATCCAGAACGCTCTTGTTTGGGATGTGCCTCGCTTACAACCACACCCTGGAATGTCAAGGCAGCCTGAGAAGCCTCATGCATGTGTACCAGGGCAATGCAGGCGCATTTCCTTTGGAGTCAGCTGGCTTAAGTGTCTGAGGCTGAGTGGCTTATGAACCACTCAGTAGTGTGTACTTCTCTGTTCAGTGGTGGCTGTGCTAGTTGGCTATACTGAATGAGCGTGACTTCTGTGAGGAGTGCAGCAAGCCGCCTTGTTTCTAGATGGTGTCTTAGAGATGCTCTAGGATAACAAAAACTGAATAGTAAGTGGGAAGCCTAAATGAAAAGCCTAAACGAAGCACCTGTGTATCATTTTGACCTCTGAGCAGGTGATGGTTGATCCTTTCTATAGCGAAAGAACAACAGTGTGATGTGAAAGGAAAAGGAGAATCTTGTTCTGTAAAATCTTGTCCTCCAACTGAACCTGGAGGATGTGATCAGCTGCCAAATCTGCCAGAAGCTGCAAGTGTATCTGACTAGTTAACTCCCACGGACCTTACATATTTCCTACAAATTAAACAGTTCTCATAAACCAGATGCTTTTTTTACCTTCCCTTTTGATTTCTTTCTCATCTGTCATGTTTTTTCGTTGCTTGCATAGGTATCTTTGTCAGTTTGATTCTTTGTTGCTTTATAGTCTGTTTGCATTTATTATCTTATTTTTTTTGGTATTTGCATTGGTTAAATTACATTCTGTCTCTGACATCTGAAGCTGTTTGCACATAGTTACGTGATCTGGTTCATCTTTCTGCGTGCTCCTCTACCTCTTTATTCACTTTGGGTGGTCCTCAATCTTTGCAGCTCTATCAGCCACTATTTCAAATGTCAAGCTCAGTTCATGTTGTACAGAACTCTTTCCTTTTGATATTTGCTCTGCTAATTCTAGGGCACAGTTTAGAAAAAATAATAGTTTTACTTTATCAGGCATCTGGCTTAATATGGTGTTGCTGCGCTTCTTTCATTGCTGTGACCTAGTAATAATTACCTTATTCACATTTTAGTCCCCTAATGAACTTCAGCTCATGTATAAATATATATACACACCCACTAATCCAGCTGTCTAACCCATTTACTTTACCCACGGTTTTCTAGGAAGTGCCTTTTCTGCAGAATCAAAGCCCTCGAGGCTTTCACAAGAAAGGGAAAGGGATTAGTACCTGCCTTCAGAATTGGCACGTATCTCACACAACTGGAAACTGGTTACACTTCAGGCGTGCTCTGGTGGGCATTAACTTCACTAATCTGGACAGTCCCAACTGTTCCATGATTTCTGTTGTATTTTAAGGTTGCCTCTTAACTCCATACTTACATTGACATTGCTGCCATATTTCCTCTAGGGGGAACAAGCATTGAATTGAGACCTTTAAACAGAACTGTGAGAAAAGAGGAATTGTAAATAAACATTTGTTTAAAAGTGTTCCATATATTTTCTATGAATTTTAGTGAATGCCTTCAAATATGTGTGGATAATTTTAGTTTTGTTTTTGCTTGTTGGTTTAACTGTCTAAATAAATCGATTGGAAGTATTTTGGTAACACATTGCTAGCCTTCTACTGAAAAGGTAATTAACTGGTGACATTGTATTTCACTCCTTCCCCTACACTCTGAACTGAAAACTATGGTGAACTGCTGACAGCTTCCTGCTGCTCAGCATTTTCAATTTAATCTCCCTCTCCCCATTTCTTCATCCTGCTTTTCTTACTCAGAACTGATAGTTCAGCAGCAATTTCTTAAAAGAAAAAAAAAAAACAAACCCATACTGTATTTGTTGTCACTTGATAGTTTGATGAGTTTTACTGACCCTTACTTTCTTTTCTCCTCAGCAATGCATTCAGAAATTGGGCTAAAGGTTTAGACATACCAAACTGACTGATACCTACAAATGCTCTGTGGTTAGTTGAGAAGACTCTAAAGTCAAAAATGTAAATTTTACACTAACTGGAAAAACTTGACTATATTTTTTTGTCTTCTTAACTTTGAACTTCTTATTGAACTAATTTCTTAGTTGTTTGTGCTGTCTTTATTTACATCGCAGATCAACAGTTTTTAACAAGGTGCCAAATAATTGTGGTTATGCATTCATTTCAGTTTAATTGTACCTAATTTGAAAGTGCTTGATTCTGAACATTATGCTGGCTTTGTATAAGTCAGGAGGATATTCATTAAAATAAACTGATATTTATCTCTTTAATTAACAATGACTATATCCAAGCTAAAGCAAAGTAAGTAAAATATTAATATCATGAGGTGATATAGCAATAATGAAAGTGAGGACCTCGAGGAGTGAAAAAAATTACTGCAAGTCATTTGTGAATAAATTGCAACCTATAATACAGGTTAATAATAGTTTACATCTCCCCTACAATTAAAATAGTCAGTGTTGACATCTGTCACGATCACACGAGTCAACGGAAGTCATGTTTTAAAATACATGGGCAATTGCAGGGTAGTTCAAATATGTTAAAACAGAGATGTATAGACTTTACAAATGGAGGCTGAAAATTCACAACCCAGTAGATAAGCTAGCATGCTATCAGCAGTGCATTCATTAATAGCTCTTTAACTGGGGCACTATTTATCATTCCTCATGTGCTAGGAATATTCTAATTTTTCTGTGGTGTGTTAGTCGACTGTTCCACAAGGTTTCTTAGGAACTCAGTCTAATTGCAAAAACTGAGTGGAGACGGTTTTCTGCAAAATAGCGGGTTAGACATATGCTGATTTCTAGATGCAAAGTGAAGTAAGAGCAACTCTGTCGTATTTCAGAGAACTTGGTCATATGGAAGAGCTGTTTATATTTGAAATGTAAGGCAACACTGGAATGTAAGTGTCTGAGTTGAGGGAGGCAGACCTTTTAAGGGTCACAAGTTTTGTGCTGTATGTGAAGTCCCCTGTGTGACCAACATCTGGACATTCTGTAAGCCAGTAGAAGCAAGGAGGTAGCAGTTATTCTGCTCTATTTAACTTCATGTACTACAAAGGAATTGTTTGACTTTAACTCCCAATGCTGTTCACAAATGGTTCATGGTAAAAAAGGGATTTACTATGCAAGTCATGTAGCTTAAGATACAATTCCATAAATGTGGCCCACAGTATTTCAGCATATCTTTTAGCATCTCATTATTCATAGGTTTCTTGGCTGCCAGTCAATTCTTCCTCTTGGTAGTATCCTCAGATTTGGTGTTACAACACAAAGAGAGTGGTTATTATAATGCAAGTGATATAGGAGTTGATTAGAAGTACATAAGAAATTGTTTGTGAGGGATAATTTACATAACAGTAATGATATTAAGCCTTCATATTGACATTTCTATTGTTTCATATGTGAAATATTAATTTATGTCTTGAAACTGCTGCTCTTCTGTGTATGTTGTAAAAAGCTGAATAGCAGTGTGGATGCTTACAGGTTCTACTGATGCCCCCATGTGGATGTCTGGATAGATCATTCTAGTCTGCTGAAGACATAGCTGAGGTTTACTGTTAATTTAATAATAATTCATTTCTGTGTTACCCAATAGTAGGCAAAAAAGTGCGACTGTGTGGGTTACCAAAACTATTTTTGAACTATGCTTTCCATTCTCTAAGAAATACTGCTTGACTATCCCTTTTTTGTATTAAGCATTTGAAACTATTGTTGATGTATTGGAAATAGCATCACACTAACCAGTTTACTTATTTTTGTGGGGTTCTTGAGACCTAAGAACTGTCCTAATAGCTGTGATATAATGATAACCTAATTAGTTTGCTCACATAGAGTAACCTAAACATCATACACTGTTTTTTCTCCCCTTGTGGATGAATATAATGATATTGTAACTGACAGTCCACCTGTACCCCTGAATCACCAAAATTATTATTAAGATGCTGGAACTGTCATTAAATGTGACAGCTTAGGTACTGTGACCTTACTAGTTATAGTAACAGAGACCTTAGGAGAGTGTAATTTGTCTTGCTTTTTGGCTGGGAAGGTTAACTTAATTTAGGCTTTTAGTTTAAAAGACATCCTAATGCTGACCCACGTTTTCAGTGTTCCTTAGATCATAGGCATCAAAGGAGATTTTGGAATGTAATCACAGATCAGATGAGCATAATGATAGCAGAGGGCCCCAGCTGTTCCTCTTGGCCATACAAACACTCTCACCTTGTGGCTGGGGAGCTCGGGGAACGCAGATTCTAGTTCTTCTTCAAAAGACCCCTTGTACGGACTTAACTGATGACATAGGCAAAAGTCTCCTGCTGGTAGAGAGGCCTGGCACACAAGGCACCTCAATTCCTAGACAAGTGCCTTGGCCACTAAATTAAAACTATGCTGCCAGGCTTGATGAACAGGCGGCAGGGTTAAGTTTGTGGCTTTAATATTTAGTTCTTGGTCCTAGGTCCTTAAGTTCTGCTAAGCCGGGCACTTAACATTATTTTTGTACCTCTGTCATACACTGAGATTTTCAAATACAAGTACACAATGTAGATACCTAAGTACTATTCAGAGTTAGACTCTTGCGTTATTTGTGGTTGAAAAAAATTGGTCCTAGGTCTCTTGACAATAGAGCATGCTGTCCTACTGCTTTGAGTTTGCATGTTTTATAGAACAAGAATTATTTTCTAGGTCAGGAGGAAAGTGCTGCTCAGACTTCTTAGTTGTGGAGCAAGTAGTTTTGATTTCATACCTAAGATGTGTATGTATTACTTAAGCTTTCTTTGAAATACCTACTTAATTTTGTTCCTGATACTATTTGATTTTACAGTAATTGGACTTTTATACAACGGGAAATTACAGTTGTTAGAACCTGCTAATTAACTTGATTAACTGAGCATGTAGTGCAGATATGAACATTTGTTTGGTCTCATGAGAGCTGGTCACTGCCTATATTAAGTGTATGTCCAAGCTGGAGATTTTACCTCTGATCAAATCAAGTAACATGTTGCTAGTTCAGCTAAATGATGCGAGTGTAAATGGTAGCCAAATCACTCCAATATTGCTTGCACTTATACCTCAACACCAAGTGTCTGTCACTGTTTGATTCAAAATTTCAGGTGTAAAGAACCAGCAGTACTAGTGCTTGAAAATTAAGATACTTCCTTACATTTTTGTTCTTGTTTCATGTTTGGTTTTTATTAGGAAACTGAGTTTATCTGGGCCCTGGAGTGTTTAGTCATGCCTTTCCTTTGCAGGAAATGACAGATAACATGTCTTTTACTCTGCTTTTACACATTCAGTCTTTCAGAAGCATCTGGAGACCTTTATAAAATGTGTTTCATGACTTGTGGTTGATAAGTGGTCAGTACTCTGATCTGCATTGTGTGAGCCTGCTTCAGAATTCACATTAGTTCTGTGCATTCTGGATTTCAGTTCTAGGTTGCTGGGCTATAGTATTACATCAAAATGCTCAATTTCTTACTTTTAAAAGAAGTTCCTTTTTAATTTTGGTAAAGTCTAAAAAATAAAAACTGAAAAAAACTAAGCTAGAATAAATACATAAAGATCTACATGCTTCTTTTACACATTTTAAATTAGATTGTGCTCATAAAGTGATTATTTTTAATAAAATACTTCACTTTCTGTTTACACTGAAAGCAGACATTGCATGGCACAGAAGGTTTAAAATAGTCTAGTTGTTTCACCTGTAGATATATATAATCCAGGATCTTTTCTATTTAGAGAATATGAACACTAATAAGGCGAATGGACAAATGTATCTAAAATAATTATGAATTTTTGGCTAAGCAGTCAATATCTGCTTCCATTTGTAGTACTGATTTTCACTAGAAATTGGGTTTACACAAACTAAAGTGCTAAAATAGCTTAGAAACAGATTTTGTCACTTCAGTTGTAAAGGACAGTTATCACCTTGCTCAGTTGAGGCTAAAAAAAACCTCTAGCTGTTTTTTAGTAGAAAAGCTCAAACAAACTGAAAAATGCAAGCAAATAAACCCAGCAGTTAAGCTTCATTTATTCAGCTATTATTTTCCGGTGTGCATATTGTTTGGTGTTTTTTTTTCTTCTAGAAAGAAAATTAAAAAACTTTATTAATCAATCACCTTTTAAACAACTTTTATTCAAATGTTCTAAAGCTACTTCCCATTTTTTGTTTCTCCTTTCTTTTTTTAGCTCCCTCTTTTTGTTGTAGTTCTGTAATATATTTTGTAAAAGGACTTGACATATCTGTGCATAAGAAGTGAACATTTCTGTGCATAAGTAAAGAAGGTATTGGTGCACACTTCTGAAAACAAGTTACAGCTCTAAATTTACTAATAAATTAATACATTAAATACAGAGGTTATGTAGGCATTCCACAAATAAGTACCTCCAGTGTTTGAGATCTTGTGTTTCTTTAGAGCATCATCTAGGGCTTTAACTAGGATGGTACAGCAAGAGAGAGCAGGACAGCTGGGAGCTGAGGACATCAGGTATTTTGTGACCTGAGAATATGTTTAGTTCACTGTATAATGATAGGGAAGCTGTTCCAGACATACCAACCTCATTTTGCATGAGTTTTACATTGGTAAAATCCATGAGCTTCTGTAGGCTCACATCTGATTTGCTGCAGTGTGCAGTAGATGTTGAGGATGGAACAAATTTAAAAATGAGTTCAACTGGGCCATGCAAAAGTTGGCAGACCAAATCTAGGCCAAGTCATAGAGCAGTGTCTTGGAAAAAAAAAAAAAAGAAACTCAGGTTCCTTCTTTCTCTCTTTGATGTCTGCCCTGTGCTTTTGTGAGTAGCTAACGAGCTCTGTGTAATGCTGCCAATATTGAATGTTGCTGATTTTGCACAGAATTACAGTATATGACCTACTGAAAGAATCAGGCTGAAGGAGAAATAATAGCAAAGAGGATAAAGCAGCTCAGGCATTCATCTTTATGCAGTATTGCTGGGTGTTCACCTTACATTTGACCTTGGCATAATAGTTGAAATAATTAATGTATATGGCAGATACTGTAAGTGATGAAGACATTCAAAAGGGATTTTTTTTTCTCTGTGATTTAAAGTACGCAGTCACAGCATTCCCTGAATCTGGGTAGCAGGCATCCTCACTTCCCTTACAATTATATTTATCATTATTTCTAAGTTTGCAAGTTTTAGTTCAAATGTTCTACTTATCGGTTGATTATTTCAAGTTAGTTTAGAACTAAATAAAAGCCCAGGTGATTTCAAAAGAGAACTTTCATATTAATAAAATGTGAAGAAAGGGCGTTTGCAGACTGAAGCTTAAGTTCAGCGTGGAGCACCCAGGGAGGCCGGGATCTGAAGCTCTTGCCTGGGAAAAGGGTGAACTGAATGAGGGCTGGGCCAGCCCTGGGGAAGGGATGGCTTCAGGAGGACTGAGCAACACCCCCCTGGTACCTACAGAGGGGTGATCAGGAAGCCAGAGTGAAGCTCTTCACTGTGCTGGATAGTGTTAGAACATGAGACATGAGACAACAGACATACAGGAGAGGAGCAGACTGGGTACAGGGAGGAACTCCCTCCAAATGGAGCAGAGGAAAAGAGTTCTAAAGGAAAGAGGGGGTTGCATTATTGCTGGCGCAAACTGAATTGCTTTTAAAGTTTTGGTATTGATCAGTTGTATCCTTGTAGCTAATGTCTATTCCTTGTCCAGTTGAGAGCTTTGCTTAATAGTAATGAAGTATAAGTTTATAGGACAAGTTTGGAGGGAGAGGCACAGTAAAGTAGGCACTTGGAGCGGGCTGCTTGTTAAACTGCTTAGTAAAAATGTACATTGAGATGATTTTTTCTGTTTCCTGTGGAACTACCCTCTGTTTGGCTGTTGCTGTATTCTGTCTATCAGAATGGCTAATCCCTTTGGGCCTATAAAGTTGCATATTTTTGCCTTTGGAATAGAAGAGATTGTACCAGATGACAACCTCTATGCACAGATAATGTATTATGTATATATTGTACATCAGAAGAAAGTATAGATGTGTTAAATACAGCTTAATATTAATTTGTTAAGTCATCAGTTCTCTTATTATTTTATCATTTGCATTCTTGTGAATTTCTCTTGTTAAAATTTGAAATTGAGTCACTTGAATGATAATGAGTCAAGTACTGATGGGAAATAAATTTCCTAATAAGTTGAAATAGTGAAATAAGAAAAGCTACACTGATATAAATCAGATTCTGTCACACACTACTTCTTACTGCAGTAACATTTAATTCTTTACTGAAACCCAAGAGCTGAACTTTTCAGAAAGTTTTACTTAGAGTTAGACTAGGCTGCCTAGCATTAGAGCCATTGTCCAAATAGCAGCTTTTGCCTCAGTTGCTGTTAAAACAGAAATATGCAGTTTATTATAGGTTCTTGGAGTTGACACATCTTTTCTCTCTGGGTTTATCAATCAGTGAATCAGCTGTGCTCAAATCCCTTGAAATCCTGTCACATCCATTTTGTCATTTGCTTAGCTTCCAAAGGATAACTGGGTATTACTTCTGTAGACAGTTTCTAGCTTCAGAAGGACTCTGAGCCGCTCCTTTTATCTGCCATACCCCCCTGTGGATGTGTTGAGACTGTTCAAGTTGCTCTGTGGTCTGCAGCTACTTTAGCAAGGCCCCAGGCCAAGTGCTTCCTGCCTCCCTTCCTTTCTCTAGGCTGGCAGATATGTCTGTATGTCAGTCATATATCTTAAGTCAAGTCAGATATGAGGGATGGTAATGGCATAAATGCACCATATTTCTGTCTGATCATCAGTAGTAGCTTGAGGTACTGGTAAAAGAGAAGGACTACAGTTAGTCTGATAATTTACTTAGGCCATATCTTTTTCTCACAGGGTGAGTCTACCATTTCTTTGTTGATTTGAGTTGTTTGACCTTCTGACTTGGTTAGGAAAATACCTCATACTTTGCTTAGCAAAGTCTAGTGGTTACTCACAAAAAAATGGTTTGTGAAAGGTGTTTTTCACCCTGTTTCTTAAGTTTCTTTTATAATATCCTATCTTTAGGCATCTGAGTAACCTTTCCACATATGGAAAGGTGATAAAAGAGAAACTCTTCCAGCCTCTCTGTCAGCCTTGGCCTGGATAGCCAGTGTAATGTAAGGAAAAAGCAGATGTCATTCCATTACCCATTTTTGCATCATGTCTGCAAATTTCCTGCATGAATTTATTCCTCTGGCTGTAGTATTCTTTCTTAGATGGGCTGCATCCCCTTTCATGGCTCCTTACCTACACGTGCTTTTACACATGTTACTGTATTAGGTTTGTGTGGCAAGGTTTTTAGTAGTGGGAGGGTTAGAAGGGTGGTTTCTTTGAGAAGCTTCTGGATGCTTCTCCTGTGTCTCCAAGACGGGCCTGCCGCTGGCCAAGGCCAAGCCCATCAGCGGTAGTCATAGTGCCTCTGAGAAAACGTATTTAAGAAGGGATAAAAACAGTCCTCAGTGATCCCAAGATCACTGAGGAAGGAGGAGAAAGACGTGTTCCAGGCACTGGAGAAGAGATTCCTCTGCATCCTGTGAAGGAGACTATGTTGAGGCAGGCTGTTGCCCCTGCAGCCCGTGGAGGTCCACGGGAGAACAAATATCCACCTGCTGCCCCTGGAGGGCTCCATGCTGGAGGAGGTGGCAGCCTGAAGGAGGCTATGACTCTCTCGGAAGACTGTAATGGAGCATGCTCCTGGCAGGACCTGTGGAGCTCATGGAAGCTCATGGAGCCCACAGTGGAGCAGCCTTGCTGACAAGACTTGTGACCCCACAGTGGTCACTGCTGGAGCAGTCTGTACATTAGGGACAGTACCCTGTGGGAGGGTCCCCATGCTAGAACAGAGGAAGAGTCTGAGGAGTCCTCCCCCCGAGGAGGAAGCAGCAGCAGAGACAATGTGGGTTGAAGTGACTGCAACCTCCATTCCCCATCCTCCTGCACTGCTACGGGGAGGAGGTAAAGGATTCAGGAATGAAGCTGAGCCTGAGCAGAAGGGAGGAGGGGGGGAGGTGCATTTTAAGATCCTGTTTTAATTTTGATTATCCTACACAGGTTTCATTGGTAATAATTTAAACTAATTTCCCCAAGTTGAGTCAGTTTTCCCCATGATGACCATGGATGAGTGATCTCTTCCTGTCCTGATCTCTACCCACAGACCTTTTATTTTTTTCCCCCAATCCAGCTCAGGAGAGCAGTGACAGAACAGTTTTGATGGGCACCTGGCATTCCCCACCACGGTTATTCAGGTCTTTCCCTTTGTATCCATTTCTCTGTCCTTGCTGTGTGGGTCACTACCAGCAGTATCTGCTCAGGGGTCCGTCCTTTCTTCATGCTAAGGGGGCCATAGCAACCCATCTGCTGCTGGATTTTTTTATTTGGCATCTCCAGATGGACTGAGCTTAGCCTATCTTCTGGATGAGAGGTGAGGTACATCTTGCTAGTGGTCATTAAAGGGGTTACAGCTGAAGTGTCGAGCCATTCTCTGTGCAAACAATGCCAAGAGAGTGAGAGCAAGCAGGAGCTGCTTCACAGGATCTCTGCCAAGTTGGCCTTTCCTTGGATGATCTTTGGCAGGGCAGGTGTCAGAGCCACTCTGTAACAACAGCACAAAGCAAAGTGGAGCTAAATGTAGAGGTAAATGTGGGCCACTGCTTCTTTCAAGACTAAAGCCCTAAGCTGTCCAGGCCTTTGGACCTGATGTTCTCGCTGAAGATGAAACAAATGGAGCAGTGACAAGGTTAGAGAATCATTACGTTTATCCTTCAAAAGGAGCTTGGCAGCTGTGGTGCTTTTATATCTGTGAGACAGTTATATTTTATAAAATAAGTTACAGGCCTGTCCCTTTCTTTTTGGGAAATGTATTCCATTTTACTATTATTTGTTTCCTTGCAGAGCCAGCATGTATCATTCACAGTGTCACCAAAGAGATGCTGTCTGAGCTCTTAGCATAATCTTCATTTATCTCTGAGTAAAAGTCTTCTAAGTCTTTGCTTGTTTAGAAGTTTGAATTCAGACTTCAGGGTAAAACTAAAAGTAGTCACTGTGCTAAGTTAAGTAAGAGAAGCAGCATTTAATGAGCAGCACTTACTATGGTTGTTATGTGACAAAACTAAACAGGTTTGCAGAATAAATGAAATGTACCTACAATGTCTTTTTATTATAAATACAATACTTTCCAAAAAATGGTTTCCGTCTTAAAAGGCACTTCATTGTAATTGGTTTCTGTAAAGCCATCAGCATGAAGTGAAATCATCTCACACCAATACTTCTGTTAACATCTTTGATTTTATAAGTTGCAGAAGAGATCAAAATTCAGCTGTTAGTATTTTAGTAAGTAGCCTGTAAGCCTAACTAACACTGTGGCTTATTGCAAATTATAATTTGCAAACCTAGTTGTGATTTTTACCATGAAAGAAAATTTAATAATATTGAACTCAAGAAATAGGAAAGAGACTCTTTCTATGTATAATGTATGTTTCTATGTTGTTGCAGCCGGACTTTTTCCTCCCCTGTGCCTAATTTCTGATGTAGGTAAAATTAATGGAGGAACAGCATGTTCCCCTGAAATCACAGAATCGTAGAATGGTTTGGAAGACAGACATGAGAGATCTTGCTTTCTCTCTCGCTTTCAGAGATCTCAATTTCTGTCCTTCAGGTTATCAGAGACCAAGTAATAACGTAATTGAGATGTGGTTTTCCATTTTTTTTGCAAAGTTTATCAATGAGAATCTTTCACAGAAAGACACCCTAAGATGTAATTTTATGTATGTTTTTATTGGCTCTACTTTTCAGAGTTAGAGGAGATTTCTTTCTAGAGGTGTGTTTAAAATATTTAGGAAGATGTGAGCTTATTCTGTTCACCCTTTGGTGCAATTCAGGTAGCTGTGATAAGCACAGTATAGTACACAAAATAACAAATCCTGCCAACAAGCACAGTGGGAATTTAGCACTAAACTGCTCTACCAGTGCTGTTCCTTGGTGGCCCTGAGAATGAACAGAGTGGGTTCATGCGTGCCTGTAAAATACCACATGAATATGGAAACTCCTTGTCCTGCACAAAGGTCTGGGAACTGGAAAAGATTAATGGAACAAAGTAGATTATAGCTAAATGATTATTCATTTCAGTAAAGATATGCCATAATTATCTTAATTCATTTCACAGACAAAGCTAATTACATTTAATTGAGTTGTGACAAAACACAACAGCTTTTATAATGGCTAAGGTCTATTTATTTCTGTCCAGGCATTCAAAACATTTCTTTACAGAATAATGATCTTTTGTTTTGGAAGAAACCCATAAACATGTAAGGAAATAAGAAAGTTTTAAAGACTATCAGTGTCAAATAACTTTCTCTGAGGGATTTAAGAATTGTTATCTTAAAAAAAAAAAAAAAAGGCTTTTCATGAAGCATTCAAGGCATTAATTTTCATTGAACTACAGAATTTTGCCCAGGTAACATTAAAAAGAGAAATTAATTGCAGAGACTATGAATTTCCAGAGAAATTATGAACATGAAACTTGACACTACAAGTGAAATTTCTGAGATTTTTGGAATAACACTATGAATTTCTCTTTTGGAAATTCAGAAAATACTGTAAACGTGGCATCCTAGACCTTTTTTCAAATCTTTCCTTTGTAAAGATATTTCTTACAGAGAAAGAGGAAGTGCTCTGTCCTTTAATAATGATGGTGCTAGGAGTGAGTTCAGGTTCTTATTCTTTCTGTATGTCATCTGAATTGCTGTTTAGCAGATGATAACACTAGATATTTGTTTTTCTGGGTAAGTTCTTCCAGTTGGCCACCTATCTCAGATTCCCTATTAATTTCATTATCAATTTCATATTTGGTGAGTTGGACTGATTGCTGCTTGTAGATGTGCTTATGCGACACCTGCTTGCAGCATTGGAAATCTGTGAGAGCATCCAAGTAAGGAATCTGTCTGTTTCTCATACCATGAGAGACCTTTTTTTTTTTTTTTTAATGAGTGCACTGCTAACATATAAAACAAAAGAAAAAGTTTAGGAGATATGATGAAAATCACTGCCTGTAAATTGCTTTAACTCCACTTTTCAGTGTCTCACGTTATTCACCCAGTCTCACATTAGTTTTGCTTCTTAAACCATCCCTGGCTCTGACACAGGCCTTTTCTCTGCAACAGGCTGTCAGCCTTTCTTTATCTTTGAGCAAAATAACACTACCAAAGAGGACATAATTTTTTCATACCTGGCTTATAGTCTATTAATTTTACTCTACAACATTATCTCTCATTACTTCTAATATTAAGCTCAGAAACTATTTTTAAGTCTAAGATGCCTTGTAAAATAAAATACAATTGTCTTGATCTGTGTTGTTTTATTTGTTACTCTTGCTCATATAAAATTACCAAACAGGACTTTCTCTTTTAAATCCTTGCTTGTTAATCTTTCTTATGTGATAGACAACCAGATATGAAAGTAAATCTCAAATGAAATAAAATTTCCTCATAAAAATAAGAAAAATTAAGTTAATTTGAAATTTATGAAAATTTCTTGTCTGATAAACTAAACTGAGCTTCTTGATTTGTAGTCTAAGAGGAACAAGCAAGGGGAATAAAAAGATCTAGATATGAGAGGATCAGCTTTATTAGTAAAGGCAAGAATTATTCTCTAGTTGAGATTCAGGCAATCTGAATAGACTTAATAAAAGCTTATTTAAATGCTGGAATAAATGTATGATTATATGCCCAAATCTAACAGGAAAGATCTCATAAAGGGAATATGTAGAAAGAACTGTATTTACAGTCACTGTGCATCAGAAGTTTTAAAAAGAACTAGCTAAAGTGCAAAAATTATCAACAAGGTCATAATATATTGCTGACTTTGCTGCAGACCAGTCTAGAGATAAATTATCTATTAAGACTTACGAATATTTTCATCTTTAGTCCTGATGTATCACCACTAAGAGCACTAGATTTATGTTACTGTCTGTATCACTGATGGAAGCTTTGTTACCTGTATTTACAGTGAAAAGGCTTCTGGAATTTTTTTTAAGATGCCATATGAATCTCAAAACTGCTACTATGTCACAAGTAGATTAAGCTATAGAGGTAGCTTTTTAAAAGTCAGGAATATTTTAATTATCAAGGAATATTTGCATATTAACAAAATGCTATTTATATTTGCAGAGACAACCTTTTGTTTGCCTCACTATTTCTACTTTTTTTCTTTTTTCCTCCAGGGCACAATATAGAAGTATGATAGCAACCGGAGGAGTCATAACAGGACTGGCTGCCTTAAAAAGGCAAGACTCTGCCAGATCTCAGCAACATGTAAATCTTGCCACAGCACCAGCTTCTGCTGAGGAGAAAAAACCAGTTAGACGCCGGCCCAGGACAGATGTGGTAATTGTCAGGGGCAAAATCCGTCTCTATTCTCCGTCGGGTTTCTTTCTTGTTTTGGGAGTGCTTATTGCATTCTTTGGAATTGCAATGGCCATCCTTGGATACTGGCCCCAAAAGGAACAGCTTTTAGGGAAAGAAGATAATCTTTCTGTAAATGAAACCCAGATCTTGAGAAGCCAAGGAAGCATTTTACTTCGCTTCTTTGAACAGCACGTGCATTCAGATAAGATGAAAATGCTGGGCCCTTTTACTATGGGCATTGGAATCTTTATTTTTATTTGTGCAAATGCCATTCTGCATGAAAACCGTGACAAGGAAACAAAAATAATACACATGAGAGACATCTACTCCACTGTAATAGACATCCACACCCTGAGGATCAGGGAACAAAAGCAGCTGAGTGGTGCCTTCACTGGCTTGTTGGGGGAAGGAGAACTCAGGCACAGTGGGAGCTCGTGTGCATCACATCTGGCTGCGAACACAGTTGCGCCTTTCTCTGGCTTCAAGAGTAATCTTAGAATGGATAGTTCTGCTGAAGAAGATGAGATTACCCTCAATGAAGATAGAACCACTAGTAGCCTCCTGCCACCTCTGCTGACTGAACAATCCAGTTCAATCTTTGGACTTTACCCTCACTCTAGCAAGGCTTCAGATGACAAAAACACTAATTCTATAAAGTGTGAAACAAAATCCATTGTGTCATCTTCTATTAGTGCTTTCACACTGCCAGTAATTAAACTGAATAACTGTGTTATCGATGAGCCCAGTATAGACAACATAACTGAGGACTCAGAGATCACTAGGAGTCAGTCTAGAAATCTGTCAATGGATTCTCTGGCAATTCCACTAACTGATACCAATGAATCCTACAGACCGGCCGTTGCCATGCTGCCACGACACAATTCATTTGTGGACACTCCATCTGATCAGTTCAAATCTTCTATGACTCTCGGACCAAGCACAGGAAAGCTTTTATCTCCTGGTGCTGCCAGGAAACAGTTCGGTTCCAACACATCTTTGCATCTTCTGTCTTCACATTCTAAGTCCTTGGACTTGGACAGGGGTCCATCTATGCTCACTGTCCAAGCTGAACAAAGGAAACACCCCAGCTGGCCCAGACTGGATCGGAGCAACAGTAAAGGATATATGAAACTAGAAAACAAAGAGGATCCAATGGATAGGTTACTTGTGCCACAAGCAGCAGTCAAGAAAGACTTTACTAATAAGGAAAAGCTTCTTATGATATCAAGATCTCATAATAATTTGAGTTTTGAACATGATGAGTTTTTGAGTAACAACCTGAAGCGAGGAACTTCTGAAACAAGATTTTAATATTTAAATTGCAATTTAGAAGATGTCACACAGTATTTTTTAAAAAAGCATTTTGACAAGTGTTTCCTTTTCAGTGAGACTGTACCAGCCTGTTTTTAACCAAATGCTTAAGCCCATTAAAATTGGCTTGTGCAAACAGAAATCTTCACCTTTGTAATGCCAGGTTTCTTGTTGTAGTAACACACAGCTGCAATACTGTACATTATCATTGCTCAGACAGTTTTGTTACCACCTATTCCAATTATCCCTAAGTCATTATTTCTTTTGTTCTATACAAGCATGTTACTTTTTATCATTTTGACTCCAGGAGACTGCGTTAGGAAAAAAAGTTCAATTTACTTGCAAGTTGTCTTTATTTAAAGGCTTCAAGAGTCTGAAACAGAGCTTGCGGTCTAGAATGGGAAGTGACCAGGAGCACATACTGGAATTGTCAAATCCAGGCCTTTATTCCTAGGTGTTGTCTTTCATATGCAGTACATCTTGAACTGCAGTCTTGCCATTGTCATTGTGAGAAACTTGTTTACATATTGGGGTGGGTGGATAGAAAAGAGTGGGTATAATTAAAACAATTTTTTGTGAATTCATTGTACTTGATCAAGCTGAATACCGGTGTTGTGAATTATTAACTATGCTTCATACAATAATCTTTCTACATCCATTGTAACTTAATCATGTTATTCTGGAAAAGCATATATAAAGTAAGAAATCTGAAAATTCAGTTCTCTACACCACTTTGATTGGCAGAAGTTTTAAAATCAGAATAGAAAGATTCAATTAAAATCATAGGAACATGATGAAGACTAACTGGATTTTAGAAACACGATATATAATAAGATGATATTGAAGCATGCATCTGAAGACAATAATGGAAAATTAATGTATTGCCTTTCATTACAGTAGCAAGAAGCTAAATAACTAGATCTCCATGTTCAAAATACTGACACAAAGCATACAATTCATGTAGTAATATAGTAAGAAAACCCCTTGCCTAAATTATGATTTATATATTTCACATAAATGTTGGTATAATGGTTCACTGAAGGCTTTGCTGTGGCAATTTGCATTACAAGATTTTCCAAAAGGAAATGACATTTAAAACAGTGTTTTTCTCAGCAAAGCAAGCTTCACAGTTCACAGTTGTAGGCTATTGCTAAAGAGAAGGAGAATTTGAATGTGCAATATCAGAAGGTTTTCATGTATTTCATTAAGGTATTTAGGCCATGACCCTGCCATGACACCACGCTAGAGAATGTCACTTCAAGCTGCTAGGCTCACCTAACAGGATGTTGCTCTTACTTGGTTGAATTTGATATGTTCACTTAACCTAAATACTCAGGAATTATTTTTAATGGCTTTTCCCAAAAAGAATCAAGCTTTTTAAAATGTCGTTGTTCCTCAATTACTTTGGTTATAAAAGATCAAAGACAAAAATGCCCTCTCTTTTTTTTAAAATATTCCACTCCATATTTCAACAGTGCAATGTTTGTGTATCAGGAGCATTACTTGCTCAGTGAGTTGAGGCATAGTGTTAACTGTTAGAAACTCAAGCCTATATATTGTAACAGAGTTGGCTAAATATTTTGCTATGAAGCTTTTAATAACTTTCTGGTTTGTGTTCTTAAGACATTTGCTATTTTTTGCAATAAAATGTCTATCTACAGATATCTGTTGTAAGACCTGTTTTGTCCTCTATGATCTCAAATCTTACATATCAAAGTATAATGAGGTATCATAACATTGTATATACCACTGTGCTTAATTTATTAGTCTACCACTTCTTATTTTGTGATGACTAATTTCAGGAACATGCCTACACGTGTAAAGGCTGAATGATTTCTTTACCCATGTAATGTGAAATACATTCAAAGTGGTCTTGATAAAGGGAATTTTTGTATAAAAAGAACATCCTATTCTTTTTAGTTTGGCAGTAAAAATGGAAAACACTATCAAAGACATTAATGACGCAAGCTTTTTATTTCCTTAATAGCTACATTAAATGATAGCTTAAAATACTTTTTTTCACATACTATCATATGTGAGAATGGTGGTCCCTTTGGAAAAAAGTGGGGCATGAGCTTTTAATTGTAACATAGATAACAGTTAGCGAAAAATGTACCAATTAAAAAATGTAAAATTAAAAAATTTACCAAGGTAAAGCTACCAACTTAAACAAGGAGTCAAAATAGCACCATGCAAAGAAACTCTGTGGTTGACAGACCAACTACAAAAATATTCCCAAATTACCCTAAAATGTAGGCTTTCATTCAGATAATCACAGGACTGTTGAGGTTGAAAAGGACCTCTGGAGATTGTCATGTCCAACCCCCCTGCTTAAGCAGGGCCCCAGGACCATGTTGAGGTGGTTTCTGCATAACACCAAAGAGCGAGACCCCATAACCTCCCTGGGGAACCTGTGCCAGTTCTGGGTCTCCCTCACAGTGAAAGAGATTATCTGATGTTCAGAAGGACCCTTCTGTGTTTCAGTTTGTGTCCATTGCCACTTGTCCTGTCACTGGGCAACAGACTCTTTCCAGAGCCTGGCTCCTTCTTTTTTGCGCCTGCTTTAGATATTTATACACATTGATAAGATTGTCCTGAGAACTCTCAAGACTAAACAGTTCATCTCACTCAGCCATTCCTCATAGGAGAGGTGCTTCAGTCTCTTCATACACGGGGAGAGTCAGGAATCTTACAGGGGCCAAAGTGTGAGCAATGTGCAGTTGGCAGGTAAAGAACTGATGAAGACAAGAGCATGTGTCAACTAAATTGTATCATTAGGGTATAAATATCTTATTCAATCAGTTGCAGATTCACTTCACAGACTTTTTTTCTTATTATTTCATTTCCATTATTGATTCTCTGTGCAGCCCCACAATGAGCTTTTCATGTACACTACAGGGTGAAAAAGAAGCTAAAGTCAGGAAGTTTAAGACTAGTTTTGTCATCAGAGGAAATAATTGCGTAGCTACTACAAGCCTTTTCACAGAATAACTAAACCTTACATCTGTCTAGAGGAAATGTTATGGTACTGTGTCCTTTGTATATAGTAACTCCAGAAAAAAATAAATGCTTGCACAGTGAGTTAGCTCCTTCCTCTGTCTGAGACTATTAAAAAATATATTTTCTATTTTTTAGGTAAGCATCTTAATCAATACTTATGGATCACACTGATGTTTAGGTCTGACCCTCCTGGGCAAAGCTCATTTATTAGGCAAGTTTCATCAGGAAATAATGACTCACTCTGCTAGATAGAGTGATAGAGCATAGATGCTGGGTTACATTTTCTCTTCCAGGATTGACTCTATTTTACGTGAAATTGTAAAAGGTTGCTGAATAGAATCCTTGCAACAGGGACTGGATTCTTGCCAGGTTTATACTTTAACTTCTCCCCAGTGAGCCCAGTTTATTCTCACTGTGAGGCAATGAACCAAACCCTTCCTTGCAGAGCAGCGCCAAATTCAGCAGGAGGGACTGGCAAATGCTCCAGCTGCTCAACTGCACATGGCTTAATGGATGGGAAGGCATGAGCTTTCTCAGCAGTAAAAGGACCTCAGCACAGAGTTACCCATCCACATGGCTGTCATAAGGCTGGAGCTGTGTAAAGGATGGGAAAGTGAGTTGGCACCTCTAGTCTGGTTTTGAAAGAAAATGGAATTTAATGTCATTAACGGAGCACAATTTTTGAGGCTACCAGTTTTGGAGGTACACATCAACGACTGTCCTACCTCTTATATTACCTAAATAAATTTTTTTTGCAAGCATGTCAGAGTGCCATTCTCAGACCTATAGTTGATTTTGATTATCCTTAAAATGTAGCATTAATGATTAGTCCTTTAGTTTCTGCTTAGTGAAAATTGGGAAAGAGGACTAACCGACAAAAGCAGTTTTCTCCCTGAAAAGCTTTTCACGCAGCTTGTAGAGTTCCTTAATTGCTTTGTTCTTACACCCTTCAGTTATTTCTTTTTAAAAAGTCTTTTTCTGGCTCTTTCCAGGAACTTCTGCCTTCATTTTCCCAACACTCCTTTTTTTGGTTAATTTTCCTACTCATGCGGCATTGTGGTGAGCAAGTAGAAATCTTTTAGCAAGACTGTGCATATGTATATGCAAATGGAATAAATAGCCTATTGTGATGTAGGAGTGCTTCATTTAGTACGATTTAGCTACTCAAGGGTAAGTTCATGCCCTTTGTTTAAACCTTTTCAGATTAAACTTAGGAGTGAATTAATTGCAGTTATCATAGCTATTATGTTTAAGTTGCAGGCGACATTTATTATATGGCAAGAGTGGTTTGTACTTTAGAACTCCCTATTTCAAAATAACTTCACTGGAGTATTTTACACTTTCAGTAAAACCCAGTTTTTAATAGTACATTTGTCTGAATGACAGCTGGCAGAATTACAACCCCAAATTTCATAAGGAATGGAAATGCAATAGTTAGAAAACTTTTATTTTAGGATAAGTGAGTCTGCACAAGAGCTACCAAGTTGATCAGGGGCATGGAGCATCTCATGTATGAGGAAGGGCTGGGAGAATTGGGATTGTTTAGTCTGGAAAAGAGAAGTCTTCAGGGTGACGTAACTGCAGCCTTTTAGTACCTGAAGGGAACTTACAGGAGAGATGGGGCGAGACTATTTTCATGAGCATATAGTGACTGGACAAGGGGGAATGGGTTCAATTTGGAAGAGAGTAGGTTTAGTTTAGATATTAGGGGAAAATTCTTTACTTGAGGGTGGTGAGGCTCTGGAACATGTTGCCCTGAGAAGCTGTGGATGCACCATCCCTGGAAGTGTTCAAGGCCAGATTAGATGGGGCTCTGAGCAACCTGCTCTAGTTGAAAGTGTCCCTGCCCACAGCAGGGTGTTTGGAACTAGATGGTTTTCAAGGTCCCCTTCCAACCCAAACCAAATAAACAAAACCCAAAACCCAAAAAACCCCAAACTAACCAACAAACAAAACCAACAAAAAACCCCCAATCAAACAAAAAAAATTTCATTGAAATTGAAATATAAGACTCCACTGTATTTAGCAAAATATATGGATGTCCAATCTGTTGTCTTGGTTTTAATTCAGGTAGATAATGCTTTAGAGAAGAGTGATTTATAGTCACTGTGAGTTGTCCATAGGAAGAAACATAAACCATTGGTGCCCCTTATCAGTTTTTATTCCAGCTAGCATAATTGTTAAGGATAGCATTCACAGAAACTTCTAATATGTTTAGAAATCCCACCAAGTCCTTCAGTTCACTAATATTGTTTTTGCAAACTACGGCAGATTAATTAGGAGTTGCCAGGAAATATATTTCCTTTGTCAGTTGGTAATTCTTGTCATCACTGTGATCTCAACTACTCCCCTGTAAAAAAAAAATGTTCCAGGAATAACTTAATATCTATTGTAAATATATTGATATTTCAGGAAGGGAGTGTTTTTTTCATATATTTTAAAAAATTCATCACTTGATTTGCTCAGAGCTATCCTGTGATTCATTGTACAACCAATTTAGCACTTAGATCTTTTTGTTCTCAGAATAGGTTCCTACTTTGTAGAAATAACTGTATCTGTTCTGAGTCTTTTAATTATATGGGGTTTTTCACTTTTAATATTATATTCCATTTCATTTTGGCCCACTAGACAATTCAGTTTTCCTTCTGATCTCTTTTATACTGATGACATTTACCTACTCTGACTAAATGGGCAGTCAGTGCAACCCAAGAGGAATAGATCTGTGCTTGCTGCTAAGGTCTCATTGTCCATCCTGATTGCATTTTAGAGGGTTTACTTGACTAGCTCACACCTGGGCTGGTTGGCCCAAGACTGGAATATGTTATGGGCTCCTGAAGGACACCTCCTCATTTGTTTTCCTGTGAAAGGAGTCCAGTGTGTGCTGTAGGATTGCTCTTTGGTATGAACTCAAGTGTGGTACGTGACATCAACTTGGAGATTTGTTTCAAAGGAACACTACTGACCTGGAAAAAACATCTTGTTTAGCCACACCTTTAGTAACTTCTGAGAATTGCATCAACACAACTGTACATTTTTCTTAAATCTGACAATAAATGCCATTTGATAAGATTATTTTCACATCAGATCCTTTAAAAACTGCACTAATGACCCACCTGAAGCCTTATACATCTCCTACCAGCCCAACTTGTCACCTCATCATCTAATGGTTAATACTTCGCATATTTTGCCTCTGAATTCTCCAGCTTAAGGAATTATTTCAGATGTGCTACTATATGAAATACTTTGCTGAAGTCAGAGCTGATGAAATCTACAGCATATTTTGTCCCAAAAATTATTATTTCAAAAATAGACATCAGTTTAGTGTGGTATTATCTATATTTGGCACACCTACTCAGAATCTTACCCTATTTCCCATTTTAATTCTTGTCTTTAGTTCCCACACTCATTGTTCCATTACATATGTTTCCCCACTGTGTTTCCTTGCTTATGTTTGTTGTTTTTTTTTTTTTTTTTAATATCATTTTGGTGACACTGTCATTAATCCAGCTGTGTCTGGAGTTATCTCCAAAGGCTTCCTACAGTCAAGGTATACATTTGTGTGCTGTTGGTTTAAAAAAAAGGTCTCCCATACCTGAAAGCCAAAACACCAGTCTGGCTGATTTCAATAACTACTTTTCTTCTGAATTTGTCAAAACTTGTTCAAAACCAATCAACACTTTACTTGGAGTCCCATTGTAATTTACTCTTTTTGTATAAAGCTAACTGGATCAGCTTATGAGCATTTAAGTTTCTTGGAGCATTGTACCTGTGACACAGGCAGTGTTTAACAAAAGCCAGCTGGTATTTGCTACAGCAATTTTTTGTGGTAGAGATCTGTTGGCTCTTGTAACTAGGGATATCTCTACTCAATTGTCACAACCACCATTTGCTCAGTTGTTTGTTTGTTTGTTTTTTTCTGGGAAATTAATTTTTATACAAAGCAAAGGTAAAATTTCAAGGTAAAAACAATATTTAACTTGACCAACAATGATCAGTATACTTCTACATTTTAACTCAGTTATCACAGGGAAAAATATTCCTGTGTCTTCTACCTACTTATCTTGATTGTCTGGAGGTCTTAAATGTTTGCCCAATATAATTCTGCAAACGGTGAGCCAAAACTATGTGTCAAAGATGAGAGTATAACACTGTGGTGTGAACTTAATGGAATATACTTTCAGTAATAACCTCTATAGTTTCCTTAGTACAGTCACAAAATTTCATTTTTTAGTCTGCTAAACATGTATTTTCACTGAGAAGAGGCTTGCTTTTCTTTGTAAGTGCAGTCTTGAAATGATTATCATACTTCACCTACCTCTTTTCAGGGTGCATTTCTTAGCATTTTTGAGAAATAATTATAAATTTAGGCATGTCCTATTCCACCTTGAAGGAATGTTGCTCCAGTTTGTTGTGATTACTGTCTTTACTGTAGTCACTAATTTTTCAACAGTCTTGATTGATTGAAATAAAAATATGTGAGTGAAAAAAAGGAAAATCAACTACTATCACACAGAGGGTACAATACAGTTAAACTCATCTGGCACCTGTAGAGAATTCATTATCATTTTAACAGATGGGAAGCACTCTGATATATGATGTGAGCATATTGTATTATCTCCAGCAAACAAGTGTTCCTTATTATTTCTTTATGGAGACTAGGAGGAGGATTAGATTTATAACTTAATTAAATGTCAGTACCCTTTGATTCCTCTGTAGAGGAGTCAGGTGAATACAATATATTAGGAGGGGTTAGGAATTAATGAAATGGACATTAGATTCTCATTAAACTATACTTTCTAAATCTATATGCCTTATAATTAAGACTGAAATGAAGGGTTCTTTCTCATTGTCAGGGAAAACAGTTCTGGTCATTCTGCTAAGGAAGAAAATATACCTGTTTCTTGTCCACTGAATTTTTGAATGAATGCTTTTGTTCTTATGACATTGTTATTGTTATAAGAATATTGACCTATCTCACTGTTATATAGACTGAGAGATTTGAAAGTTTTTCATGCCTTATCTTAATACTTCATTTTACTCTTCACTCTCCTTTTGCATGTAGAACAGGTTAGGGTATTTCTGGAAGTCCTGAAGAAGTCTCTGATATTTACAGTTGCACCTATATCCCTTTACAGCAATGCTTTAGTCTCTGGTCTCGTAATTGGTGTAAGATGAGGAAATCTTGCCTACCATCATAAGGGACAGATTCCCTCTCCCTTATTTCTTGCCACCCTTTCTTCTATAATGCTACTCCCTAAGCAGTGGGGAAAAAAAAACTATCAGCAGAAGGGGCTACAGCAGCAAAAATTTGTAGGAAACAACCAACAGTAGCAAAACAGATACTGCATCAGAGATCTGGTCTACTTCAAGGCTTACCTGTGTAAGGGCAGAGGTAGAGCCAGACTGCCATGGGGACAGACTGATTTCAGCTGACTGTGAACTGCACTGTCTCTTCATAATAACACACTGACTCAGATGAATTGTAGTTTCTGACAGCACTAATAGTCCAGTGGGTTTTAGAGAAACGTAGTGGACAGGCTGTGGCTTCTATATCTGGTCTGATAATGAAACCTTGGAAATCTATGAAATACCTATGATTTTCTGTCTGTATTTACTCTTGTAAATGTCTTTCAAGCGTCCAGTTTCTTGGTGATTATCTATGAATGAGCACAACATTTACAGAAATCAAAACCCATTCCTGAAAAGAGAAGCGAGAAGAAAATTTTCTTGGTCACTGTAAGTCATTTATTCAGCTTCTGTTCTGTTGCTAAAGGTAGGCATGGGTGCTTCTCAATGACTGTGTGTTCATAATAGTCAGTTACTTTCTCCTCTGAGACCTGCACATCTTAATTAGTTGATGTTATAAGCAGTTTTCCAGTCCTAAAGCAGATGGGAAAAAATATACTCCTGAGCTCTTCTGTGTCTTACTGTCTTCCAGAACACAATGAAAGGTTTATTTTTAAAAATTAAATTATTTAATTTGAGTCGTGTGCTAGATCTTATATGCATATGAATTTACAGACATAAGCATATACATATATATACACAACGTTTGTTACTGGATCTGGAAGCTGATATACTACAGAGCATTCTGCTTTTGTTGCTCAGCAAAGATAAACATGGTGGTGCAAGCATGGTGCAAAGTAAGTGGGGAGAGGAAGATGCCTGTGTCCAAAATGATGGGCTGCCTTTATTCACTCCTGCCTCAGTAGAAGTAAGCACAATATAAATCATTAAAGCAAAGACTTAGAAAAGTGTGAAAATTATTGAGATTAAAGTGCCATAAAAAGGGGGCTAGCATCCCAAGTCTGAGTCTGGGAGGACGAAGCCTAATATAACATCAAATCGAGTCTTGAAGAATTCAAGCTATTCAGAATTATCCAATGCTCTGACTTTTAAAAACAAGGTGACATCTCTGATTTTATCATTGTTCGAGAACCCCAGAAAAAATAAAAGGTTAGTACATTGAATCGGGAAGAGATTCATTGCTGGCAGCAGACTCGGACAGACCATTACGAACACGTTTCCACTCTTATCACATACGATCACAGATGGAGTGATGCTCTTTCCTCATAAGGGAAATAAGGGGAATATGTAAGTAGAATATGTAGTATCAATATATTTATTGCTATCAAAAGCACTTTAACAAAGTTTGATAGTGAATGTGACCATGGTCTAACAAAATTCAATGGCAAGGTACACTTGGTTATTTACTGCACAGAGGACAGGACAAGGCAAAGCTGTTAAGGGGAGACCCTCCTGTTGAGTCATGAGATTCAGGAAGGACTCTCTTGTGTTCCAAACTCTTTCTCAGAGGGGAGTTTAGGTATTATATCCAGAATTAGTCAACAGTTTATGTCTAAAGGGTTATATGTGCACAACCAATCCTTTATATCACTTAGCTTGTATTTCAAAGAAGTTTAGCATTACTTACCAAGAATCTGTTGTGGCACGGAATCTCTCAACCTCGAGAAGTAACCTTCAGAGTTATCCCTGCTCACAGGGAGATCCTGGCACAGAACCATGCAGGAAAGCTTAACAGGCCCTGGGCTGTCCACTATTTACAGAGTAAGATGATTGACTTAGAATCATATTGGCATACCAGCAAGATGTCTGGGTCACCATTCCTGGTAGCCCTTGTCTGCCATCCTTCAAAGTCCAGAGTAAGCTGGATGCAGCCATCACAGCCTCTACTGGTGGTTATGACACAAGCAGGGGAGGAACACACCACCACAAACACTATTAAGAAAAAGCAAAAAGGACTTTAAAAGACATGAGCTCCTTAATATGTGGTATAAATCATTATTAAGATACATGTTTCTGAATTCCCCATCGGAGAAGAAATCATTACTCCTTTCTTTTGACGTCCTGGAACTGACACCTCTGTGCTGGATGGACAGTGATATGAGCCACTGGACTTCCCAACACACATTTGCAGCCTCTTTGAGTCAGGTCTCTGAGAAGACATGGGGCTCTTTGCAGAGTGATTATTTATCAACATAAACAGAAAATTCTGTGCAATCACACTAGTTTATCTTCTTCACTTCCCTGACATCAGGAATGTGTATCACAGTACAGAAGCTCCATACGTGCAGATATGTTGGTACCTGTCTTTGCCAGTATATTTAGTTGCTGGTAGCTTGAGAGGCATTTAAATGCATCTGTATTGTAATAGAACAATGATTTGCAACATAAAAATTGAAATTTATATAAAAGATAGCCATGCAAGCCTCAGGCATAGTCCTTGCTTTTCAAATGCAGTTGAAAAGTATCTGGTAGGAGAAAAGTATCAGCTTCAGCTGACACAGGCCAGGTATGTGGATTGCAAAACTCTATGACACGCAATATACTAGCCTGGATCATGGTTATAGACTTGGTTTATGGAAAAAAAGACTGTTCTTTTCACTGAACTCAGCAAATAATTAATTAATCCTAGCTAATCTTATTTGCAAGGATATTACTCACATTTGGTTTTGATAATATCAACACTTAAAATTACTTTCACCACTGGTACCAGGATAAGCAATGTGAGTACTGATGGCAAAAACATACACAGATCATGATCACAGCTCAGCTGACCTTAATTTTCAAATTAGTATATGCAGAAAAGAAAAACTGCCTTTCATTCAGTTTAGACTTCTTCATGTTATCTATCTAAGAAAAGCTTTTGTATTTAATAAAATATAGCTGCAGAATAAACAAACACATGCAATGGGAGACAAAAAGGATTTGTGTTATTTAAAACCTGAGCACAGCAAGATATGAAGAGGATACTGAGTTTTTTGAAAGGGAAAATTCAATCTGCTGAAGTTGACAGATTCTCTGTAGCTACTTAAGATTACCCAGGCTGAGTGCTATGACAAGGATTATGGTTCATTCCTAGGTGTTCAGAAAGCTCAGCTATAACCTGCAAAAATGTTTACCTGAGTATCCTCCTTAGCAGCCCAGGGCCTGGTTTAGTGAAGTGCTTGGCTTTCATTGCCTGTAGATTGCTTTCTTTCTGAATGAGTGTCTGCTAGTATAAAAATTTAAGTTATAAGTCAGTTTAAAGCTGCAGACATTTGGAGGACACACATGGTCATGTTTTCATTGCCTTTCCTCGCTTCTCCCCTTAAGATAGTGTAGCCTTTTTGTCTTACATTTTCAAGGGTATAGAAGCAAACAACGCCACAGAGGAATAAAAATTAAATAACTTTTAAAACCAGCTTCTCTGTGATGAAGCTCTGTCACAGAATTTGTAGATATTGAATGAAAATTGTTTTGGAAGACTCATACCTCATGTCAAAAACTACATTCCTTGAATGAATTCTGAATAGATTGGCTATAGTGAAAAGACATAAATATCACTAGCTGACAGAATTAGGCACATACCATTTTAGTGAGTGGATAAATTGTATGGACAAGTTTAAAATAAGGATTTTTCTTCTTTTTTTATTTGTAGAACAGAAACTACTGGAAAAATGTGTCCTGGCCCCCTCTTTGCTGCATTCAACTGCTTGAAATACATTTCTTTTAAAATTTTTGGAGCTGGTGAGAAGAGTTAGAATGGCAGTCTTATTTTCATAAAAATGTAGGCTTTTCCATATCTGTTCCTCAATAAGCATCTGCTCTATTTGAAGGAAAGTATCCCCAGAATACAAATCCAACTGTCCTATTGTTTTAATGCCTTTCTAATACTAAGGAGTAACTTAATAACTAAAGTTAGTGATAAAATGAATATGATAAGAAATAGTCTAAAACAGATTGAAGATCCTTTAGTTATTTCATATATGCTGCTAAACTGTAAGGGGTAATAGTGCTTTATTATCTTAGGAACAGTAGGTACACGGGTAACTTTACAAAAGTGAAACAAGCTTCTGTTCAACATCTGTGTTTTGTATAACACAGTTTACATCAGTATTGAGTACGGTTCTTCATATAGTCAGCCGTGTCTCCTGCAAATCCAGTAGCTGAAACTACAACTGATACATTTGTCTTAAAATGACATTTAATTTCTAGTAGAATTGTCTAGAAAATGGCTGTTTCTGGACTTCTAGCTAATAACATGGGAAAAGCTGAACAGTGTCAGAAAAGGCAATATCAACAGGATTAGCATGATCCAAACCCTGAACTTATTAAGTTTCAACTTAAGCTTGTCTCTCTCTCTCTGAATCAACACAGTTCAATTTACATTAAATTCCTTAAGGTTTCTTTTGTTACTCAAGCCTGTGGGCATCATCCTTAAGCTTAGGATGTAGTACATGCCTTTTTCAGTATGAAGGAACCATCTGGTTTTTCTCCTACTCAAGTAATACTGACAAAGAACATATATATCTGCAGCAATGTTATCTAAAAGGAAAACAACATTTGCTTTCTCCAAGGAACATAAATAACATATTGGAAAGTATATGAACATCCACAGCATGCTTGTGGTTGGATATAGCAGGAATGTAACTGGTTACAGTAACAAAATTTCAATGTTCTATTGGTAGGAATTGAGGTTTATATTTCCTTTTCTCTTAGCCCTGTCACCTTTCTGTGTTTCCCGCCATGGTAAATGTTGGCTTTAACAAATAAGAAAATGAGAGGGAATAATTTTGCACCACAGACTTTCTAAATCCTTCCTATTTCAGACACTTGCCATTCCAGTTTCTACCCTTAAAATAACTGTCTTTTCCTCCTGACTTTGACTACCCTTTTCAAACTATATTTTCAGCAGGAACAGCAGCATCCCTAGTTGCTCATGAGGGAGAAGGGATTTAATAGACACTTAAGAAAATGCAGCAATGTCAGTGGCATGGCATAAAACTCAGTCAGAGCAGTATGCCTGGTGCACTACTTCTTGCAGTGAAGCCTTTCCATTGCAAGAATGGCCAAGGTAATTTTTCTATGCCGTTCTACCTCTCTTACAGAATTATCCTTCATAGCCTGCACCTTACAACAGTGAGATCACAAGCCTCAGGCTACAGATTTCCTTAGCACAAAGGTGCCACTAAAGACAATGCATGCCTGAAAACACATTAGTAACTGTTGAAGATGTCTTTGTAGAATCCAAAATACAAGTTCATTTTGTTCTTAAAGGAATGAGCAAAGGAAGAAATCTGGCTTTGCAGCACCTTCAGAAAGTTAAACCGAATAGTTTCTGTGGAGTTCACAGAACTGTATTACTACGAGCACTCATAAACCAAGAACTGATGCTATTGGCAGTATTTCTAACACAGCCACAACAAAACCCTAAAACACCTTATACGCAAACAACAGGGCATTGCTCACATTTCATATTAAAAAGAGCAGAAGTCTATTCAGTTAATTTTCTCTTGTTTTACTTTAGCTTGCTTCAAATGTGTGTGGTTTGCTTAGTATTTAGGTCCCTTGCAGATACTTGCCTGGCACTGCCTGATTTCCTGAAAGAAAAACCTTACCCAAAACTCAGTAATGGTCATGAGGAAGGTGGCCACAGAATAGGCTTCTCTCCTCTGTGGAGAGTCCTGGCAGTGAAGGACAGGGTCTACAAACTGACTTCAATTTCATCATCAGGATTGTTTGGAGTGTGATCACAGCCTATACTGGCATAGGGACACGGAGGGAGGCTGATCTCTTTAATAGGAATCATCCTTGCTCCCTCCACATGCAGTATGTTTATTTTCCTTCACTCCTTTTATGAAAATAAGACAACGATAAAATAGTGAATAAGAGTGAAAGTAAGAGAAATAAATCATAAAATATTAAAATGGAGTAACTGAAAAGTACATGTTTCTCTGAAAATGTTTATTTCAAAAGAGAAAAGGAATTTCTGGGTTTTATTTTGGTTCCACACAAAGCTGTTGAATAAAGGGATACTTCGCATTTTTGTTTGTTTGTTTTTCTATTTTTGAAGAAGCACAGGATCTTCACTCCTCTCACATCCTCTTCACATCAATCAATTTCAATACACATTTTTCTATAAATACCACAGCAGGTTAGAAATGGAACTGGACATGAAGTTCTGCAGCAGCCAGCCAAGGAGTGAGAAGCTTGTTGTGTGGGGAGAGTGAAAATGGAGGGAAAATTGCCAGAGAAGATCAGAAGTATATGGAAAAATGAACGGACCAACCAATTGCAGAAAATGCATATTTTTTTTTCTTAAAGGTAGGTGTCATCTCTCAAGAGGCAATACAGGCAACTGAGACAGAAAAAAAGGTAAGATAGTTCTCCTCCCGGCCCTCATATCCCTAGACCTCGGTGACAAACACCATTGACAACTACATCTGTGCAGAACTGTGTCTCTCCTAACCAGGCAGTAAGCCTAGGGAATCAACAAAGATACAACAGATTATTGCAGAAGCTTAGCCTGACAAAAATCAGCACCAGCAGATGATTTCAAGCCTAGAGATAGCAGAAGTGCCTGAGGTTTCTGTTGCCCCAGATTATGAACCGGGTGGGAGTCTGGTGACAATAAACTGGACAGGTTGCTGAGCAAGCAAGAAAGCTGTCAGAGGAGTGACTCTCCATGGAAAGGGTACAAGCTGGCCCAGAACAGAACTAACAGGGCTCTGTGAAAGACAGTGACCTAGTAGAGAGTTGGCAGTTATGTACTTTTGGAAATGGGGGAGTTGAGGGTTGCTGGAAGAGTCCTGGTAAGCAGTAGGAGTTAAAGAACTGTCTACTGTAACTGGTCTTACCATATTGCCAATTGTCATGGTTTGATTGTAAATCCTGCAGTATTTGGAGACTAATGCTCTTCCCTTTGTGGCAATATATGTTCTTGCTGGAGGGGAAAACAAACCCTTAGACAATCCCTTTGTTCTTTACCCTCTGTCTTGCCAAAACTCCTGGATATGTTGCTTGAGCATAATCTCTGTACTCACAAGCCAAAAACTATGAGAAAAAGCTTAAATTTGTAAATTTTAGAAGTTATTTGTAAAATACTTGAAAATTTTCGAAGGGAGACTCTTGATTTTTTTGAACTTCATTTTGATGACCTCGATTTGGAGACAACTGGGGCCAGCTATAAAAGCTCAACTTCAGGAGCTTAGCTTCTTGTGGAACCAGGGAACCCCTTGCTGAGCCAGTACACTCAGAGAAAACCTACATGTTCATCTGATGTGGAAAATGTAATAGGTGTCCCACCAGTGAGTATGAATCTGTCGTGTGGCTGCACATGGAGATGACAAGTGGGATTTGTAATGTCTAGCTGAGTGGATTCACCATGTGACTGTAGGTGTTTGTGGAGAGATTCCTACTATAATACCTTTTCCAGCAGTTCTTGCTTTTATTTCTTTAGTGTTCTTATAAGACAACATGGAAGAGAGAACAGAAAAGAAGAGAAATTTCATTTCAAAATGTAGTTTCTGTGCTTTTGTGTAGAAATAGGGAAAACAGTGATGTTTCTCATGGTGCAATATTTGTTTCAGGGCTGTATTTCACAATGATATGGTACCCTAGTCAGAAGTGACTGATGACAGGATTTGGCAGGAATGAAGACCTGTGCTAAGAACCATTTAATTCAGTGGCTGTCAGATCAAAACACGGAGTGGCTGAATGCAACAGGGTAAAAGCAGAAATTTCTTAGATGTCTAAGGTTTTCTCATTCTCTTTCTTTGTCTTCTAGATCATCTATTTATTGAACCTCTTTTTGCAACAAAGCAATGTCAAAAAGGGACATCAGACTAGTGAGATAGGAAAAAGGAAGAGCGTTTGCCTCCCAGGTGTAGGTTTGCCTGCATAACTCCAGTGATCAGCAGAAACGTTTAAGTAGCTACAGACCCCTGACTTACCAGGTTTTCAAGCAAGGCGTCTCAGTATTTGTTTAACACTGTCAGGTATGCAGGAACCTGCAGGGACCCTATGGACTCCCATGCCTGTAACATTTTGTGTGGTATTTTCTGCCTGGGTCCAGATGTGTGACCCTCGTAGACTGCCATAACACATTCCTGATGCACACACCAGATGTACACAAGCATGCCAGACTGCAAAGGGGCCCCATCCTGGGAAACGAGGGGTTCTGTTCTGCTTCTGTCCTAGTTCACAATTTGAATGCCTGCTTTAGCTGGTGCTGGTGGCTGAGGGCTGATATGAATAGAGTAAGCACTCTTAAATAGACGCATTCACTGCCATTTCTGTCTACACTGCCCCGAAATCTGGCCTGCCTTTGCTCTTGGTAGACAGGGAAGCTCCTAAGCAACTGCTGCTTGATTGCGAAATATACGTTTTTACCCACAGAGGGTGCCTTCCTGCCTTGCAGGCTTCATGAGAGCCTTCAACCCCCCAGTGGACAGAGAAAACAACACCACACAGGGACATCACAAAGATTATATAAATAGCTGAGAGACCCCGGGGCAGAGAGGATTATGTATATGCTGGGTTTTGGGGCAACCATATTTGGAAAGGATGGTTCTTATGTAAGAAACATAACTTAAAGTATCAGTACATCTGTATCTTGATTTCCCCTGCAAATACAGAATGCAAGAAAGCATTTTGCACAGAAGGAGTATACTGTCACAGTATGGGGAGTGTAACAGCAAACACATCCCAAAGTGAGGCACAGAGTGGAGTCTCTTTTCCCATGTGGCAGGGTCCTGAAAGGCTCACAGGCTCTTGCAGGACCCAGAGACACCACCCCCAGCTCAGGGTGGTACAGTCACCTACTTGAGGCTGATTCTCCTGCAGATTGCAGAAGAAAAGTCGTAAGAAAGATAGCAAAGCCTAATTATTATTTGTAAGTGAATGGAAGATTAAAAGATGAAGAGGAATAATGCTGTAATCAACTAAAAAGGACAGTTGTTTTCTGTTAAACATATGCATACCTTTGACATCTTGTTCTCATGACTAAGGCAAGTGAGAAATTCTGGTGAGTTTCTAAATACCTCAAGGGAGAAACCAGCTTCTGCCTGTCAGTCAAGGCAGAAGTCTGTTTGAAAGGTCATATTAGAGACTTGGGTAAAGAACCATAAAAACGGCTGACTTGATAGCATATTGATCAGCCCTTCCCACGGTGAGTTTCCTTTCTGTCTTTTGGGAATCAAGCCCCTGGGTTCCTTTCTTGAAGACTCCTTCTCAACCATTCACCTTATAGCTTAAGTGGATGTACAGCTGATCTGCTGTCTAATTGCTGATCCTGTTTGCCAATTTTCCTAACTTTAACTAGGCAGCATCCATAGCACTCCAACTGCTCATATCAAGCAACAAGAAAAAAGTGTTATTCCTCTCTTTGTGTTTTCTCAAAAAAATGAATATTCTGTACCCCTTCTGCTATCTCTTTGAATATGAGATTTTAAATGACTCAGACACTAAGATTTATACTGGTAAGAAAAGACTTGGGGCTATACTTTTGTTATTCACAGCAGAGGCCAGAGATCTGTTCTTAGCCCATGGAAGGATGTTTGATGTGCAAGTGCTACAGCATGACTGCAATGGAATCTTTTCCATTTTATCAGCATTTTTTGTTGAGCCCTTTCTACATTACTAAGCCTCTGGGAACACAGCTGGAATTTACAGACATACCACTGGAAATTTGCCTACAGATCTGATGTTATACAAGCACAAGAAGCAAAATTGCCTGTATATGGGTGAAACTAAATTTACATGGTACGCTGTTGTTTTTTAAGGCAGCAGTGAGAGACAGGCACCTACATACCTGAAAAAGTTTAGGTCTTGGTCGAATTTTACTGTCTAAACTGTGCTCCAGAATTTGAGCATAAGCTCTGCAAGAACAGGTGGGAAGAGTTCCTCTGACTCTTTAGCAGGGATGCCTATGCATACTAAACACAGAATTAACACAGAATTGACACTTCTGCTCTTGTGCAAGAATTTTTTCAGTCTATTCCTGACCAATATTACAGACTGGTGTAGCCACCTAGGCAAGAATATGGTCTTATGTCCTTATGCTCGTATCAGTAGTAGCATGACCTTGATGCAGCTCACATACATCCAAACATCGTGCACAAAGAGCATAAAGTTGTCACACACCTTTGCTAGTTGCTACAGAGTGTATTGTGCTGGGAACATACGTTTCTTTCCTGGACAACACAATGAAATTTCTTGAAGGCAGAAAGCTATTTTTTGCTGAGAAAAGTTTGCTTTTCTCTTCGCCTTTTATTTGTATGAATTTAAAAATTCCTTTATGTCTGATTAAAAAACAGAAAAAGTGGAGGAAACCCTGCTTATGATGCTGTTTGCCAATATGTTTCTTTCCTGTGGGGTATGCTTTTTCTTCGGGTAATCAGAGGAGGCAAAACTCAATGCGGAGAAGAATGCATCATGAAACACCTCCCCTGCTTCCCCTCCTGCCCATAAAGTGCAATTTATTCCTTTTTAGGGCATCCTAGCTTTGTGTTCTGGGTATTTGTTTAATTTTTTTTTCCATTCCTCTTTCTTTCTTCTGGGTGAAAGATTTTACATTGGTGAGTAACACTATATAGTGCTTAACTGTGACCAGTATCAGCTGCCAGTGTCATCTCAGACTATAAGATCTGCAAATAGTAACAGTGATACAGAACTGGGAGAGTGAGTTGCATTGGTCATGTACCTGAGGGCTCAGGGTAGAGGCCAGTCCTTTTTAATATCAACAATCTGGATGAGGGAACTGAGTGCACCCTCAGTCAGTTCACAGATGCCACCAAGTTGGGTGTGTTTGTCTGCTGGAGAGCAGGAAGGCTGTGCAGAGGGATCTGGACAGGCTGAATTCAGGGGCTGAGGTCAATTGTATGAGGTTCAAAAAGGCCAAATGTCACATGCTGCACTTGGGTCACAAAACTCCCACACAACACTACAGGCTTGGGGAGGAGTGGCTGGAAAGCTGCTTGCTGGGAAAGGGCCTTGGGGCATCCTGGCAGGTATCAGCAATAGTGTGGCCAGCAGGACCAGGGATGTGGTCATGCCCCTGTACTCAGCACTGGTGAGACTGCACCTTGAGTCATATGTTCAGTTTTGGGCCCCTCACTACATGAAAGTACCCCTCACTACATTGAGGTGCTAGAGCAGAGAACAGTGGAGCTGGAGAAGAACAGTGATGCTGATGAAAGGTCTAGAGCACAAATCTTATGAGTAGTGGCTGAAGGATATGGGGTTGTCTAGCCTGGAGAAAAGGAGGCTCAGAGGAGACCTTATTGCTCCATTGTCCAGCCAGCTGAGACCTCTCTGGATTTCCAAGAACTCTCAAAAAATCTTCGAGAGACATTTTGTAATGACATCAGCATGCTCTTTGAGGATTCTTGGATAAATTCCATCAAACCCCATAGATTTGTAGGGATCCAGCTGGAGCACAATTTCGATCATTCTCACAGTCATGGTCCTCGAGCTCAGGGTTCTGAGACCCCCTTGGTTCATCGTCCATGATGAAGACAGAGGCAAAGAAAGCATTAAACATCATCCTGTAACAGGCCAATGATATTTCTATACGGCCTATTGCCATTAATATATTTGAAAAAAGTTTTTTTATTGTCCCCACATTTCTGGCCAGCATCAGATCCAGCTGAGCTTTGGCTGCACGAATTTTCTCCCTCTAGAGGCAAGCAGCATCTCTAAATTCTTCCCATGTCACCTCAACTTGCTTCCACTGGGCATACACCTTCCTTTTTGGCTTATCTCCAAGAGAAGATCCCTGCTCGGCCAAGCTTGCCTTCTGCCTTATGGGAACAAGCTGAGCCAGATTCACCTGTGTTCAGTTGATTGGAACCAAATGAGTGTTTCAGTCTTGGAGCTGAGAAAGAATGCTGAGAATTCTACTTAACCGAATGGAAATACCAGGTGCTGTTTACCCAAAGAAGTTAATAAAAGGGGAATATAGAGAGAGATCTGTGGAGAATCCTGAAAATGGAGGTTTGTTTGTGTGTGTGTGTGTGTGTGTGTGTGTGTGTGTGTGTGTGTGTAGTCTCATTCCTTCATTGTTGATATGCCTCACCTACTTGACTTTTGACATCTGGGAGTTGCCTGTTCCTGTGCCCTTACAAGGTAATGTTTAAAAGGTGACCAGCACTGATGGACCCCAGCACCTGCAAAAACATTTTTTCAGGGGACTTTACTTACTAATTCTCTGAACAGCCTGAAGTCTGCTCTCCTCGTGTCCAGAGTTGCAATTTTGCTGGCACTTTTCCTCCTGTCAACAGAGATTTTAAATTCAATCATTTTGCGGTTGCTGTGGCCAAAACGGCTGCCAATCTCCACTTAACTCATGAGGTCCACCCTGTTGACCAGCAACAGATTAAGTAGGGCATCTTTCCAAGCTGGCTCCCCTAGGATCTGTTCCATTCAGTTGTCATCCAGGTTTTTTAGAAATCCTCTGGCTCAAGTTGTACCAGCTGTGTGATGCTCCCTGTTGTTTTCTGGCAAGCTGAAGTATCCCATGTGGACAAGGGCAGTTGACTTGGGAGCATCCCTTAGTTCCACAAAGATTAATTTGTTGGTGTCATAAGAGATCTATAGGGAGGTCTATAGCAGACTCGACAATGAAATCCATATTATTTGTTTACCCCTTGATTTTTACCCAGAGTCTCTCAACTATGTCATTGCCAACTGTGAGCTCCATACATTCTAACCCTTCTGTTACATACATGCCTCTTCTGTCCTGCCTATCCCTCCTGAAGAGTCTATAACTGTCCAACAGGGTGCTCCAGTCACAGGTCTCATTCCACCAGGTTTCACTTTTGCCAATGATGTCAAATCTCTGGGACTGGGCCAAAGATTTTTACTCCTAGTTCCTTCCTCATGCCGTGTGCATTGGTTTAGAAATATTGCAGATGTGGTAAATTGAAGCCAATAGCTCCCAAGGCAGATTGAGGGATGCCATTAGTGCTGTTTCTTCAAGTTTTGGCACACCATCCCATCTCTCCTCACTGACAAGCCTAGTGTTGTCCCTTTCAGCCTTCTAAGCTGGTTTGAAGCTCTATCAAGCCCCACTAGCTCCTGTGCTAGAACTCTTTTTCTCCTCTGAGACAGGTGCATCCCATCAGGTGTCAGTAGGCCAGGTGTTGAGTGGGTCATCCCATGGTCAAAATATTTTTTCAATTACACCAACCTCAGAGGTGCTCGTTGACCTCATGGATCTGCCTATCCCTATCAATATTATTCCTTGAAGGATTGAGGAAATCACTACCTGTCCTACTGATCTCCCTACCAATTGTCCCAGTGCCCTGAAGTCTTTTTTGATCGCCCTCAGACTTCTGGTTATTTTGTTGTTGCCAGTCTGAACAACCAATAGCAGATAGTAATCAGAGTGCCTTATTGGACTGGATTTAAAAAAATTTCTTCACTGAGAGGCTTGTCAAGAATGGGAACAGGCTGCCCAGGGAACTGGTGGAGCCAGTTCAAACCTAGAGGTATCTGAAAGACATGTAGATGTGGCTGTAGGGGACATGGTTTAGTGATAAACTTGGCAGTGCTGGATTTATGGTTTGATTAGATGATCCTAGAGGCCTTTTCCAACTTATATGATTCTATGAGTCTATGTGACAGTATAAAGAACACTAGAATTCAATAGATTGTAGCTGTGGTTCCCTATTGCTTCTGATATTAGTTTGTTGTTAATAACATACTTATCAAAAAATGAAAAGCATCGTGCTGAGGCAGAATTTTAAAGAAAGCTGGAAGGATCATAAAGTGCTGGATGGATTTTGCCACTCAATTTACATGTGGGTAATAGTCAGCAGTGAGTTGTATGCAGCAACTGACTTTTTACATAAATGAATACTAGAGTGTCGATTGGTGGGAGCGCTAGTCCCATTAAGCAGTAGGAGCTGTTTCTTGCTGCTTTGGGCAAAAAAGATTTTAAATAATTAGAGTTCTAATTAGAAATGCCAGACCTAATGTTCTGTTGCCTTCTTTGATTTGAGGGCCATAGGAAAATATCCACTTCTGACAAAAGTTTGCACCCACTAGTTACTTGTGAAAAGATTTGTATAGAAAGTAGAGCCTCAATCTTTTAGTAAAAGGAAAAGCAATTAAAAGAAAAAGCAAGCCATTATATTAATCATTTCTGTGGGTGATCTGTGCCGTTGCTGTATAATTATTGCTCTGACAAATTTCCTTATTAGTTGCATTCAGTCTGACTTTTATTTATTCTATAGTCCCTGAATATAGCTCCATCATAAGAATGCTGAAATGAGGGAATAAGTTATAGTATAATGAAAATAAAATTTGGATCCCAACTGATGAATAATTGTGTCCATCTTTTTGTAAATGATCCACAAGGGTTAGAGGAGACAGAATTGAGGGTTCCTTTTCACAAGTTCGTCATTTGCTCTTGTATCAATAGCTCCTAGTGATAGCTAAAGAAGTCAGTTAACAAATATTGTCATACAAAACTACTGTGATTTAGTATTTGTACAGTGGAGGTTCCTTTCCCTTCCACATAAACATACACATACGTATTAGCTATACTTGAAACTAACTTGAAAATGAGGTTGCATTGCTCAGTGCCTTCTTTACATTTAAAAAATAAATGAAAAAAAGAGAGAATCTCTACAGTAAACAAACCAGCATATCTAAAACCCCCACAACTTTCTGGAGGAGCCTATTTCTCTCTTCTGAAGGGAACCTTGAGGTAGGCAATGCAGGAATTTAAAGCTTATTAGGAGTCAGAGCATATGTGATAATCTAAACACTGAGGATAGCACTGCGGCAAGAGTTTTGTCCACCTAACACATTGGCTTTATCCACCTGTAAGTGTAGTGACACACTGTATATAGGTCATTGTACTGCATTTTTAACTAGCATTTAGAGTGACCTACGCTGTTACAGTGACAGTGGAAACACATTTTTTCAGCTGTGACCTGACATTATCCATTGTAACATCTGGTTACACTTGTACTGAAAAAAATGTGCAAAATTAATGAGTTATATATGATTGATTATTAGGATACAACCTAAAGCTATAAGCTTAATATAAGGTTAATATACATAGGGCAAATATTGGCCTTAAACCTACACACTAAATTCAGTAATTAAATTAATTTTGATAATTTTAGTTGACCAATTCTTTGAGTTCTTTTCTCTAACAGCAGCATGCTACTGTTCTAAAATTTAGTCCTGGAAGGTAAGCCTGGCACAAGACTTCGCACAAGAAATTTTGCCCAGCCCTCCTCTCCTTTCAAAAGGCAAGAATGTGGGAGGTAGATTGTATCTCATGTTTTGCCTAAGTTCAAATAAATCTTTAAACTTGCTGATGTTAAAACGTGATCTGTTAACCTGCAGAAGTACTTCACAGGTGGCAATCTTCTGCAAATACATATTGTTACAGAGGGTGCAAGACATGACTGTCGAGGAGTTTGCATGAAGAGGTGAGGCCCTCTTAGGCACGTCCTAGGGTGAGCAGGTGGTTGAATTAATTAGACTGTCTTCAGTTTAATTTTTATCCTTGATCAAATTGACAGTCCTTGTAATGTAATGCTGGTCTTTGCTGAGAAGAGTAAGTGATTCCCATGGAGGAAAGAAATCAACAAAATACTGATATCTGAGCTGTCTTACTGCTCATGAAGACCTTTGATGTTTTTATTTTTATTACCAGCATGGTCACTTAATGATGAATTTAATTTGCCATTTGGTAGGTTTTTGTCACAGTTCCAATTATGGAAGTGAAATAACATATCCACCTAAATTTTCAGTTCTTGGGTGGTAGAAGTACAATACGAAAAGCAAATCTACTGTTAGTTTTCTGTCATGAACAGCTATGCTAAATCATAACTCCTCCTTCTCCACCCAAAAGCCTCGTACTCAAACTCTACAGGCTTCCTGACAGTTTTTAAATAGTGTTCCACCTTCTTTTCCCAGTTTTTCAGCTTTTACCTTTAAAATCTGTTTGCTGAAATAAGATATATTATCTGTTTCATAAAATATGATTTTATTATACAATATTGATTTGGAAAAGAAATACACCAAGAAATACTCAAACTTACAGTAGGCAGATATTTACCTGGTTAGCCACTACTAATCTAAAAGTAGGCTAATCCCAATTAAATTCTGTTTGTACCTTTGTGTTTAGTCACAAAGTGGTTTTTGAAACCTGACTTCCTTTACATTGCTGGTTGTTGTACAATAATTTAGCCACTTGAATGTTGTCCAAGCTGGCATTCTTAAAAGAGTTCATTAGAGTTTGCAAACCACCATGTCAGTTGAACAGTCAGGTGCTGAGATGCCTTTAGAAACCCCACATTTCATAATATTTCCCTTGTTGTCTATCTAGGTGACAGAAGCTTTTCAAACAGAAGAACAATGAAGAGTAAACACTGAATAATCTTATTTATACACAAGTTTTTCCTGTATGTGGAGATATCAGCATTTATGGAGAAGAGTAACTCCCAAACATTTATACATTTATGTATCCATGCATCCAAAACCTCATTTTTACAAATATTTGCCTGGTATTAGTGCATTAGCCATTAGAACAAATTTCAAATGTCTATACTAAATTTCATAGTTATCATACAGTCCTAATTTGTCTGTTGATGTGATACTGGAAGCTGATGTGTCCACTTTGTGAACCACAGGATGGCAAGTTGACTGCTTCTGTAGATGGCAGGCACACTGCCCGATCCTTGTGCAGGAATTTGGCAGTACCTACGAAGCTGGTAGACAGCTCTGAAGGCCCTTTCATCTGATACATTTCACATGTACTAAATTCATTATGAAAGGATTAAGCAGCTTAGCTACCATCCCCATCACAGCTGTATCTTTCCCAGAAGAAGTCCCAGGAAAAGGTTATTTTTCATGAGGGTACTTTGCATGAGTGATGTGCAGTGAGTGATCACACCCTGTGGACAACACTAATTTTAAAACAGTTGTAACACCAGGATTGCCTTTCTTCCGTAAGTCCCTCTAAACTAGACAGAGCTGGTATTCCTGTAAGGAATAGGAGCTAATTTCAGTCTCATCATTATTCATATAATATGCTCTTTCATTTTTCATGAGAAAGGATAACCTCTTAAATGAGTTTTGAAACTCTGAGTATTTTACTGAACACATGCATAAAATATGGTAGGCTGAGCAGAGAATAACCCAAATTCCTAATTCATATGGTGTGGCATCCGCTGAGAGAATCTTGAAAATTAGTGTGTTTCTCTTTTTAACATTTGCTTTGATTTGTGGCATGCTCGGTGTTGCTAAGGATCACTCAGAAAGTGGCTGCGTGATACTTAGTTGCTGTCTGGGGTTAAACCACAGCAGATCTTAATTAATCCTCCTTTGATCATATCTTCACGTCTGACTCATATACTGCATCTAAATTTGTAGTAGCTGTGACCAGGCTGAAATACCGATGTAGAGAATACATTGGTATAAACCTTTGGCGTTTCTTTGGTACATTGTAACTATGAGGATGCCTTGTCTTTTCAAATAAAGAATGCAAAAGTTGTAATTTACCATATCTAAGTGAGGTGCAGTATGCTGTAACATTAGGTTAGCTATTGGACTAGGTCAGGAACCTTGGATTAGGTGTCTGCCTGGGGGGTTATTGCTTTTTTTTTTTTTTATCTTTGGAAAGCTCCTTCTTCAAGAAACAAGGCAAATTAAATCAAACTTGTTTTGATTAAGTCTAATAGAAAAAAAAAAGGAAGACAGTAATTGTGAATGTTTCACAATATAAAATAATTTTCCTGATAAATATTTCATAGGAGTAAAGAACAACCTCTATAATATGTGGTACGCATAATTAGAGAAGTGTAAATTATGTACTCCATAACATTGTCTACTCTGTGGTTTTGATGATAATTTATTTCAGTTCCCTGTGATATGCAAAGGAACAATATTCTCAGAACTCCGTGATTATTTATTGGCTTTTAAAAATTACATAAAAGTTTCATGGCAAATATTTTTGTCAACTGTTTCACCAGCAATTTCTCTTGTGCCTCTGAAAAAGTAAATTATTCTGTTTTTTTCTGTGATGCCACAAAGTTGATGTAAATATTTGCAGTGATTCTTACTAAATGTCACTTCATATATTTCAGCATTAAAACATTTGGAAAGGTGTAGCAGAATGGAGAGACTTTTTGTGCTAAATTTTCAATATCAAATGTTTTGACGAATTTATCCTTTGCTAGGAAACTGAAAAGTTCATTCTTAATGAAAAAAATCATTATTATGACTGCAGAATAATGATAAAAGTATTCTTAAGTTTACACAAGAATGTTTTTATAGTTTCCTTTTAGGGTCTCATTTTTGAATGAAATTCTTTGTCTTCATTCTTATTGAGTAAATTCGTTTTCATTATGTTTCTATAAAGTTTCTACATTGTTGTATTCATAGTGCAATAGTCATACTTTGAAGAAGTTCCAGCATAATAAAAGTCATCCACACTCTAACACTATATTTCTTGGATTCCTGTTGATAGGGGTTTTTTATGTGATACAGGTTGATTAGAATAATCAACCTGCTAGCACAGGTTTTCAAATGTTTTAACTTCAAAATTTTCTGTCAGTTATCTTGAAACACTGGACCGATTCTTGCTTAGAATTTTCATACCTTGTGTTCAGACAACGTTTTGGAAGAGAGCACTGTTTTAAGTGGAGATACAAATTCCTCAGCATAAAGTAGTGCTGCCAAGTGAACTTGTTTGGCTAAAACAAAAAATGAGCAACAGAGTTCAGATTAAAATTTCCACTCTGCCTAGAAGTGCCCTCATTTAGACCATCCCAGACTCTGCCTCCTAGCTTGTCTGTCCCAGATTCTGCATATCATTCTTTTATTTCTTTTGCCATCCTGTTAGAGGTCTGGACTACTCTCCAGGACTACCACTAAAGCCCCTGTTCCTGCAAAAAGTCTTCTTAGTGAGTCCCCAGAGCTTCTGTTCTTGGATCAGATCAAATGAAAAGCTGGAGCAAGGTTTAGATGTGAATGTTGAAATGGGCCCTTCTAAAGGGAAAAAAAAGAAATTAAAATAAAAAGGGAAGAGGTAAGGTGACTGCAACCTCTTCAGGATCAGCACGTCTTTGTAGAAAAAAAAGTACGTGGACATGAGTTACTCTGATACCCCTGCACCTCACCATGGCAATAAAGGTGTCTTTGAGAGCTTATATTGCTTCTGCATGAGTAAAGTGGAACTGACTTTATAAGGTCTGTCCACTTCCCTCCTGTCAAAAATAAAAAAGGAAGCAAAGCATGGCATCTACACAGAGGAAAGATATCCAGTGAAGCAGGAAAGTATTTCTAAAAGTCATAGGAAAAAACGAATGGAGAGGAGTTTACACATTTTTGAAATAAGAGCTTAGCGACCGAAAAAAATGATGCTTTTTTTGCTTTGACAAAATTGAAAAGGGCTTAAAGGGGTTGGTTACAAAAGGGCAGGTTTAGCATAGGCAACCTTTCCCATCTGAACATAGAGTAGGATTTATTAATTAGTAATTATTTCTATAAAGGACAGATTCATACTGACAGCAGTGATGAAAAATTCATGACAGAGACTTAACATTCTAATCTGCTGGATTAGTATAAGGAGGCTGCCAAACTTGGGCGACCAGCCAGTGCTAGGAAGACAAACAAATATCATAGTTCCCATAGTAACTGGGATCACCTTGGAGATGATTAATACCAGTCTGACTTAAAATGGGTGTTCCAGAGATATCACTCTCTGCTGATTTAATTATGACCCAGTATAATATAGCTGAGCATCTCTGAAGAAAACTATCTCTGTATTTCTCAAATTCTTCCTCCTACCCCTTGATGGAAGTCTAAGAAATATATTATTTTATTTTGCTGCTTTGTTATTTAGAGAAAACAGGGAACCATATAGTACACATCCCACAGTCATGCATGTCACACTGGAACGTAAATAGATATACTGGAGACTATTTAGGAATATTTAGAAGCTCCATTCTTTTTTTGGTTTTTATTAGCTTGTCTGTAGTCTTGTAAAAGCATATATTGCTCATATCTGTGGTACTCTGAGCAATACAAACTATCAACAGTTTTCATACTTAATCAGAGTACATCATCTGGTGCTAAGAGAATATTTACAATCCATTACAAAAATGGAGCTTTGTGAACAGAATACTATTCCAAGGCTTTACTGTTTTAACCAAAAATAAAATGTTAATTTCACAAGACTCTGTGGAAAAAAAAAATCTAAAAAAAAAAAGTAGATCTTTTTAGCGCTACCATAAGAGAATTTAGGTATTCTATGAATAAAATACTCTTTGTGCTTTTTCTAAAAGATATAAGTTGCCTAAAAGTGCTAGATCTGTACAAAGAACTTCTACCATAAACTAGCAAAAGATTCAGTTTTCCTTCTATGTGTTCTTGAGGATCAGTTTTTCATGCACTTTCCTGATGCATGAAAGGCTTAAAAGTTAAAAGTGACTTGTGAGAGATATGACACATTTACCAAAATGAGCTCTTATATTTACACAAACCATTGTTATTGACACCAGTACTCAATTTGGTTTGAGATGCTAGAAATATTTCTTCACTGCTGAAGCTTCAATAGTTTTAGGCAAATATTCAGAATGTATTTTATTTTTTTTTAATGTTGAAAATGCTTCTATGCTTATCTGGTTTTAGAAAATTGAGAAGAATGAAAATATATGTCCACATTTGTGAGTACAACTACAGAACATTTCCCCATTCAGGGTCAAAAGTAAAATAGCCTTGGTTTTCCTCCACCTCTGGATGTGATCTTATATGTGTCCAGTGAAAAGAGGATGGAGAAGTTTTAAAATATCAGAATAACTATGATTACTTTTAGCATGTATTCTTAATGAATGAAGCTGCTGGATAGACCAGATTCAGGGAAACTGATTGTTCCCGAATGTAGTAACACCAGAACTGCAAACGCTAATTATCCCAATGAGAGGAGCAATGGAAAAAACCCCCAACAACTAGGGGTCATGGGTAAGCTTGTGAAAGAAGGGAAAAGTGTAGATTTAGAAATCTTTTAAAAAAGAAGAAAAATAAGACCCAGAGTTTTGGCTCTGGTCAACTAAATTACTATGTCCTGAAAATTTGGGAATAAATAAGCAAAGCATTCATGAGAACTAGTAGATAATGAGGAAAAAAGATTTTCGAGAACAGATCACATCAGACTGTTAGGACAAGCAAATATGCTTTGCGAGTGGGAGAAAAGTAGTTGATGTCTTGTATGTTTTGAAATTGTTTCATTACATGCTCATACAATCCATCCAAGGAAATTTATTCTCACTGAAACTAATATACAGCTATACAGAAAAACAGGAGCAAATGCGCACTGCATGTCTATGGTTCAAGAAACATGAAGGCCAATTAAAATGAACCCAGCAGTGAGAATGCTCATCAGAAAAGACCAAAAGCATGAATTGAATAAAAAGCATTAGTTTTAAACTGAAGCAAGTACGATTTGTACTACAATTAAGAGGAAAAGAATGGCTAGAAATTTACATAGAAAATAGATATCCAAAACAAGTGCTCCTTCAAATTTTTGGAGATTTAAGTTCTCTCTGGATCATTGGCTCCCATGTGGTGCCTCGCATTGAAAATGTTTGTTCCGTCCTGGGAAGAATTACCACATGCCTCTGTTAATGTTAGTTATCAGCTCCCTTCTTCCCATGAGCAGTCACAAGCAGTGCTCACAACCCATTCTCACTTCTAAGTGAAAAAATGCTGCTGCTCATTTCTTCGGGGTCTTCTTGATGCCTTTTCAAGAATTTCCCATTTTCCTCCCTGCCACTTTATGCAGGGGACACTGCTTGAAGCTTTCAAATGATGATTTAATTTTTGTCATGAATGATATTGGTACACCTGTTTGTATTACAGAGCAGGGAGATAGATGACGCTGACAATGACAATCCATTTCACCTCCACTCACTATGCGAACAAGATGAACTGAAGGATATGATTCTTCATTTAATTGGAAAGCTCACAAATGAATAAGTAAACACTTCTCTTAGGAAGGGCTATAGGTTAGATTTGTCTCTTTCTTCTGCCCATCAATTTTTAAATTTAATTCTATCCAAAATGCTCAGTTCTCTAGAGGAGAATAAGACTGGCTTCTTCCTGTACTAAAAAATTTTCTGAGTTCTTAAATTTATCGCAGGTAGCTCTGCTTTTACCAGGATTTCCAGCTAGTAAAATATGTTATGGCAAGAATGAAGATCAGATTTTTTCAAGGGAATAAAACAACTATCCTGAATTTTTTTGTAAACATCTACATGTTATAATGAATTGTAACAGTTTACGTTGACCTAAATATTTTCCACTAATACAACCATTGATCTAATTTTGCAGATGGGCATGGGAGAAGGGATGGTAGATCACTTCTGATTGTTTTCTTGTATTAAGTGGTCTTTCTCATTTATTTCAGTGGAGTTGCTCCGATGGAAGCTAGAATGATACACCATCTGTGTATTCCACACCTGGAGCTATATTTAAATTTAATTTTGATAATTTAATGTCTCTAAGCATACCTTAAGGCTTGCAATTTATTCCTCAGGTGCCTCATAGTTTCTTATCTATGTAACAGATAGGATCCCACACTGAAGCATGCATGCACTACAGTGGTTTGCTGTAAGTGTAGAGTCAGAGGACAAGAAATTCTGCACAAGAGCCTGCTCTTCTTCTTTCAGCTTCCACTGGGACAAGATACTCTAGCTTTATGAAGGCAAACACATCTTCTCCTCCACTGCAAAATCTGGGAAAGATGACCTCCAGCATAGAGAATACTTCAGAAATTCTCATTCCCTTTCATATGATGGAAAAAACACTCCCTTTCCTCTCTGTGCTTTTGAAACTCATGTCATTTATCTTCATAACAGCCTTGCTAAATACTTTTCTTAGGACATACAGAGAACACAAAGGATGTACTCAATGATACTAATACTTTTTTTGAGCAGAAATTCAGAAATATAATTCCAAAATTATTTCTGACTAGAGAGCATCATACCTTTTGAAATCTGTGTCCTAAACTCATCCCAATCTCCCTTCAGTTCTTGTCTGAATCTAACTGCAGTCTGGATCCCTGTTGCTACTTACATTTTTGTGCATGTTTAGCTTTGTTGATGAGAATAGCTTCATTGACCTCAGCAAGACCACTTGTGGCAGAAAATTAAGCACATATGTAAACATTTATAAGCTTGCTACAAATTATACTCTTCTCTATAGGGCCTGTACAGCACATTGGCTTGGTTAAGAGTTTAATGGTGGCATGACACACTCTGTTAAAGCAAGAAATAGCAGAGTTTCTGTCATACTTTGCATGCAGAGTTGAAACACAATTTTATAATTTAATTAACAGAGATTAAACCAGGTCAAAACTGAAGTTCTTCAAATATCTCTTCTTATATCAACAAAATTCTTATCATGACCCTTGGCCATTGATCTCAGAGCTATCAATTCTGGGATGTTAGTGCATATATATATTTTTAATTCTTCAAAAGCTTGTGTTCATATATCTGCAGTTTAATGTATTACTAGAGAAACATTTTCTCTTTTTTCTCCCTGCCTCAACTGTCATGAATCTATTTGCTTGTCTTCTATAGTATTTTTGTGAGTAATTATGCTAAATACTGGAAATGCCATAGAAAAATTCAGCAATCTGCTCATATGTTCCTGATAGCTTCCTTGCTGAGTAATGGGATGATACTATATTGTTGGTAATTCAAATTATATAACAAATGGATACATAGCATATTAAAAATAAATCAAGGCTTCTCGCAATGTTCTATGTTTCCTAATGCCATTAGAACTTATATCAGTAACAAATATATAACAAGAAGCAATTTGTTGGAGTCTGTGTATTATTTTGAAAAATAGAAGAAAAGCTGCCATAAAAAATGCAACCATATGTCAGTATAAGAATGTATTCCAAAGACAGATAAACTTTTTCCAAGTATGTATGATTTACCAGCTGAAAGTTGAATGAAACTTCTCTGTTCCAAGAATACCATAAGCAGATGCTTTCAGTGTTCCAAAGAACAGTGTTGAGCTGCTTTCAAAGGGGTTAAAATAAATTTTCTGCCCCACTCATGAGAAGCCTCACTGACTTTAATAAAGATAAGCTGTATTGAGGTAAATGCCAGTGGTCAAACCATGGTCTTCTGCAGGATGATGTTTTATCGACAGATCACTGGAATGAAGAAAAAATTTGTTAGTGTTTTCTTTTCTTGATGAAAATTATTTTCTCACAGTACTTTCCATTCTTTTGTGTCCTGATACTGTCTACAGCAAAGATTGTTTATTCACTCATAGAGCTGATAAAGACTAGGATTAATTAGTTGGGCATGAGGATTCAACTGATTGAAATTTAAACACTATTTGACTTGCCTAGGGTAACTTTTATCCATGCAAGCACTGAACCTAATATGTAAATGTAACAAATCTTCATGAAACCACATCCAAGTAAAAAAAATACTACCATGCCTATAATGCCTAGCCAGGTGTAGAATAATAAGCATATGTGTGAGGTGTTAAAGACCTTCTTTGCAAAAGAAATGGCTGCATGTGGTTACAAGCATATCTGGTAGCATTTCACTATGAACCAGTGACACAGCAGAAAGCAGATCCCAGTATTCCTCTCTCTGGTTTCCTGATTTGCTCAGGAGACTTTGACTTCTAGTCTGGGAGAGTGAATAAAAATATGTTGGGTATCTTACTGATCCATTTCTATGTACATACAATCTAGTTTCAGGACAGGGTTTTGATCACTCATTCCTTCTTCTGGAGGTATGTAGTGGCAACCAACTTTTGGCTTTGCAGCTTAAAACTCAGCAGCACATTTCCAGAACCAGATTTGCAATAATCATCATATGGATTGACAAATGGATACATTAGTAAAAGCACATTTAGAAGGGAGAAGATGAAGAATAATGGCCATTTTTTGCAATTACAGAGCAGTTAAGATAGGCATTCTCTTAAGCTAGCAGGACATTCTTTTCCCTCTGTATGTATAGACTTCACTTGCACAAATTTGAGTGATTATTGGTTTTAGCAGGGAATTATGTATTTCACACTGCATTGTTACTTTTATCACCCATAAAATCTCATGGAAACTGTTGCTGAGAATAAGAAACCCCATTATAGGAGGGCTAATAAGATTTTGGAGATGTTAAAGCTATATGCATTATTCATGCACTATGAATGGAAAGCACCAAAGTCCTCAGCTGACTGTGGAAGCTTTGGAGGCTCTAATAGATAGCATGGTTAAATATTTTACACAGCAGTCATAGGGTTAGGAGTGTCAAGTGAAATCAATATATTTTCACAAAATTGTGATACTGATGTTATAAGAAAGGGGTATTACAGCGGGTTACTTAACAATGACTACTTTAGAAGTTAGATTCCTATTCCCGGTACCTGGTTCCTCAGATCAGCAGTGGCAGTTCTGCATGTATTTGTCTCTCCCTTATCCTATCCTCTACTCCTCATTGACCTTAATAGTCCTTAGAGGGAAAAGTGTTCTGAATTTCTCTGCTGGAAGAAATGATTGAAGACTATGAAAACTAACAGTGCTCACTACTTCACAGGAGACACTTGTAAACTTAAAGAATTGGAACCTTTAAGAACTGTTTTAGAAAAATACCTAATGAGAATTGGGTTGGCTTTACATTTAAAATCTTTTCTAGGCAAAAGTTACTTGACACACCTTTACCTAAGGGATTACCTACAGTGTAAAACACATTGGTAATCTAGGTTTAGGTTCATATTTTCCATACAGTCCCCTCTCAGAGCTGTAATGTGTAAAGTGAAAATTCATCTCAACTCACTCCACTGTAACTGTTGGTTTTATTTCCAGGGCTTTGACTAAGGAGTGGTTACTCAAGGAATAATAGAGGCCAATACATTTTTGCTAAAGGAAGGGTGCTGAAACTTGTCTCACTCTTTCCTGAGAGAAATAATGCACATCCCTCAACAAATGTGCTTTTTGCTATGATAATAATCCTGGGAGTAGTAATACAATACACTGCCCCATAGGTTAGTCTATTCTGCTTCCATACTGTGTAAGAGACCCCCAGAACACATTTTAATGCTCTTTTCCCACTCTTTTAAATCAACATATACTCTGATCCTGATTCTAATTCAAGGGCACACTTTAAATATCCAAACATAGCTTTGAGGATCAATTTAAAATATTTGATAATGATCAATCAGTTGTATTTTTTGTAGCTAGTGGCATAAGACTTCTGGCTGATGACTAAGCTAGAATGTCTTCAGGGTGCGGAATATTATTTGATGCACTGAGATTAATTTAGGTTACCACTGCAAGGGATATCTGGGGCTTTAAACAGTTTTATTTTATGATACTTAGACCATGAAAGCCAGAAGCTGATGGAATTGAGACACTCAATTTCAAATCAGGTCTCTTTGACCTCAGGAATAAATCTGCTATGTAAGGCAATGGGTGAGGGATTCAGTCACTGCATTCCTCACTGGAGAGAGTGAAAACTTCAGGAAAATGTGAAGGAGAACAAAATTTAGGAAGTCATTAAGTCCTTCTCACCTCTTGCCAGATTGGCAAAAATGAGGTCGTGTAGTGACCAGGTCAGGTGGGCAGGAAGTAGTGGGATGATTCCTGGCTTCTAGTGCCATGCCTGGCTGACTCCAGTCAGGGAGAGGGGCAGGATGAGGGGCAACTGGGGGCAGCCTCAGTCTCGCCCATTTTTGTTTAGTAATAGTGTGCTGGTTCTCTTCTATGTTTGTGACACTTCTTTTACTACTATGTTTGTGTCACTTCTTTTACATCCTTCTTTTGTGTCTCCACCTCTCTTGCTACATGGAATTTTGTAGCTTTCCTCAAAGAGAAAGTTGCTAGAGTACTTGTTGTTCCCCTTGTCTAATCCTCCTACTGACGAACATTGATGGTGGATGGGGAGAGGGAACCCCAGAGCAAGAGGCCTTTCCTTTTACCCCTTGCTCCAAGGGGCAGTGGTGCTCCCTTCCCCTCCCCCCTTTACCCCGCAGCACCTCATGGCCCCCACAGAAGAGACCAGGGTGCCTGCAGCAGGCAGGGAGAAGCAGGCAGAGAGGTTCTATTGTTCTGGTAACAGCTTAAATACCTTTGGGGGGGTTCACAAAGTGACCACTGGGAGTCCAGGAGGTCTTACAAACAGCCAATGACAATAAGGGGTTAACAACCAATAGATGACCTTTCAGTTATCTCTTAGACATTCCAAAGATACAGATAAGAGTGAGGGAACCTTGGGAAGAAGAAGGATTACACAAAGAGTTACACTATTTTGGAAGCATGCTCACTTTAAACAATCATTACAACTTCAGCATACTTTTCTATACCACAAGCATACTGGAACATCCTACAACTCTCTTCTCTCACTTTTTGACATGCACAGGGATGTAGATTTCTGGGCTTCTTTCCTCTGCTTGGCTTTTCTTCACTGAACAAGTAATTTTCATCTTTCCTTTCCTATTAAAGATTATTTCTTTTCACAGTTTTTGCTCACAAGTCAACCCTAACTAAAATTGACCAGTGAGTCTGCTTCTCCCTCCAGACCCTTCTGCTCTTCTCCCGTTCATGTATCAGCTTGTTGGTTGTCCTGTGCACTGCTGTCTTTGTCCTCACACCTCTCTATTTGGCTTCCATGTCTTGCTGCTTTCAGTGAATTTATAAAAATCCTCATGAACAGAGTGGGACAACACAGTCTCTGTGTTGCACTCTGATGGTTACACCAAGGGTTTGATTGTTGGTATATGAAACTACTTTCTTCTGTGGTAGATATTATTTTCTCATATGTTCTGTATACTCCCCCATACTTGAAAGCTGTTGTCATGGTTGTCATGGGTCAAGGAGGGTAAAATTTATACATTTTCAAAGAGCTGCAGAAGCACAGCCTGTGCTCAGAGTGAGTGAGCCATGTTAGCGCTTTGTTTAACATGGTCTGAGGAGGCAGATCCTGTCCTTGAGATTTCCTCTTGTGGTTGTGGGAAGTTACTACTGCAATGTTTTCCAAAATCTGGATCTGAAGGAAAGCTAATATTTTTGTTATTGAAATCATTAAACCTCCATTAACTATGCTACATCCTCAGTAGACAGAGCTGCTTTCTCCCAAGTCCTCCAGATCAAACCAAACCCAACTTACAAACAAGAAACCTTTCAGGTTGTTTGCTCATTAATGTAGAATAAATTCCCTTTGAAATATTGACAATGAGAATTTAAAGTAACTAAATACTGCTGTGATTTCTGAAACAGTGTTTGCACTTGTAATGATGATACAATAGAACAAAGTGTGTCTAAGCCCTTAGTTCCTTATGAAAGTCTATGAAACATTGAAATGTACTACTCCCATGTTGGCTGATTAGTTCATACATAAACTTTCAGCTTTCACTTCTCTCTTCTTGGGCACCTAAGCTTGCCTTACAACTACCATACTCAGTAGATTTTATAATGCTTGACTACAAACAGAGCATTTCCTTATTTATGCTTATGTCTTTAAACATTTGCCCAGCACTAATTACCACAGTACGATTTTACCTGTACTTCTTTTTCTAGAACTTTGGCCAATTCCAGGCCATTATTTGAAGCTATTAGCTTTTTCAGCTGAATGTACTGAAAGCACACAAAGAAAAGAGAAGCAGGGTTCCAATGAGAACTGTTTATAAATGGTTTATAGGTCTTTGAAGGAAGCTGTCTCCTGTGGACTCCTGTCTGAAGGGCATCTGAGAGGGTGATATCTATATACAGATATATACAGCCTTCCTATGTCATTGCTGGCTCTACCTCTTTTCTAGGTTCCTCCTCCCGTTTACTTAACTTACTGGTTCCACAAAACTCAGAAAACAGACCTAAGTGCTTGCAGCCTCCTCGCAGCTGTAGCAGTTATTTCAACAGGTATGCCAAAATAATTCAGCTACCTGCAGGCTACTTTCTGCAGCATTTGCATTTTCCACACACTATGCCTGATTCCTCTCATTCCATAATTATTGGTCTTGCAGACATTTCATTTTAGAAGTAAAAGGCTTTAATCTGAGCTTTCTAATTATACTGGGAGTTAGTCAGCAGTGGGTGTCAGGATTGAATCTGCTCCATCATCTCATGGCTACTGCGAAAAGAAACGATTGTTTTGACAGCAACATCTTTAGGCAAGTAGGTATTCCAGCTGCAAGTACTAGCTTCTCCATGCCTGCACTTGCCACTGTGGGTGAGTGAGAAGATTCATGCTTGTTGGAACCGAATGGAAAGAAGTATACATTTTTCTCTTTGGTTCAAAGGAATATAAAACTTACCTGACTCAGGTTCTCTGTTTGTTTTAGGAACAAGACACAACATTTACTTTCCCAGTGACACTGATGCTTTGGTCTTACTTTTAAATAAACTTACTAAATAAAACTGTACTGTTCTAACATTTAAGTGGCTATTACTATAGACAGAGTGAAACCAAGCGAAAGAATAATGAAAACTAATTATGGGCTTTGATTAATAACTCAGCTAATGAAACAACTAAGAAATGTAGTTAGTTAAAATGTTAAGCATAAGCCAGTGTAAAGCAATTTCTGGTATTAATCCAGTCTAAAGCAAAGACTCTCATTAGTGGGCTTGATAGTGTGGTATAACTGATCTTGAATAGGTTTTCACCAGCACTAACATGAGGAAGACTATTAGTGACACATCTTTAGACAGGGATTCAACTCTGACCTCCTGAAAAGCAAATGGTTTCTGGTTTGAGACTGATTCACAAGAAAGTCCATCTTTCAGTGAGGGATCACCATCATTGTGTGCATGTTTGTAACATATGATTTAAGAAAACCCTAGTCCTGAATACGAACCTGCAAACACTCAATTGAGATAAATATTAATAATAATTCTATTAATAACAAAACCCCCACGATCATCTTTGGAAATAAACTGTAATTCCATCACATCAGTATATGTGTAATTTAGAGATTAAAACATGAACTCTTTGCAGTTCAAATGATCCATTGCATGACTTGTGTCAAACCATGTCATGTCTCATGGGATAACATGACTTTAGTGATTTGTTCCCTTTCCTGCCTGATTGAATGATATATACAATGAGTGTAAGGTCTCGCAGTATAGTTGTGTCCTACTTGTAATTATTTTTTTTTTTATATCAAGTGAAACCTTTCTGAATTAATGTCACTTTCAGGGAATAAACTATGCAATTCTTGGTCAAATGTGTTCTTCATGAAGTTAAGTTAATAAACCAAGACTTCCCAACCAGAATCACAATAAAACAATTTCTCATCAGAATTCTTCAGAATTTTACTCGGAATATTTTGCTTCTGCAAAGTACTATGTGTACATTTGATTTACATTAATTACAATTAGAAAGTGTTATTCTTCATAATTAGTAGAAAAGTTTCACTGTCACTGACCAAGAAGTGATGCATACTGTGTTGTGCCATAAAACCTGTCTTTCTTAATTTACATTGGGCAGTCCAATCTGTTTTGTCCAAACTTTTGTCTTTGATGAGAGTTCACAACTTAATTTTCATTACATTTTCCCTCACTACTATAAACTATCCACAAATACAAAGCTAATTTCCCAAAGACCTCTACCAAGTAGCCAAGTGACATGAAACAATTATCTTTTACTCCCACAGACAATAGATGCTATTCATGTAAAATTTAAAAGGTGCATATATAATATCCTAGTAAAACCTGAAACCTTATGGAGCAAGGCTGAGATTTAAGCTGCCAGCTGCAAACTGTTTCATTCCAGGCCCTATTTATTCTAGACTAATATTTAATTTTATATTTTAGGCATTATTATCATAAGAAGCTACAGATATGTGTTTTCAGGGTGAAGATGGATGCAAGAAGCTTACAATTTTTTTTTTTTCATTCCTGAATAAGACTGTCAAAATTTTCTTGGAACATTCTTTTTCATAAGGCAATTTTCTTTGACATCAAGCAAAGTATGTTTTCAGTAAGTGCTACAAACTGTTGTTCTGTCCAACCCATACAATAGCTGGACATAGGCAAAACACAGATGGGAACTTGATTATCTTTTTATTTCCACTGGAATCATTTTTGATGCAGCACAATATGTATAGTTGGTTTTTCTATAAAGCTGGTTTTTCTGTCTTGCTGTGGGATATACTTTCTCATATGTGGGTGTGCATTTAAGACAAGATAGAGAAGAAATATATTTGAATTTAATCTGTGACTTTTTCGAAGTTAAATAACCTAAAAATTCTTCTTTGTACAACTTCAGTGAAGGAGTACCACATTTCCTTGAACTGAGCATAAGGCAGGGCTAAAACAGCAGAATGAAATTCATCACAACTAAACATACCTTCCTCTTCCTTAATGTCCTTACCAGAACTGTCTATAAAGTTTATTTCTATAGTCTCCAGACAGAAAACCGTATGTGGTGGAAACATACTATAAAAGTTACATAAAACTGACATGAAATCCTGCTTCTTTTGAGAAGGAATTTTTTTAGACCTATGTCATAAACACAATTAGCCACTGCAACTTTAGGCAAAATGTTTCTGAGATGTTGTCTTAGGACTTTTCTGAACATTGTTGCTTTGCAGACATGGGGGAGCTTGACAAAAATACAGATGATATACAGGTGACGAGTTCAACAACTTTTCTCCTTCATTTGTAGTGGTAGTAAAGGAAGCAGATTTCAATTACACACTTCCCGTTCCTCCTCTCTCAGTTGAGGAGACAAGTGAGATCAAGATGTGAAAGGGAAACACTGCTTTGATTCAGGAAGGAATACTGCAACTGTGCTCTTGGTTGCTCGTCAATACACGTCAAGGCTTAGCTACACTGCAGCTTTCTTTATAACCTCTCTGAAAGTGTCTTACATTATGTACTACTCCGTCTGGTTTTAGAAGACAGGCAAATTAATTCCAAGGATGCCTGCTACAACTTTATTATTTAAAGATAAAAAAAAAGGAAAAAAAAAAAAAGGTCTTGAAAAGGAAGCAGTCCTTGGCACTCAGTACAGCTAAAACATAACATGACTTGTTGTTTTGATGCTTACTATCCTGTAAGGGCATGATCCAAAGGCCTCCAAAGTTCATGAACATTTTTTCTTTATCTTCAGTGCACTCTGACTGGGTTCTAAGTATAGGAAATAGCTACAATATTTTTCCTTAAAATAGATTGTTACTTTGTATTAAGCATCTGAAACATATGCTCAGTGCATCCTTTGTCCTAAACATAGTAGAGTGTCATGTGCCCTTGCCTGTTCAAGAGTGTGAATCCTTTTCCGTCTCAGAGCTTGAGTCTCTTTTCTTGCAGGCTCCTTATTTCAGACTTTGTTGAGCAAGGTGCCTACAGCCTCCCTTTTTCAGGGATCCAGCTTTCCTAGATGAAGATAAAACTGGATTTTCAGTCTCAACACTGAGAACACTGAAGTGCATCAGGAACTAGACAGCTGGTGGAATTCAAGCCATAAGTTTTGGGGTCAGATTGCTTAACAATTGAACTATTAGAGAGGGAGAGATATCTGTGAGTCAGATCAAAAGCTCTGTAGGCAAGGTTTGCTATTATCATGGAGATTTCTGGGGTGTTGGGAGAGTCAAACTGCAGTGTATCATTTACCTTCTGGGGCAGGCTGAGGTACTTCACACTTTTTTTACCTCAGCTTTCAATAAGACATGTCATCCTCAGGACAAATGGCCTCCTGAGGTAGTAAACAGTAGGCTGAATAGCCTCCCTGTAACGCAGGAGGAAGCAGTGCCACTTAGATGCTCACAAGTCTGTGGAACCAGACAGGATTCATCCTAGGGTGATGAGGGAGCTGGCGGAAGAGCTCGCCAAGCATCTCTCCATCATTTATCATCAGTCTTGGCTAACTGGGGAGGTCCCAGATGATTGGAGGTTGGCCAGCGTGACACCCACCCATAAAAAGGGCCAGAAGGAGGATCCAGGAAACTACAGGCTAGTCAGTGTGACTTCAGTGCCTGGCAAGGTTATGGAACAGATCGCCTTGAGTGCAATCACATGGCATCTACAGAGTTGCCAGGGGATCAGACCCAGACACCACAAGTTTAGGTGCAGGCAAACAACAACAACAAAAAATCCTTCCTTGTCTGACAGGAACACTACCTCCCAGTCCACACTTAGAGGTCTGAAACTTCAAGGAAGAAGCACCAAAACTACTGAAATTTGGTAGCAGCAGAGAACTTATTTCTGTCTGTTCTAACCTGGTCTGTCTCACTGGGGACTGTTGAAAGGCCTTCCAGGCTTTCTCTGAGCTTTGTTTCCACTGTTGCCACTCCTGCTTCCTGGATGCTCACATTAACATGCATGTATGCAGGATTTTTCTTCCAGTCTTTTTCTCTGTTTTCCTTCTATTCAATTTGTATGAGTAAGAATTTGCTAATGATGTCAAGCTGAAAGCTTCTAAACCTTTAAATGTCCTCTGAAGATTCCCAGTCTTCTCTCATTGTTACAATTCCCCATATGCGTAATGAATCTTGATGGAGACAAAATTACATTGACCTCAAGTCGTTCTGTCGCTATTGAAATGCTCATCACTTACATGCCTTAATTTCAGAAGTAACCCAAGTAATACTGCTCAAAGCCTCTTTGAAATGCAAAAAGTTTTCAACAGTATCTTTGGAGATTTGATTTATTTTAATAATAGCAGATACTGATATGCTCTAAGAGTCAGTTATGGCTGGTCCAAATGATTTTTAGAACACATACAAATAATTTAAGTAATACTTTGTGATAGGAATGGCTTTGTGTAAAATTATCTCACATTTGCAGCCTGTCACTAATATTAACTGCTCCCTATCACTGCTCTCCTCTGTTTTCTGAAAAGTAATTGCTACTGCTATCTTAAAGAACAGAATATATTTTGGCATTGTTGTTTATCATCCTTTTTCTCATAATGCATTTTTTATAATCTCAATATCTGAAGAATTTTAATACAGTGCAGATATATAATTTAAACTGCATTCAGAGATGCTATTCTTGGAAGTCCTAGATTTGCTTTTTCTACTGAGGACCCCTTCTTTCAAACTTGCAGTGAGACCTCACTCCATTTCCTTGAGGAAAAGCATACACATGGTCAAGAACATCACCACAATTGGCACTAATTGGGAGCCCTTGAGGAAGTTTGAGCAGAGACCACAATTTTAATAAGCAAGGATATGCAACACACACTCAACACCTTGTGCTGGGTTTCTCCATGGCAGTGTTAGACACATTGTCATGGCAATTGAGATAGTTTGCACTGTGGTGCTTTAGATAATTAGAAGACTTGTTTCCCTGGAATTGCTATTCTGCAACCTTGCACTAAACTCTAGTTTTTCTTAACTCTGTTTCTAAGAGGTAAGAAAGAAAGGCAAAGTTCTTTTTTCAGAAACAACTACAATAGAAAATTCAGCTGCTGCAGTTCATTAGAGACCACTAATTAAATAATCTATATCACCACTCAGTATTAATTAGTGACTTTCAACATCTATAGACTAATGAGACTAATCAAACTTTCAGTCAGTTCCTGCTGTGACTCTCTTGTGTCCTGAAAATTGTTCAGTGTTTTTCTGCCTATGAGTTCTTTACTTTTCAATTACTTCCCAGTAAAAGATTTTAAACATCAAAGTGCAGCAGATGTTTCAGAAGCATAGTAGACCCCACAAGATGCTCTTTGGCACAAAGCAATCTAAAAGATACAGCCACAAAGAGCTCTACTGCATTGGGTGTGCAAGTGGATTTATATGGGAAACTGTTGTACCTGAAACTTTCTTTTCCCCTTCCCTCAAAACTGAGCCTGACTTCTTGTTGCATGAAAGAGGAATGCCATTGCTCCCATAGAGAGATCAACTCAGTGACGAGGTGGAGTATGGCATTTCTAATATTGTCTGAACAGAGCCAAAAGCAGAGTGCAAGGGAAAGAAGCTGCCACCAGCTGCCTTCCACTGTGATAAGAGACGACTGACTGGGGAGAGTAGGGAAGTATTTAGAGTGTATTTTACAAAAAGTAGTGAGTGCAGCTGACAGGCTGGGGATATTGTTGGCTTTTTTGACTGTATAAATATGCTTTTTTATGCAGCAATTCAAGCACAGGCTTTTTAAAAGCATGTGTAACTATTCTTGGTTTGTTTTTGCATGTGTGGCTAATAGCTCTTGGCAGATAGAAAAGGAAACAGGAGAGCCACATGAGATAAGTCCTGGAGTTCCCAGCCACCACACAACCTGCTCTCATTTCAGGGATGTGGTAGCTATAGTCTCACTATTTGGACAAGACAAGGACTTGTTTCTTTTGAACAACAGTGTCTCCAAGCTCCCAATTTTTCCCCACATCCTATTACACTGCTGTTTGACCACAGATAGCCTGACTCTTAGTTATTTGTGTACTCACATAGCATAGATACAGGCCCTGCCTCCGAAAGAATCTAATCCAAAAATGCTCCTGCACATGAGTAAACACAGTCTAGGACAGAAGTTACTAAATTGGTAACAAAACCTGATTATGTAAGTATAGTTTTGTTTAGGGTATTTTTCAAGGTAGTAATAAATTAGGCATTTTTTATTACAGTGATTCTGTCATTTTACCTTCCCTAACCACTGTTTCCTTTCTTCCAGGCATGTGTGTTATAAAAAAACCCACATAATAAAACTATTTCCCCCTTAACAGTATGAAGAACAATGTATGGCATAATATCTGATCCTTTTTCTCCCCACGCCTACCTTCATACCTCCTACACGAGCTGGCTAAAGTGGCTGCAGGAGACTCGACTATCATCAGGTACATTAAACCTAGTTAGGACTCTTGCACTGCGCTCAGAGTGAGCCACACTTGTTCACTGCTACTACACATCAGCTGGTACTTACCTTGCCTAGGCTGGTCTGTGAGGGATATATGGAGCGTGAAGCATAGGCACAGGCTTTATATGAAAGAACTGTTTATTCTTGCAATTTCTCTCCAGGGTTTCTGTATTTTGTCCTTCATCCTATGGCACTGGTGCTGGATCTTAATACAGAGGCAAGAAAACACCACCACTTTGCATCAAATCTAATCAGTTATGCTTGTGTTCATATCAAAGGTCATGTAGATCAGCAGGAAGGTTGGGGCAGGTATAGAGGAAGAGGGAAGAGGGCAGGTTCAGACTAGATATAAGGAAGAAATCTTTTACAATGGGGCATTGGAACAGGTTGCCCAGAGAAGCTAGGCACACCCCTGGAATTGTTCAAGGTCAGGTTGTATAGGGCCCACAGCAATCTGATCTGGTTGAAGATATCCTTGCTCATTTCAGTGAGGCTGGACTTTAAAGTTCCCCTCTAACCCCAAACATTCTATGATTCTATGATTTTCAGTCTTGCAGCTAGTTCTAGTTTCCCTTAGTTACCTGTAATAGGAGTAAGTCTTTTAACTATGATTGGTCTTTAACAAGAGTAACCATACATAAAATGCTGTGGTCCTTTTACAGCAATGTAACAATCAAACCAATGAAGTGTAAAATCAACATTATAAAGCCAGATACTGTTCCAAATGAAGTTAATTGCAGAAGTGCTTTCTGCTGATTAAATATAATGTTATTAACTCTTGGGCCCTAGACATACAGAAATAAAGATAATCTTGGCACAGTACCACTAATAAAGCTTAAGAAGTTAACTTCAAAAACAATTTTTCTATTCCCAAACAGATCCTTGACTTTGTGTCATGAAATCCTATTGAGCCCAAACTTATGTCTCCAGTGTGTTGCTGTGTTGCAATTGCCAGGCAGCTGCATGAATGGGAGTGTGTTTGATGCTGTCCTAAGCACGTGCCAAAAATGTCTAAATCTTTTCAGATCATTCTGAAGATCTCCAGGACTATACCTATGCCCTATGACCATTTTTGTCCTTCTGAACTTCTCCAGCTGTTATCTATTTATTGTCAGGCCCTGCAGCAATTCAGTGGTCAGGAATTGTTTTAGTGCAGATTCTCCTGGCCAGCCACCTTCAGTGACACGAGCATTTTCAGCTTCTTAGTACTGCAATATCAGGTGGGGCAGCTCTGTCCCACTGGAGCTCTCCAGGCTGCCTTTTCTCCTGGCTGTACACATACTGCTGCATCTCAAAAGCCTTTTTGTTACTAAAAATACTATCTTTAAACATTTCCACTCTGGGTCTTCTTTTTCTGAAAGAAAGCTATCCCACTGAAGTAAAACAAAAACAAACCCAAAACAACAACAACAACAAAAACCAAAACCCAAAACCAACTAAAAAATAAACAAAAAAAACCCAAACAAACAAACAAACAAAAAAAAAACAGAGAAGAGAGAAGTCTAAACAGAAGAGATTTAAGTAAACAAACACCATGCAAACTTTTAGGAAACATAGGAGAACAGATGTTTTTAAGTGAGAGGTAATCAATCCAAAATTCATTGTACTGTGACTTAGCCCAGGTACTGATGATAATGATAAATCTGAATTTTGGAAATCAGGCAAACAACAGGAATACAGTACAATACAATTTGATTTGTATAATATGAAAAGCAGGAAACTTGGATTGTTCTGTAGCCTTATGTTCATCATATCAAAAGGAACTGGATATTATGATTTCACTAACAGCGTTTTAAATAACAAAACAACCAAATAACTAAAAAGAAATATACAGTACTAGTAGTTATAAATTCACGCTACTCAGGCAGTATATGGCAATAGCTGGAACACCTGCTGTTCTGTCTATCTCCTGCTCTGGGCTCACGGTTGATGCAAACTCCATTCTCCTTCCTTGTCCTGCTAGGACGACTATTGCAGTTCCCCATCAAATATTGGCAAATCCGAGTAAAATTGCAAAACCAGAACTGGTGTCATGAGCATGACAATAGGACAGCTGAAAAGAAGTGGGTTGTTCCCTAGTTCTTTGTGCGTATGCAGTTTCTTACCCATATATTAGATACAAATTGAGAAATTCAGGCAGCAGGTAACAGCTGAGTAGCCGAGGTCTTCAAAAATAATGACATGTAAAATGGATTCATAAAATGTCTGCTTGGCAGACATGGCCAAACTTAGATATGCAGAATAAGATTTCAAGTGGTTATTCATTCCAGAAAAAAATCGAATTTCTCCGCAGTGTTGGAAAAACTGGTAACTTCAGATCATGTTCTTGACCCAGCAAAAGTGGTAGAGAGGGCTTGTGACAGTGCTTGCTGCTGAGTTGCAGTGAAACTGATAACAAACCATGTATCGTTGTCTGGTCTGAGATGTTTGGAAGTGCTTGGGATTTAGTAGTGCTAAGCAAGAACAAGCTGATCTGGCTCTAACTCTCTGTGCTGCCAGGAGTGGGGGTTGTTAGGGGTTCTGTTTGATCATTAAATGCTTATTAAGGTTATGATCACTTGGTAACTCTTTTCCTCTCCCAGTTATCTTTTCTTGTGTCCCTCCAGCAGCAGAGCTAAAATACAAAAAATAACAAGTATGAAGAAACAGTCTTGTAAGAACAAAACTAAACTAATTTATTGGGACTGGATCTGTGAAATTGCTTTCCAAAACAAGTTAGCAGCCTTGAAAATTCCCAGAGATGCAATGACTGACTTAAATTGAAACTGAAAGGCACATCCTATGAGGCACATTCACCATTAGGATTCATTTCCCTCCGGTTCTTCCCCGAAGAATATCTGTTAAATTTTCCAAGAAGAAAGACATTGTCTTTCTTGTCTTTTGAAGCAGCAAGTGAAGAAAGGGTTTGAGGATTTAGGACTATGATTTGTTCATCTATTAGAAACTTACTTGTTCTTGGAAAGGAAAGCAGAACGTTCCCAAGTCAAATCAGATATTCTTTTGTCCTGGAAAATATTCTGCTACTGATGTAATGAATGGCTGAAGATAGCTGGAAAATACACAGTTACTAAAGGTATTATAAAGCCATAAATTAAACTCCAATCTGTCTAGTGACAAAGTTTGTGCTTGGTTTTGCAGCCATGTTTGACTGTGGAAATTCCAGGATAACTGAGACAGATGACTTTTTGTAGTTCTCCACTGAGTACAAAATATAAGAAAGGTAAACATAAAACAGTAAATCAAATGTTGAAAAAATAAATAAGTACAGAACAGATGGGCAAAAGATGTGTCCAGCTGGCTCCTGAACTCATTTTTTTCTCATTTGAGCAGTAGCCACATGCACATTGAGTTTTGTTCTGAAACCATATTTCCAACACTTGCTCCCACAGGCTTTTTAGATAAATCAGAGAATAAACTCTCTGATAAGATTTTATGCAAACAGTCAAATAGATAGGACCATGTCATCATCATCGTCATTTTTGGGCTGTACAATGCTCTACTCCATATCATGAACCTATTGGCAGTTCACGTGTTCTCTAAATCTCCGTGATCATGTGCACACCCTCAGCTTTCAGTATCACATTCACATGGCCCTTCTCGTGGTACAGTAGCAGGCAAACACACTAAGCAGGTGGTCTCTGGGGCATTCTTTGAGGACAAGTCTCCTTCTGTCTCGCCTACAGCTGTTGATGGTATGTGCATTTTGAGGGCTAGAGAGTTCTGAGGGCAAAGTCTGCAGAAGAACACCATGGCTTTGAAGAAGCCTTGAACTAAAACTATGATTTCAAATTCTGAGGTACAAATACTGTGAATCAAAGTATTTACACTACTTCTGTGGCAGATTTCACAGCACTGTGTAGGAGGGCAAAGAACTACTTTAGCAAGACCAGATGTTTCTTGTTTCTGGTACTGTATAGAACTCTTCATTTTTTCAGCCAATTTTGAAAAAGTAAAGTGGTATGAAAGCTAGTTTCTTGTTCCACATGCAGTTAAGTATACATGGTGCAACTGATAGAAATGTTTGGCCTAGCAGTGCCAGGAATGAATGGGATGGTCCTGGTAATCACGTAATGTGATTTATTGACCTCAGGTACAATCACTAAGAAACAGTTTGGTCTGATGAAACCTTTTGCTGTATGTGGAGAAAGGGAAACCAACCACTCCAACTGTACTCATGACATTTGAAAATATCACTGTATTTTTTTTCTCAAGGAGGATACAATATGATATACCTCCAATGAATATTTCCAAGCTAAATTATTCTGTGATATCATGATCTGTACATTCACAAAGATCCTGGGGAATGAATTTAGAAAAACATAAGGTTGACAGCAAAGGCACTGAAAATACAGACATAAACAGAACCCAGGGATGTGTCCAGCTTGGCTTGAAGCCACATTCTGTACTAGTGAGGAACCACTGCTAAAATCAGTTTCCCCTTGCCATCTCCACCAAGCAGGTGACTCACGGAAAAAACACCAACACTTTTGACTTCATAAATATCCATTTTGGCCTCTTTCTGTTAAGCTGAAACTGATCCAGACTTCAATGGCCTGTGGTGAAATCAAACCAGCACTCCAAGATGAGGAACACTCAGCCCACAGCCTATGATTCAAATCCAGCCCTTGAGATAATTAATCATCAGGCCCATTGACCCTCTTTCCAACTGTCTGCTTTAAGAATTCAGCTTCAGGCAGCCAGAATTAATCTGACAGATGTAGCATCTTGCTCCCAAATGCCATTTTTCCTCAGCAGCTTTTCCTGTGTCTCACTGGGTTGTGTATGTGGGGCAGAGTCTACACAGCATGTGCATCCCTCCACAAAATCACCATAGATTCCCCATCTGATCTGTTCCTGCATCTCAACTTTTTACTGAGAGTCCTGTCAATACCTCTCACTAGGTGACCAGCTAACAAAGCTGTCTTAGTCTGTGCTAAGTACTAAGCTTTCGACCTTTCTCCAAATATTTGGTGGCACTTAGAGAATAAAAATAGGTAGAGACAATGCTCTAACCCTCTGATGAGAATATATGTAGGAGAGAAAAAAAACCCAAAACAAAAACACCAAGATGATGCACAAATTTACAAAGTCAAAATGAGCAATTACTTTTTTTTTTCCTGATAAAAGTGCTTTTAAGATTTATGATTGAACATAGAAAGGGATTTCATGCTTATGGGGTTCTGCCTGCTCCCTAATACGTACTTTGTAATAAATCCACAACTTCAGATACTCTACAAAAGAAGCAGGAAAAAGCAGTGAAGTTTGAAAGGCCTATTTCCTGGCAATTTCTAGTTCAAAAGAATATGTAAAATTACTTTTCTACTATATTTATGCACAAAATCATAGTTGTGCTTCTAAACCTACAATTCTGTGTCATGGAATGAAGCCTAATATCTTGATTGAGGAAAAAAAAACTTCTGTTTTGCCTTGAAACATTTGCATCTGTTTGTTTCATATTTTCTCAGTCTGTTTCCACTACATTTTTCAAAACTTCTGCTGCCAGAATATCTGGAAACAGCTTCTTACATTGACACAATCTTATTTCTCTTAGTAATCTCATTCTCATCAGATATTGGCGAGACAAGTCAAATGATTCAAATGATCCTCTGTGCATTTATTGGAGACTTACCTTTCCTCATAACACGGTAAGCTCACCTGTGTCTGCAGTTGTGCAGCACAGGTTTTGCTACCTCTCTTAACTATGGCAATGCGGAAGACCACATTCTTCCAGATTCACTGAGTTGGTTGGTTTTTACCATATGTTCTGTATGAGAAATTTGTGGTATGTAGTCTCATATTTTCCAGTGGCATTTTGTTGGCAAAGACTGATGACTCCTCCAGGAGTGCTCCCTGTGAGGGGCTTGTCAGGCAGCTGGGATCCCTGCAGGAAAGAGCTGCGGGCTTCCCAGGTGTTCTAGGTGGGGAACTTCCTGGTTAATCTGTTCAGAGACTTGTCAAAGGGAAATGGTGCAGCCTTGTTGAGAACAGTAATATCAGTGTAAGCATGGTGATCCAGGGTAGTTTTAGGCACATAGACAGGTCAACCTTCTGGAAACAGCAGATGAGAAAGGGAGAGAAGGGTGTGAAGAGCAGGACAGCTTTCCTGTGTAGGTGGTCATTTATATCCTTTGGCTGCAGTAAATCCACAGGGACATGAACATTAAACAGGTGTCTAATCTGAGATTGAGTTATTGCATATCATGGATAGCCTTTTCTATGGATTTCCCAGTCCTTTGAACGATGAGATGCTAGCAGTGCTGCAAGTATGTCCCTCATATCCTCACAGGAAAGTCCCCTGGTTCAAGGATGTCCAGTTTTTGCATGGATCAAACAGGGCTCAGCAGCAAAAGCTCTTAGACTCAGATTGTGTTTTGCTGGATTCAGTCGCAGTGCCATACCCCAGAACCTGGGAGTACTTGGGAGTGGAAAAGGTTACCATCTGAACAGCCACTTGTACTGCTCCCTTGTGGAACAGCTGCAATGCAGTGTTTCCTCTTGGTAAGTTTCTTGAGACCCAGATGGCTTTTTGGTGAGGTTAGCTTGTCTGATGACAAACATTACTGATCACTTGCTGGGGACTCTCTTTCCTGCAGAAGAGCCCACCTAGCAGGATGTTCATGCAGTAAAATATCATGGCACCAGGCTGCAAAAGAGAATTACAGGAATAACAATATATGCAATGCTCAAAATGGCTTTGTTGTCATGTAATAACAGCATGGAATGGTCATATACTTTAATGCTGTAATTCCAGTAATTTTATTAATTGAATGACTTTTGTAATCAATGGACAAGATATACAGTACAAGCACATTGCAAACACAATGATTTCATGAAATTGCTGTTCCACTCACTCAGTTCAGGCAAGCCTGATCACTCCCATGAGCTGCAAGCAGACAAATCCCTACTGCTGCTCCTGCAGATACCATCTGTGCTGTCAGTGAGCAAAATGTGGGCCCTCCATAAGAGTCCAGGCTAACTAGTGGTGCTACTGCTTGTTGCAGTTCCAGTGATTTAAAACCAAGGTCTTTTACCAGAGTCTTCAAATGGTTGGTAATCACCAATACTGAGTCAGCATCCTTCCTCTCAAAACCACAAAGAAAATGTATGTATGCATACATGCTATATAGTAAGCAGAGGTTTTTGTGGTCACAACAAGCTGCAGGCATCTAATCTTTACATTGGCCACAGACATCTGTGCACTATATTGTATCACAACTGCCTATTGAACAGAACTGTTCAATGACTCTTTTGGTAGCAGAGTGTGTCAGTAGTGGTGGCTCTTAGCTTGAAGACTTCAGATCATCTGCTCTTTCCAGATGTTAGGAAGAAATTCTTTACTGTGAGGGTGGTGAGGCACTGGAACAGATTGCCTGGAGAAGTTGTGGGTGCTCTGTCTCTGATGTGTTCAAAGCCAGGTTGGATGGGGCCCTGAGTAACTCATTCTAGTTGGTGGCATCCCTGCCCATGGCAGAGGGTTTGGAAACAGATGATTTTTAAGGTCCCTTCCTACCCAAACCATTACAAGATTCTATAATTTTAGTGTGGTCAGCTGCAAAGAAATTTAAATAGGACACAATATAATAAGGTACGTACTGAGTTATTACTTTCTTCCTCATTTTGATAAATAGAGGATAAAAAATTGAAACTGAACCTGTCCCGATTTGAACTACTGTAACTGCATTTGTATAGAATGATCAATACAGGAAGAATTCCTCAAAATCGTATCTGTATTGGTAGTCCTCAACAGGACAGTCATTTAGAAGAATTTGGGAACCTAACTGAAGATTTCCAAAGTCTAACTGACATTAGGATCAAGATAATAGAGAAACTATTATGCTGTTGGCATATGTTTTCTACCTATAGTGCCATTCCTACAATGTTTAAAGGCAGAAAAAAAGAAGGTTTGAGGAATCAATCACTGGTATGACAAACTTAAAAGATGTTTTTCCCCCCAGATTTAAGCAGATCTCATTCAGTGCATAAAGGAGATTTTTCTATATAGTCAGTAGTTAATGTATGCATATTCTGGAAAAACCATAACTTGGAATGATGCCAACAGATTTAATGTAGTAAAACATTATTTTACAATTGTAAAATGAAGGAGATACAAAAAGCCAAGTTTCTATTGTACTTCTGATAAGGTTTTACAGCTTTTCAAAAAAAGAAGTACTGAGAGAAAATTATGTTATTTATATTAGCCGTGATATAAAGCAGCACAAAAACTGTAACATGAAAAAGCAGTGATTTGTTCACTCTGTTAAACACCAACTACCATAACCAGTTGCATGTTTTAAATCACAAGGTAGTTCGTAATTTTGAGTATTTAAATAAATCATATCTGATTAAATACACAAAACCCAAGCTTTCAAATATAATGACTGAAAAGTAATCAGCAACTCATTTCCCCAGGTTCAAATATTAGAGATGCAGTCTAAGAAACTGAATCATGTGCTATAGTGTATTTTGTATCACCGAATGGAGCCTGACATACTATTACCATAAACACTTGAAATAATTGAACATTTAAAGAATACATGGATGCCTTCTAAAGAATTGTGTGTTGTAACTATGCCTTCAACTAGTGGTATGCATTACACACACCACTACAATTTTCTTCACCTGGTAGGAAATATGACCCCCATAGATTGCTATTCTACTTAGTACATAAAAAGGCAAAGCCTCCCTAGTAGTCATTTGTCTCCTATGGAACTCAGTCTTTTCACAAATTATTTGAAGGGAAAATACATTTTTAATTTCTTTAGTTACAGAATTGTCTCATGCATCTCCAAGTTCATGCTGCTGTCGTGTTTAAGAGAAAGAGGCTATGAGAAAAGGTGGTGAAGAAGTGACTAGGCACTGGAGCCCTGCAGACTGTGCCAGACCGTGCGGGTGCTGTTGGACTGACAGCATGTGCATTTCAGAACTTGTGTTAGATTGCAGTTTGATGCCTTTTGAATTTACATTTGTTACCCTTTTCAGCTACTTCCTCACCTCATTCAGAGTATTTCTGGCTGTGTAAGCAACTGTGGGCCATACTGAGCGGACTCTTGTGTGACATCTTGCCAGTCCTCTTTATTCCCTTCCCTGAAACAAACTTTGCAGCATAAAAACTGAGTCATGAGGACATAGATAAATCTGGCCAAGTCTTCTGGTCCACTCTCTATTGTTCTTGTTGCTGATAGATTGTTGTGTACTTATCTAAAGCCTTTCTATTCCACCTCACACTTAACACTTTCACACCGCATACCCTGATGTGCTCAAACACTTGCTTTCTTCTGCTGAATTCCAAATCCTGGAAGCAATCATGAGGGTGGAATGGAGGCATAGCCAGTGATGGTAAAACCAAGTTGATGAAAGAGACTGGCGTGTTGAAAGGTTTGAAAGCAAATGTTTGTAGTCAGAGATTAAAACCACTGCCTATGTGAAATTTCAGCCACATTAAAAAAGGAAGAATATTTATGGAAAATATTTCAGCCATCTCAGAATATTTAAGAACACAGAAAGAGATTGCAGGACTGAGGAAAGAACCAATATGAAAATCAAAACATGTATAAAGGGAATGGAAATGACCTAATCTGAGGTGGAGACAAGAATGATTGTAAGTCAGGGAAAAGTTTGCAGCCTACTGGATCATGAAGTATATACCCAGGTCCAAATGCTTTTACTTTATTAAACTAAAAAATTCTGAGGCTTTAGCCCAAGAACCATTTTGGGAGATTCTCTTAATGCACAAAATATCTAAGTGCATCTAGATTTAAGATTGCACTTAAACAGTTGTTAGAACTGTATAATGTGACTGTCTGAGATTGCAGACAAAAGAGGACTGGCCTTGA
>NW_020955265.1:2073625-2075275 GCF_003031625.1 Empidonax traillii
AATGCTTTTACTTTATTAAACTAAAAAATTCTGAGGCTTTAGCCCAAGAACCATTTTGGGAGATTCTCTTAATGCACAAAATATCTAAGTGCATCTAGATTTAAGATTGCACTTAAACAGTTGTTAGAACTGTATAATGTGACTGTCTGAGATTGCAGACAAAAGAGGACTGGCCTTGATGAATGAGGAAGACTGTTCCAGATTTGTATTCCCACAGGAAATCTACTCTGAAATGAATCTAATGTTTTGAAATTATGCAATTAGAGAAAGATACAAGGTTGAAATCCTCCCAATAAAAAGAGCACTTTCTGTGGTTCTTTTGGGATGACAAAAAGAAAAGCAGAGCCAACTCTGCAAAGCAGAATTTTCTGCATCTCAAGGTACATACATAGGTTCCCATTTATCTCTGGGTTTTACCAGTCTCTGGTGGTAGTATATGAGTATACTGCCTTTAAAAACAGAGATCCTGGCAATTTATCTTAGCAGTCATGTAACAAGCACAGTCTCAATCCCTCAGTGCAAATTCTAGTCTCTGGCAAGTCTGGGATATGTGAAAATAAAAATTCCTTCTTATTTTCCCTTATTCTTTTTGCGTAAGCTGAGAAAGGAAGATTGATGTAATTATGCTGATGAACATTGGTAAAGAATAATATTTAGGGACACAACAGAGATCTGGTTGCTAGCATCAGTGAAATGGCTTAAAAAGAAAGCCTGAATGGTTTGTTTCAATTTCTCCCTTAGAAGCTGTTCAGACAGAAGTGGCATTCTAGAGTCACTGTACTTTTACAAGTATTTGCACAGGTTAGTAGAAAAATAAAATAGATATAAAAATCTTGTCAGGATGAAACCAGAGATTTGAAAGAGGTAAGCTAGACAAATCAGAGGACAAATATGATTGGTGTCTGCTTGAATAAACAGCAAAATTACGGCTTCTACAATTTTTTGCCTGTGAACTTAGATACAGAGTTTGATTCACTGGAAAATGTCAGCAGTTGGATTTCTATATATAAAAATTTAAATCCCCCTGCACAAATACCTACAGTTATGTTTTGCCATCATTCTACCTATCCTAGAGTCTGGAATGCAGAGGATGGAAGCTCAAGGTGTCGGAGCCTAAGATAAAAGGGTTTAGTACATACACACATGTAGGCTTACACGAACCCACTCAAACATGTACACTCACATATGCTACTGTTTGCATGTGATTCATAACACTCACGAAAGCAGCACCAAATTTTCCCTCTGTTCTTTCACAGACAAAAATGTACAAACTTAGGGAACACATTAATTTTGAAAAAGTAAAAAAAAAGAGATGAGTTAATGTAATGCACTAACATAGGACCTTTGTATTCTATAAAATGCAGAAAAGAGCGTGTAGGTTTCTATTAAAAATGAAAGGAGAAAGAAAGAAAGAGAGAGAGAAAGAAGGAAAGAGAGAAAAAAGAGAGAAAGAGAAAGAAAGAAAGAAAGAAAGAAAGAAAGAAAGAAAGAAAGAAAGAAAGAAAGAAAGAAAGAAAGAAAGAAAGAAAAAGAAAGAAAGAAAGAAAGAAAAAGAAAGAAAGAAAGAAAGAAAGAAAGAAAGAAAGAAAGAAAGAAAGAAAGAAAGAAAGAAAGAAAGAAAGAAAGAAAGAAAGAAAGAAAGAAAGAAAA
>NW_020955265.1:2076012-2162044 GCF_003031625.1 Empidonax traillii
AGAAAGAAAGAAAGAAAGAAAGAAAGAAAGAAAGAAAGAAAGAAAGAAAGAAAGAAAGAAAGAAAGAAAGAAAGAAAGAAAGAAAGAAAGAAAGAAAGAAAGAAAGAAAGAAAGAAAGAAAGAAAGAAAGAAAGAAAGAAAGAAAGAAAGAAAGAAAGAAAGAAAGAAAGAAAGAAAGAAAGAAAGAATGTCTGTAAGATTAAACTTGTCAAAGTTCAACTGATTATTCATCTGGTTATCTTTAACTGAAGTGCCTCTGGGACTACAGTATATTATCCAAACTGTAAGTCCTTTGAATTGGCATAACAAATTTCAAGAGAAAAGCCTTTCAACTGGCATTTTGACAATCTCTTTTATATCAGCTGAATCGTGCATGGGACTCTAGAAAAAAGAATAAGACGGTGCATGGTTTTGATTTTTTGTATAGGTCAAGCTGTGCTCCTCTAAGCAAGGAAGAATAAAGAGAATCATTATGGTCTTGTTCAGTGAATGGTAACATTCAAGTCAGTTTTATTTTATCTCACATTTTTATGCTTCCTTACTATCACTGCTCATTAATTCATTACCTTCAGCAAAGGGGTCTGTATTATATTTTCCATTTTTTCCCTCTTCAAATCCTAGTGGTTCCTCAGTTACTACCTGTCCCTAGATAGGTTAAACATTAAGTAGTGCCAAAAAACTTGCACTGTAAGACTATTTTATGAAAAAGGAACCAAAACTGAAAAACAGAAATACGGATCTAGTTGCTTAGGTGCATTTGCTGGACATATGAAGCAGCAGTGACTGCCATGGCTTTTGGCTGGGTTTCTCTTCATGAAGTTCACAGCTTGCTCACAACAGCACCTTGACATTTAGCTTTGGAAGCTGCTGCGAGCTGCATCTGATCGTTCAAATGAAGTTCAGGGACTGGAACTTAGTTATTCTATGTTTTCTGAGATAGCAGAAGCCTACTTGGAATTTTGAAACAGCTTTATGTAGGCCAATCTAAAAAATCAAATGAGGACCACTGATGTTACAAGAGCTATGTGGAAGAGTCTTCAAGACTGTGAAAAATGATCATAATCTGAAAGATCCTAGAAATGGGAAAAATCCTCTGGCTGAAATCACCACACTGTATTTGAAAGTTAATTTTAACCACATTAACTGCTATTGTTGAATGTTGTTTATCTGATGGTCACCGAATAGTAGTAAGGAAGGCTGGAAGGAGCAACCTTTCTCTTCTCTGGTCCCCACCATAAAGAAGTTCTTCCTCATATTCAGGTAGAACTTCCTGTGCATCAGTTTCTGCCCATTGTCTCTTGTCCTATTGCTTGCAACTGCCCGGTGTCCTTGTAACTTCTCCCATAGAATATTTCACATAGCTCAAATTAAAGGGAAAAGAGAAAATTATTAATATGGAAAAAATCTCTGTCTGAATGTTTCATCAATGCTTTCTCCCACCTCCTTCTTCTTATCCTCAGTCCTTTCCCTCTTATCCTTAAAGAAAAGTAAGGTTTCAATAATGGTTATTATAATGGAAGTTGTCCTTTAATGTTGGTTTTGTAATGCTGACCATGTTTTAATGCTGCAAGTATTAAAAGACCCTTTTTCCTAATTTTCTTCTTTGGTGAACATGGATAGTTTCCGTGCCAAACTATGTATTAGAACCACATTTGATCACTGAGGATTTCAGTTTCCAAACTCTCATTACAGGTTCTCAGTTGTGCCACAGCCTATGGATGGAACAAACATCTATTACTACAATTAATGGTACAAAAATTTAAAAAAAATTAAAAAGCAACTCTGAGTATAAGTGAACACTGTCATATCATTTCATACAAATTTTAGACATTTAAGAAAATAAAGAGGCTATTAAATATGAAAAGAAATCCTTGCACTGCTTGAAAGTGAATAAGTATTACTGATTTAATCATGTAATGTCAAATGATGATGAGTTTCAGCATGAATTTATATTTAATAGGTTTATCTTAAACAGAAGATCAACACAATCATAGTACCTCGTGGCATCAAATGCAATGAGTTTGTGAAACTTTTTTGAAAGTGTATCAGAACCCAAATACCAGCCTTTCGAAATTTGCTAAGGATCAACAAACTGGAAGAAACAATTTAACAACCACATTATAGAGTAATTCTCCATGACATTTGCAAACCCATATTTACTCTTCTGTTTAAAAAAAATTAATTCAGAGGCTTATATTTTTCAACAACTGTAGTCAAATATTTTACTCTGCCTGTTGCTGATGAAAGAAAAACATTTTTTTACCTGTACTTTCTCCTGCATCCAATTCTGACTTTCAAAATGAACGTTGTGAGGAAAGAACAGAAGAAGAGTGCTTTCTGACAGCCTGGGTACTGGCAGAGAAACCATCAATTCACTAAAATTTAGAAACAAGGTTTAGGTGGCTGTAGCTGTGCTGGAAAAGTCATACAACCTTCTCAGCCTTCTATGACAAAAAAGCTGAAAAAAAATTATAGAAAGAGAGCAGGGCAAATCAAAAGAGACATTGATGGAATGTATTCCCCCTTACCGAACTAAATGAAAACAGAAAATACTTTTACTCAAAGAGAAACTGAAAATTGAGAGGCTTAAAGACCTTACTATTATAGACTACAGAGTTATTATAGATAAAAATTCTTTCTGGAAATATCTCGGATTATGTGGAATTGAGGTTTAAAATAGCTATGACTAAAAACGTTTGTTATATCCCTACCCATTTAAATCAGTTTCTGGTGTAATAGAGACAGATCCTGTATGTCTTTAAAAGCTCATATTAAAAAGTTTTTATAAACAGAAGACCCAGAGAAATCGTGTAGAACAAGGTAGAGGGAAAGACTATTCACCTCAACAGAAAATTACTGTGTGCCTTGTATAAAACCTTTTCAACTCCAGTGAAAATATTCTCCTTTAAATGACAGTGCACCATAATCATCAATGGAGAATTGAAAATGCTACAGTAATAATAGACAAAGTATAATTTAGCACAATAGGAGCAGACAGGAAATTGCAGATCTTCACAAACTGGCTAAGAAGCAGTATTATTTAACTAACAGGTGAGGAATTCCATTGCAATAATGAATTACAGAGAATAACTACGAGCAATATGGGAGTACAGAAGTATCAAAAATGTCCTAACACTGTAAAACTTCTATTTTCCCCAAAGGAAAGACAGAGACATTTAATATTCTATCAACTATGTTTGTATTGTGAATCAGGAGAGTTAATTTATAGATTTAATTTGATCTTGGTAATGCTCTGCAGTGAGGTTTTTCTCTTAACCCAGCCTATATTCACCACAATGGTGTTTTTTTAAGTTCAGTATGCAAATTATCCTTTTATACTTGGCTCACTAGCATTGAAGAAAGCCCCAGTCAACATGTGTAGCTTGCTGAGTGAGAAATGTAGGATCAAATCTTTTCCATTCTTCAAGAAGTGCTATTCAGATACCATAAGAAGTGGTGTATAAAATATGTCTGATGTATTGTTCTAAAAACCTAAAAAAACTCTTCTTTTTTTTTTTTTTTTAATTTTTTAGCTTGATTAGACTGGCTTTCTTTGATTTCTTTCATGACACCATCTTTCTCTCTTAATGGTGTACTGCAAAGGTACTGTGCTTCACTAGGTGTTTGAAACTACTGCTGATGCTGAAGAGGGGCTGTGTTCATACCATTTGTCAAGAAAATGTCTTTTTGTTATATAGTCTGAGAGACAGATGTAAGCCAGAGTTCCATTCTTCTCTCACCAAACACAATCTGCTTTTAAGCTGCAAATCAATCCAACATACCTCAGATGTCTGTCTCCAGCTGACTTCTCCCTTTAAACATAAACAGAGCAGATTCCCAAGGCCTGTTACTCTGACAACCCTCTAATGCCATCCTTTTGACTGTCCAAACTCTGCAAATCTTCATTCCATCACAGCTTGAAATGAACCAGTTTATTTTGACTGCTCAAAATACGGAAAGCTATAAAACCAGCTTCCATGGTAAATTCATCAGATTATAGAATTGTTTCAGTACAATCTAAGCACCCATTAATGACGCAGATAAGTTGCAGCTTTTAACATCTTAGTTTATTTCCAATATAATTACCCAGTGCTGTTTCATATTGACAACTGGGGAGGAAAACCCCATTAATTTCTCTGGTGACTCAAGCTGAAAACTGCTGGCCCAGTACAAGCACAGAAAAGTACATGCACTCATATGTGACACATCAGGTTTAGTATCTGTAAGTATCTGGTGATGTTAAGAGAAAGCACTTTCAAAGTCCAGTGGTGCAAATCACCAAATTTCAACATATGGAAAAGCAAGCAGGGGAGTATGTGCTTAATGAAGCCAATCAGTTACCATCTTCTACAGGATAATATTTGGGTTCAGCCACAATTCCAAAATTTTCAATGCCTTGCCATAAAATAGTAAGATATGCTATGTTCACAGCAATGGTTACCTACAAAAAGGCCACAGCTACTCTCAATAATTAGCAGCTACAGGCTATACAATCAATGTCTTTTTTTTTCAGTTATTATTTAAAGGGGAAGGAGAGGCACTAATAATTTTGTGCTTTTTTTCAATCTTAAAAACAGTGTAAAGAGAACACAGTTTATTTTAAAAGGGGCTGAACTCATGTCTTCCAAGCAGCAAGCACAGAGTGCTGTTTCCATAGAAACAGAGGTTGGTATTATTAAAGAAGTGAGACATTCTGTGGCTGGCTCTCCTGAGGGACTCTCATTTACAACTAATATTGGGTAAACTAGGTAAGTGAGTTTTGCCACCTGTTGTTAAAGATCTTTAGATATACCTCTTTAAAGCTTTATTAACTCTCTGATAATTCATGGTGAAAGTGCAAGGAAAAACATTATCCCTTCCTATAGGTTCTTCTGGAGTATGTTTTCCATTAAAAATCAAACCCAAAGCCATAGCCTCCTTTAGCTGAGTTGGTCTTGAAGGATGCTACTTGGCACTATCCTGAAAGAACAGAACTATAATTTTGTCTTTGTCTCACAACTAAAAATATTTTCCTGCTGTTGAAGACTTCAAAAACCACATGACTGAATAAAGAGAGCTAGAGGAAACTTACGAAATTGGAATAGTCCAGTAGAAACAAAATGACAAATCACTATTTCAGAAAGCTACTAAAGACTTAAAATTAAAGTTATGGATCTGGCTATCTATTGACTCATATCTCCTGTGGTTAATTGATGTTTTTTATGCTGTGAGATACTTTTAGATGTGATAACATTGAAATCTATTTTTGTCAGTGCTCACTGATTTCTACACATCAGTGTTGTTAAAGTCATTGCTGCTCTTGACCTTCTCAACTTTTAGGACTGACAGAGTAAATGGCACATAAATGGTAAGGTATGAAAAGAGTTCTCCATCTCCATGCTCTGAACATAGTATATTAGGTGCTAAAAATTCATCTGACCATAGCATCCTGTTGTCCTACATAAAAATTATAAGCCTAGTTTAGTAAGAGGGGGCTGGAGCTGTACATTTTTTCTTACCATTTTTCTTTAATTTTTGAAGCATAATTTATTTGTATTTTCTGCAAATCCAAAACTGAGCTGCCCATGTTTTCCAGTTTCACCTGAGACTGTAGGAAACAGGGAGCTTGGTAAACTAGACATTTTTACTAACTGTGGACTTTTCCACGCAAGGAAGATGAGCTGCTTTTGCCAAATGCAGTAACCACACAGCCATCATGCTCTGGCTACTGTTTCAGGACCTATACATAATCCAGATACAAATGATTTGAAAGGCTTGATGTAAAACAGGTCTGGACTTAGTGATATAAAAAAATTTAAAGCCAGTGTGGGACACTTCACAAGTTAAAATTCTCCTTTGATTCCCTTTTTTTTCATCCAGCTGAAGCAATGCTTTTTTATTAATCCTCCTGAGACAGAGGAGGTTGGCATGGCTCTGTCAGCACTCTGAGTATGGTGCACAGACTTCATATCTTGATGTTGCTTCTGGAAGCTTTTTCTCAGTGTGTTTCAAGAAAAAAAAAAACACAACCAAAAAACCAAAAGAAACCTACTTTGAAGTATCTGATACAGAAATCAGATCATCACTTGTTTTCTGTTTGCTGTCACAGCTTGAAAATGAAATTCATAGAAAGACAAGTTAATTACATGTTTCGAAGTTTCTGCTTTTCACGGCAAACAGAAGGTCAATGTACACACTGGAAGGACATTTAAAATAATTTGTCTCTTCCTCTTCTTTTGCTCTCATAGAGCTTCTCCTTTCAATCAGTTTGCCAGGGCACTTAGCCAGCACTGTTCCTAAAGCTGCCTGTTGCAGCAGGAGTCATCTCTTAAGTCCTCCTACATCAGCATGACAACCTCAAAGAGAACCACACTAAGCTCTTCAAAATTTTAATTAAAGTTGACAAAGGCCAAAGCCTGGGTATGCTGATGCAAAATGGCAAAGCTTTCACTGCAAAAGAATTTGAGTAGACAACGTAATGATGGAAAGAAATTGAGATCTATGCTTGCCCTGCATTATAAAGTCTGCCCAGACTGGAGTAAGCTGGTGAGCTTTGCATGGCATTTCTCTTTACCTGCTGGTTTCTGCTCTGAGATTACCAGTTACCGGTCAGAGGGGTGAGCAACAGATGTCCTTCAGGGAGCAAGAAGAGAGCTAGTTACTAAAAAACACCTATTTGATTGCTATAAGGTATGCAAGCTGAGGTCAAATCTATGTTCAGGCAAAAGCCATCCTGAAAAAACAATATAATATGTTGACAAAAGAGAAAAAGAAAGTGAGCAAGCAGAAATTATTTGGGAAGATATAAGTATATATTTGTGTGTGTGTATATATAAATCTCTGGTGTATATATATCTGTAGTGTCTTCAGCAGGAATGGAGAGTAAACTGGGACTTAGCTGTATGCTTGAGACAGCTGGACACTTGTCTAAGCTCTAAGAAAGGTAGGCGGGACACAGATGAGCAGATGTGTGTGTTTAACACTTTTCTGCCTGCTCAGCACCTGCGGGTAAGTGAGCAACACCTCTACCCAGCAAAAGCTTCTCTGATCTACTCCAACCAGCTGCTGGTTGCAGGCACACAGAGGAAAGCATCATGCACCCACTAAAGACAGCTGGGCTCTGAACGTTCCTGCTTGGAGAGCAATGGAGAAGCCATCCCACAGGAGTATGTGGGTGTGCCCAGTCTGCTGTGTGCACATCAGACAGTTCATGTACACAATAGGGGTAGGGGACACAGTAGCTTGGTGAAGCAGGTGAACATAGTGTGAACCACAGAACCCCAGTAGGTACCTGTCCATGCAGGTCTGCCCTGTAGAAAAGTGGCCCATAAAGAGAAAAAGGGAATGTAATAAATTAGCCCACCCTTTCAACAGGACACCCTTCAGGTTTAATTTTACATAAGAAAGTTTTCTTAGGACAAGGTAAGGAAAAGCTCACTAGGGAAATACATGACTTCATTTTCAGAGAAAAACACTGCATACAGCAGAACAAAATTTAGAATTGAGAAAAGCAAACATTTGACATTTAGAGGAAGCCTGTACAACCCTAATTATTTCACTGTGTGCCTACAAACTATGACACACTTTTATGATGTTCTTTTTTTAAACTTTCTTCTCATTCAACACAAAATTTTCATGCAGCTAGCAGCTATTTAATATTTGCTTTCTTCTTGTTTTTCAGTGTGTAGCTCACCAAATGTCATTTACAGCACTCTATAACCTCTTCTGAAGTTGGAATTGAAGCCCTATAGGCTGCATTTCCCCCCACTATGGTATCTGAGTGCCTCTTAGACCTGAATGTATTTCTTCAACATTCGTGCAAGGTGGGAGGGAGTAGTTATCTTCAAAACTGAGAACTGGGACATGGGAATTAGTTTCCTGGAGGATTTAGGATGTAATTTGTAGCATCTGCTTTTTAAATACCCTGCCATTTAGTGCCTGGCCCATCACAAACAGAACAAAGAACATCACTAGCTAATCAAGGAAAAGTATTGGCAAAAAGTGAAGAGAGTGAGCACTGTTTTTCCAAGAGTGGAAGATTTCCATTCTACTCAAGATTCACTGCCAGGGACCTACCTCGGAGAATAAATGAGAGAGCAGCAGGTAATGGAGTCCGTGCCATTCTTCCCGTGCCCTGTAGTCTGTAAGAAATAGTTTTTTTCTACAGCGGAGACAAAATAAATTTAAATCCTTCTTCTGCATAACTAGATTTAATTTCAATCAAATCTAATTGGATATGACAGTACTGAAATTGAAACCAAAACTATCATGTCATAACACCACCGGGGTATTGCAGTACTTGTAGATTTATGTGAGATGTGGTTTTAGAGAGTGTTTTTTACTCCTCATTCCCCCACTGCTCTCCCATTGCTCCATTCTTGCCATGGAGCTGGGATCTGATTCTGTGGATTTTTTGCTAGGAAACTCTGCCCTTTTCCCCTCAAAGGCAAGGGATTTTCAGTCTGAACAGAAATGCTTTCTGGACTCCCCACAGTGTGGATGCAGGAGGAGAGAGTGTACAGCAGCACTGCCATCGATTACACTGTGAAAAAACAGAGGGTTGAAGTCAGCAGGTTTGGGCAGCACAGGACTGGGCTGGGCCCCCAGCACAGGTCATCCAACTGGCATTGCTGACAGTTCAGCATCACAACAGAATGCAACATGTTTATTATCAGCAGACATTTATTTCTTCCTATAGTACTGGTATACTGTCCATCATTAATTTGAACTCTCAGTCTTTCCCTACGAAGCTCACTTGGTATAACTACTTCACCAGATCAGGAACTACAACCTACTTATCCTGTCTCCCTGATGATAAACTCATTATCCAGAACCTCTTCCTTTTTTGAATCAGACTTGAGCCTGTTTTGTGAACCCAGCTGAGGCTAACCTGTGGAGTAGGATTTATGCAAATCAGAGCTTTCAAGATAGAGGTGGTTCTCTTCATAAATGTAGCAGAAAGGAGAAGGTCTAGCTATGTACCTCATCTGGATGCTAATCTCTGAATGTCTTACTGAACGTTCCCCTTAGGATGTAAGGCAGATATTTTAAGGTCAAGAGCATTTATTAACCTTGAATGGCCACACTATAATATCTATGATCTGATTTTTCAACATGTTTAGTTTTATACATTGAAGGTCATCTCCTATTGAATTTGCTTGAGCTTGATGTGTAAACCTGGAGTATTATGGCTAAGTGAGCAGAGCTACAGACAAAGCTGAAAAGAAGAACAAGCAATTGGGAGTCTTGTTTAAATTCTAACAAATTATTCCATCTGATGACTTTGGAGACAAAAATAACTGTCAGAAAAATTGCCTTTAATGTAAACTGAAGTTTTGAACTCCATAGCAGTACTTGTTGCAAAACAAAGATCTTGTTTGGGTAGTATATGCTGAATTTTAGAACTTTCAATACTTGAAAACAAGATACTTGAAAAGGAATGATACTTGAAAAGGAATGTAGTAATATTAAGAGGAACATAGTAAAGCATGACTATAAGTCTGGCACCAGGGATATGTCATCATAATGTACAGCAAGAAAGTGAGAAAATTACCCTGGTTTTCAAAGACAGTAGTTAAAAAAGAATTTTTACAGACTATTAAATGAAATAGGCTCAACGTTGAGACAGGTTCAACGCTGCAACAGATCTTCCATAGCATTGGGGGCTGAAGGAAGAAGTCAGACATTTTAAGAAAAGTCTAAGTGAGGAAAATGCCACCTGCCCTGTGTATTTTCAATTGCCCTATTGTGTCAGTGCTTTTGGAATGGAACAAAAATTGTTTCACTGGTAGAAACATACCAGAACAAGGAGAGGCAGCCTCACAGAAAAAGAAGAGGAAAAACACTTAGAAAGTGATGATGTTTTCATGCCAGTCTTATATTGTAAAGAGTGAGATGCAATTAAAAGACTGTTCCATGGAAAGGCTGAGCAAGAACCCTGCTCAAAAATAATAGTGTCTTGTTAAAGTGCAAAAGTAGGATATATCTTCATCTGAAAACAACACCTTCTTCCTCACCCAAATTGTTGCATGTGTAGTTTCTTCTGATTTCAGTGACATTTTAGAAAGTTTTTGGTCTGATTCTTTTTTTCAGAGCATAACAGCAGTATGAGCACAAAATGCTCTTTTCCAACAATAATCAGTCACTGATGCAGACAAGTGAATACTTTATCGTGGCCAAGAGGGGAGTTTTTCTATCACCCGTTGGTGCCACACGTGGCGAACCCTGACCACAGGAATTATGGTCTCCTCAGACCTGAGTTTCATGTGATAACTGTGCTAACAGGAGGCAGATTAGTAAAGCCTGTAAAACTCTGTAAAATGTTAAAGTAAATCTGTTTTGATTGAAACAAATTAAGGCGCAATATTCACAAGAGGCAGTTCACACAGCAAGAAGAAAACAAGCAGTTCAGCCACCAAGTGTGATGGGCAGTAATTTCCCATAGAGGAACAGTGAGAAGTGGAGATAAGTGGCCCCTCTGCTTTTTGTGCCAACACAGCTGGATTCAGATCACCCACTGTCTCTTGCAGAAGGACCTGTGCTTTAAGATCCTGACTTAGGAGTTTAAAGCTACCACTTAGGCAATTTGGGGGATTTTTTTTTTAATGCCATGATTATACTTGAGTCACTGAATAACAGAAAATCCATATCTTCCTATGTCATTTTTGTGCTACAAATCTGTGTTTTGCTACCACTAGAAATGTTCAGAGAGCTAATGTGGTGTGACAGCAGTCCAACTGAAATTAATCTGCAAACTGAGATTTTAGCTTGAGGTTGACAAGAATTTCTTCCCAGCTGGAAACCACTTAGGGAGAGCTTCACAGATCACTTGGTCAGCTATATGCCCCATTAAGCATCACTGACTGATATCAGTGAAGGCTTATCAATCACCAGTCTCAGAGACTGTGAAGATATTAGGAACTGTATAGTTTAGTAGAGAAAATAAAATCCTTGGTGGGTTTTCTACCTCATCCAGTCTACTTTGCCTTTTAGTGAAATTTTAATAGTCAAAAAGTAGGAAAAAAAAAATAGAGAAGGTGTGAGGGTGCATTTCTGCCTTTTCTCACCTAATTCCTTCTCTAGGTATGCAGGAAATTTTTGGTACAACCAGATTATCAAAATAACTTCTCCATAACTGCAACTTGTCATGTAGTAAAGACATTTCACTTGGGTATGACACATATGCCTTCCTTCCATTACCACAGACAGACGTGGCTTCAACTTAACCCTGATTTCACAAGGTAAGGCAGGAATGTTGCTGTGATGCTTTAGCTGTTTCCTTTGGTCATAATGACTAAAATTAATGTAAACTCCTGCTATCTAATGGTTGAAAATTATGAAGCTTCTCTTTTCTATGCTCCCATAGATAAACTGTCAATTACTTTGATTTATGTGTCAGCAACAAGTTAAGACCATTTTATTTCCAAAATAAGAAGTTTTCATGCTTAAGCACACACTCTAATATTGATCACCTTACTGTTTGCAAAGCATAATTCAGATAGAAAACAAAAATGAAAAGAAATCAAAACCTGAATGTTTCACAACCAAAAACCAAAATTCCTCCTTCCACTCATTTAATGTTTGGAGTTCTACTTTAATGTTTCTCAGACACTTGCCTGGAAGTCAAAACCCCCAAAATAGCTCAATTAAGAGATTCTAAATCTGCAGCAATGAAACACTAGTTGCATGTTTAGAAAAGTTCAAAAGTCTTAAAACTCCCTAAGCTATCTAACAGTTTTCTGCTATGAAAGGATTTTGAACCTGGGCCTCTCCATTTGCATCCCCACAACAGTAATTTCAGAACATGAATGGGAATATGAAGTCCTAAGGTGCAGATGTCAGGTGAATGCCATTCTGCATCAGTGACAACAGCTTCTTTGGGAAAATAAAGCTGTGCTCCATGTCAGCAAGCAGAATGACCACTGACACATTGCCAAGCTAGTTTACGTTGCGGACTAAAGCTAGCCAGGATTTCTAGCAAGAATCACATTTAATAACAGAGAAAACATGATGAGTTAGGGGGAGTGAATTCTGATGCCAGTAACTGATTCTGCATATCATAAATATCTTTCCAATCACTGCTTAGGCAACATTTTCTTAACTACAAAGCATCTGTTCTGTGTACAGGCACAGCTGCATCTCTTTGAAGCTCAACAACACATCATTTTGTCGTTTCGAAACCAAAAAAGTAGGAACTTCTACAAAATCAAACTTGCATAAATCAAGTCTGATCAAAATGGATAGAACTGAAGTGGTATAATTTTTGTATGGAGCCTAAATTTCTAATGCCATTCCTAGTTTCAGTTTGAACTTTATGCTTTAGAATATTTACATTAATATCAGTGTACTCAAAATTGAAATTACTTCCAATTTAAGATGGTGGGAGGGAAGAAGTCAACAAATGTCAGATCTCTCCAGGTAAAGATGAAGTGTGTTTTTAAGAACAGTCTAGGAAACTTGGATAAATAAGCAGCTTGAAGCACCTACCTTAGACTTTATCTTTGCTTCTAAATGTTCCTTCTTTCCATGAAGGAGGTAAGATGTGTGAGCATTAGTGCAAATAGCGTAAGAAGATATTTCTTTTTCCATATCAAATGTGGAATTCAATCCATTTCAAGAACTGACACACAGTCTCACCACTTGAAGCATGTTAATTCCATGCTTGATATCACACAGTGGCAGCACCTGACCCAATGGTTTTGATTATAAGGCAACATTTCTCTCCCTCATAGCACACAGAGAATGGAAAAGGAACTCTCAACCCTCAACTTTTCACAGCAATAATCACTTCAGAAAGTTTTGACCAGATTTTTTTAAGAAATTTGATGTGATTATACTTCTAACCTCAACTCCAAATGAGCACACCTCAGAAAACTGTGAATAAGTGAACAATAGAAGTTAAAATTCATATGACTGCTTGATAAAATAATGCATGATGGCCATGAAGAAAGCAGTCAGTGTGAGCATTTATTTGATGTAATTTAGATATACTGGAAAAGTCTCCTTTAAAGTCTCCTTTTTTCCCCAAAAAATACATAACTGAGAAAGACTGAAGCATGTAGCTTCAAGCATTACATTAATTTTGCTCCAGCTATACTTACTACATTGCAAAGGTTCTTGAAATTTCTAAAATGTGCACATACACTTTTTGGTAAGGATTGAAGAAGCATGCTTGATATTGAAAAAATCCCTCCATACAGATAAACTTTGATAAAATACCTCTTTCTAGGATAACTAAATTGACAATATTCTTAGGAGATATTTCCCCATTTTTCAAATTCTTCTCCTTAGGCAGTAGAATGTAATTTAACTCTTCATAATAAAGGCAATATAGCTTTCCTGTGTATAACAGTACTTTTCAGTTTTTCAGGGCTAAATCTCCTGTCATACTGAAGGAATTTTTCATCATCATTGAAACATGGTCAAAATCCTACCTGTTTTTTATTGCTAATAATTGATTTAGGAGAAAATAATTGGGCAGCCCAAGGATAACTTGATTAGAAAAATGTAGCAAGCACCTAATTAATGGATGAGTATCCAGAAGAAGACGTGGAATCAGCAGTCTTTGGTGCCTAGTTAGCTTTAGGTGCATGTAAGGAACAGTAGTGGTGATACTGCATAATTACACCTGGAAAAAGACAAGGATGTGTATTTACAAATGGGAAACAGCTGAGTGAACTGACAGCATGCTCTGTGCCCACCGGGGACATCCTGAGCCAGACAAACATGTCTGGAGTGCTCTGCTCAGGTCTCTGTTGCAGAGCAAGAGGATTGGTGCATGACTTTTGGCCGTTCCCAGTCAAAGCAATGCAGAAATGAGGTATTTCCGCATTCATATATAGGGATCTAAAAAGTTGCCTTCATATGATAAAATCCCTGTAGAGATGCACTATTCATCTTTGCCTACCATTCCCCCAGTCCCTCTTAAAAAACTGTCTGAGCAGAGAGAAAAAGACCAAGAAACTATGTCTTTTGCCTCAAGATGACAATCGAAATTATGGGAAGCATTTGAATTTCAGCCACTTTGGCATTAATCTGGAAAAACTTCTCTGACTTATGGAATTACAGTGGATCTATATCAGCATAATTGAGTGGAATCTAGTCTTCTGCATTATAATGTAGACTAAGTATTTTTTTCCTAAATAATAAATTAGGGCTTATTCAATTACACTTCAACAGAACACCAAGTATTTTCCTCTTTCTGAAAAGAATTAATGGCAGGTAAACTTGCATACTCTTCAAATCAGTAAAAGTATTCTAAAATTTTCAACCAAAAAGTCATTCAGTATCTCTTCAGCAAATATTTGGAGCCACTTGCTAACTCTGCTATCAGATGATACATACCCAAGTACACTATGGGTGATAATATTAGGCTATACCGAACAGAATTACTAGACCATCCATCATTAGGCCCACAGATGGGCTTATTACATTTTGCATATGCTGGCTATGTAGCATTTAGCTGGAAACTTTCTTTGACAGTGCTGAGAAGGGGCTTTATATTGCAACAACCACTTAACCCTCATAGTACTATACAGAAGTAAGACAAGGGCAGAGGAGGAGGAAGAGAAAGAACTGGAGTTATTTCTGCATGAAGGAATGACAAATGTTAAAACTATAATTGTTTCAACTTCACCTGTTCTATTCCAAGGACATTAAATCCTTTGCTGTCTTGTACATCTAAATTATTGAGTTAACTTTAATTATTAAAGATCAACAGCTATGAAGTGCTTAAGACAGAAATAATATATTCACATAAGGCACATATACTAGGAAACATCAGAAATATACAGACATACAGAAATTATTACTTTCACTGAAATTTGTGTAGTACAAAAGTATTAGTATATTATTGTGCATGTTCAAATTATTTCATTAAAAGACTTCTCTACATCTTTCAGGATAAGCACAAATAAAAAGATGTGTTTCAGCTCAGGCTTTGGATTTTCTCTGAAGTTTTTTTATTGAAATGTTAATGATATCTATCTGAAATCATCAATATGTCATACAAATTTAATCATTCAGTGGTGTGAATGTTATTCACACAGGTGAATGAAACCTTAAGGATGTGCAAATGCAGAGGATCAGAGGTTTAAATTTACTATTTGGCTCAATTCCTTAAAAATCAATTTTAAAGACAGGATGTAACAACGTTCATAAACTATTTCACTTGCACTGATTTAAAACATGGGGACAAATCACAGCTTCCTGAAAATGAGTCAAGGCACTGGCCAGTCTTTGCTGCCCAAGAAGACTTTGGAATTTAGTTGGAAAACAAAACATTAACATGAAAAGTCATACTGAGAAGTGTTAGCCTTTAAATAATTTTCAGCTTCTGGGTTTTTATCAACACAAAGTTAAAATATGATGCAGAAAGTCCTCTTGTTTCCCATCAGTTCCAGTTAGCAGCATGAATAATAGAACTAGTCTTCATTCAGCCTATGCCACACTATCAGATAATTCCCAAGAGCACTGGGGAGCAGAAGAGGCAGCATTATCTATCTTGATATAGAGAAAATTCCATGGTTTGCATACTTAACTAGACATTTCTATTCAAACAATATAGTATACTTTACTTTACATGGAATGGTACTTATACTGTAGCTCTCTGAAGTGAACTTACATAAGTGCTGTACAGTATAAACTATAGGCTGAATTAATAGCACTGAACATTCGAATGTGCAACCAGTCACCTGTCAAACTCCAGTCACAAACTACTTAAGCCCTCCCAGAAGGAAACCCTAAGTCAGGGTTATTCACACTAACCACAGGCACTGACATCAAAGGCATGGGATCTCTATCCTCACGTCATCAAGAGACTGTGAAGGAAGTCACTCAGGTCAGGAGCAGGTTTGATTGTATGTTGCAGATCCTGGGAGCCCACACAGAACCTTAAAATTGTAAAACTTGCACCATGTAGCAATTAACAACAGTCTTTATTTATTCATAGTAAGACCTTATCTGCTTCCATCTCAGCATGAAAAAATCAAATAAAAAGAGGAAAAAAAAAAAAAAAGAATGCATTTTAAAAATTGTTGTGAGAGTCCTCACAACAAAGTAGATTTCAAGCAAGTCAACCTCCCTCAAGGATCTTCACTTTCAGCCTCCACTTACAGACGTACATTGAAAGGCTCAGACTCTGGTATGGTAAGGGTGTGACCAGAGGGTCCTTCCACGCATTCGTGCACACGATGCACACAGTGATCCTTTCAAAACACGATACAGATGGCAGGGGTGAAGATAAACCATTCTATGACAGTTGGAGCTGCATTGAGGATTCTGGTCTGAAACAGACAGGAAGAAACTACTTTCCCAAAAATCCTTGACATATGTGTTTATCAAAAAACTTGTTTCCTGACAATCAGTTGTTACACACCAGTGCAATGACTGTAGTGTTTTATATGTAATTAGTAAAAGATAATATCTTTCCAGATGCATATTATCTTTTTGACTCTTAGTAGGAGTACATTAAAAAAACTATTTCCATTTTAGTTGATGATATAGTATTTCTGATGGAACTTCTGGAGTTCATGTGTCTGTCCTAGGCTCTTCACTAGTGCTTATTTCTGTGGCTAGCATCACAAATTCATCTGATGTGAATTGAAGTGATTTAATTTTTGAAAATACTGCTCTGTATAACTGGATACTGCTGATCCTCTCTGATGATCCTGTTTAATCAGTATCCAAGTGTTACAGACACAAATGTAATTCTAGGAGCTTTTCTAAATGTTATGACTAGATGAGAGCTTTCACTCCTGAGCAGGAGCTATATCAGCAGACTGACTAGTAGCTTTGGTAATCTTCTACATCCTCGTACAGCTCAGGAATCGTCTTGGATTAAGAAAAAGCACACCAACTGGTTTTGCCTCTGCAGCCTCCCCTCTATCTGTTCACCTTCTTTTCTTTAGTGCTTTTGTGCCTTTTCCAGGTTCTTCCCTCGGGTACATCCAGCTTAGCCATGGAGCCAGCACATGGTCTATGAAAGCTATTCCCAACAGCCCACAAAATCCTATATACTTTTTTTCCTCAATTTATCAGATTCACATTAATCCCAAGTGAAATTATATGTCAAAGGTCCTTTTGAAAATTTGAACTGTTTGAGCTATAAATTATATTGATTCAGATAGAGTGTGGGTAAATCAATAGCAAATAACACAAATTCTCTTATTCTATATTGCATCAAATTAAACGAAAATATCTGTTTCTAGTTTTGGTGTTTCTTTCTTATCATTTTACTTTTCTCTTTTTTTTTTCTCTTTCATCCCCCCCTGCTTTCCACTATAACCACTATAGTCTTCTTCATCTTCTTTTCCAATAACTCATTACAGTGCAGTCCTGCTACTTCTTCTTTCCTTACTTCTGTAAAACACTTCTTTACACTTACACATCACCCCTATTGCCCCACTATTAGCCCTTGTCAGACAGTGATTTTACCACTGCTGAACACAAAACTTCACTTCCACAAAAAAAATTTGGCTCTGCTGAAGGCTCTATGGAGACATTTCTGACCCTATGTTTACTTTTCTGAGTGTCTGGAATGTGATGTCCACCTTTACTTTGACTGAACAAGACTCCAGCCAGGACTGGAATGGGTTAAAAGCATTTAGTAGAGACATCTGCTTTCAGAGGCCATAGTTTCCATGACTTGCTTTATTCACATAGATAGAACTGCTGTCTTGCTTAGCTGCAGGAATCTCATGATGCTCAAGACCAGCAGGGGTTAGTGGAGCTGTTGCTGACCCACCAGCAATGTCAGGTATCTTGCTTGTTGTTATCCTTTATTTACATGAGATATTTCATTCTCTATCAAATCTACAAAAAACTGGGTAAATATATGACAAAGATTTGCACCAGGGCTAAAAATAAATGCTAGATAAAATATTTAAATACCTGAAAGAAAATTTCTAAAGCCTCTTTTATGATCCTGCTAAATAGTTTTGATAACAAATCCATTTATAATGCGAGGCATTTGCCTTCATCTTGAGCTTTATCTGATTAGGCAACATAAGTGTTTGATCTACCATGGCAATGAATCACTAAGCAATATAGCTGTGTTCATTCAAAAATTATCTGTAAATGCATATGCTGCTGACTCACCTTCTGGACAGTATTTCATAGCTACATTATAACTGCAAGCCAATTTTGAAAATACTTCTGGGACCTACAGGAAATATTTAACAGGTAAATTTCACTATGCAATATCTATGAAATGGTTTCGAAGACTGGTATTAATGTTCTGAGAGATTCCCAGAACACAGCAGCTCTGACCTCAGGCAATTAAATGAATCAGAAATTGCAGCTGCTCATAATATGGCAAAATAAGCAGCTCATCTTGCATGGCCCTGCCTGTCTGTTCTGGATTTGACCTTATCAGGTCATCAGAACAGAGATCCCTGAGGTGCTGGTCAGCTCCAAACCAAGTTCTTGTGAGATATAATTTTGATGTAAACAATTTGTGTGAAATTGCCGCTAACATATGCCCACTTCATAACAATTCCAATCCAGCCAATGCCACTAAAAGGTACGGCTACTGGAATTTGTTTAAGAAGAAATGCTATAAGATAAATGAACTCCTAGTCTAAAAAAATTAAAAAGACTTCCATTAATTAATTTCTATTTTGACTGTAACTTATAGTGTGCTTACTGCATATGGAAATTTGTTTCACAGCCAGACCTTCAGTAAAAACCACCATACTTTATTTAATGCCCTACTTTCCTGCAAAAGGACCTTTATAACTACTGCATATTCCAACAACTTAATGAGAAACATTTGGGGTTTTTTAGTATAAATTAATTTCTTTTACAGTAATTTGAAGTCTTAGATTGGAGCAATACCTACAGATTGTTTATATGGATGAAGATTTCTTTTTCGCAAAATCACAGAATCAGCTAGTTTGGAAAAGAGATCTGAGATCATCAAGTCCAACCCATGACCTAACACCACCTTTTCTACTAAATTGTGGCACTAAGTACTACATCCAGTCTCTTCTTAAATACCTTTAGAAATGGTGACTCCACCGTCTTCCTGGGCAGCCCATTCCATTGCCCAGTCATTTGCTCCGTAAAGAACTTCTTCCTAATGTCTAACCTATGCCTCCCCTGGCACAGTTTAAGACTGTACCCTCTTGTTTTTCAAGATAACTTTCATAGCTTTATCCTTTAGCCCAATTACATAACAGTGATTGCATAAAATTGCATAAAAGTGAATCCCTGAATATTTTCTTTTTCATTATTCCATTTCTGCTTCCACAGAAAAATCAAAGCCATTGAATTAGTTTTGTCTGTGGCCATCCATAAAAGTATGGGCATGTTACGAATCTGAGTCTACAGACTATTTTTGGCTGCATGTGTGTACCTTATCAGCCATTTTGGAGACTAAGAACATTTTAAAAAGATTGAACAAAGTTGTTGGGGTTTGAGTGATTTTTTTACTTTGAAGTTCTTCCAGATTTACATCAGACAGTTTGCAGAGTAAAATGAAATCAGGCATAAAAATCTATATTTCTACCTAAATAAATTTTAGATAAGTCAAAGAGAATATTTTACTTAAAGAGTTAAGCTTTCTGCCATTCTCAAAGCAATTGCACTGATCTAAGAAAGGAAACATCAGCACGAAGTCCAACAACCACTTTTCTACCCTCTCGTTGGAATTGTTAGCTTTCACTTTCTGTAGTCCATGCACTTTAGGCTAATGTGTAGTACTTAGTAAGGTGAATTCTATTATCATTCATTCTATTATCATTCTATTGTCTTTCTTCCTGAGACCACTGTGGGGGTTGAGGGGACCCTGAGCAAGAGATAAGGGGGGCATGAACTGGTTTGAAAATTTCTCTTTGCTCAAGAAACCTGTGGTGGCTAAAGAAATACACATTTGAGAGAATGTGTGAGAACAACTACTTTTTGCCTTTCCCTCAGAGTTGTTTCCTTGCTAAGCTGGATAAAACAGACAACACTTATCTGAGAAGGTGAAAAGACTCATTCATTTCTCACAAATGGGGAAGAGCTCAGAGGGCAGCACTGTGAGTGCCCAGGCTTTTAGATATGTATTGACCAAGAAGCCCTGTGGTGTGAGCTGTCTTTCCCACCCAGCTGTGAGTTCTTGCATCTGTGTAATGTTCCTGAAGTCCGTGGCTTAACTGTCTGGTTATCTGCATGTACATTTTGGAGCTTGCAGCCAGATAAGTCCAAGTCATGGAGCTAACATTAGAGGGGGCTTTAACAAAGATATCTAATACAACAAAATACCTGCTGACTTATGTTGTAGTGGTCATCACTATGAGTGGCCAATAATTTTTTCTGAGGAAAAAGGGAACAGAAATTTCTTGCGCTGTACAAGGTCAAAAATACACAATCTGGTACACACTGATGGTGCTGAGAGAACTTCAAGATACCATAAAAGGCTTGTTCCATTCCTTCTCTTCTTGGACTAGCATGAGATAGAGAAGCCGAAAGAACAGCCCCACAAAAGAAGTTTGATTTCAAGAGCAGCGCAAAGATTGCAGTCACCATTAGCAACAAAAGACTTGAAGAGCATCTTTCAGAGAACATCTCTGAAAAATGTGAATGTTTTCTGACACCCTGATATTCTTCACAGATTATAAAATTTAATTTTCATAATCTCAGGCAAGTGTCATGGACACACTCTTTTTCTTCCAGTATCCCTCTCAGACAACTTCAGCTTCATTAGCCCTTGGTATGAACTAACTGTGGCAGTGGACTTGACAGACTAGGCAGATGAAGGGATTTTCTATGCAAATCTTCTGCCTCTCAGGGCTTCATCGTCTTCTGCCTGCTTGAGATGTTGAGGGTTTTGTCTCTTTGCAGCCTCTGACACTGCCAGTGTTGAAGGACAAGGCTGTACTATTGCTCAGAAATATCCTGCAGCCTAATTCTGGTGCAATAAAGGCCACAGTATCAATGTGATGCTCCACTTACAAATCCTCTTACCCAGGTTAATTAACCTAGAAAGATTGCTGTGTTAAGGTATATTGCTTTTGGTGCACAACACAGCTTGGATATATTTCCAAGGCACTGCATTATGTTGTAGATGTATCCAAAGATAAACCCAAGAAATTATAGGAGATAAAAGAATTATAAGGGATGAAGAAGCATTCTGCTTCCAAATGCCATGATCAATATAGCTCAACAGAACAAGGAACAAGAAATATAGTCTTCGATTGTCAACCCCACCACACTTTTCAGAGAGACAAATGACTGTGAAAGCTAATAGAACTGCGGAGAGGGGCAATTTGGGAGGAAACATTTCAAACCAGGTTGAAGACAAGCTATGACCTTCAGAAAAAGGTTTTTAGAAGTAGATTTTAACATCTCTGAGAAAACAGGGTAAACTTTTCCCTTATTATGTAGGTTCTGTAGACTTCTACGTAAAATAATATTACAAGTTTACACTACAAACCGAGAACTGCAATTAAAAGTTCATCTTTGCCCTTACAACTAACCACCAGATATGGCAATTGGGATTTCTCAAACAAGGAATTAAATCCATGTGTTACAGTGAAAGATCACTTAAACAGTTTTAAAATGTTTTAATCTGTCAAAGAGTTCAGGACTCAATGACTTAAGATCTTAGTCAATCTAACAGTCCCATTGTCAAGTGAATACAATTTAGTAGGACATGGGATTTTATCTATAGATTAAGAAGGAGGCTTTTGATTCCGAAAAAGTAAGAACTGCCATAAAGGAGCTCATATGTCTTTACAAGCATTATGCAGGCATAATTATTATCTTCCCTTTCCTAACATGACTGGGTGTGTGATTTAGTAAAGATCTGGAGAGAAACTACTTTTCTTTCTGAAGATTTTGCCACTCAGAGTGTAAATACTTCTTGTTTTCATACAGCACGTAGTATTTTCAAAGTATTCATTTCTATACTGATAATGAGTCAGATTCCGGGAGGGTAATGTCTGGGTTAGAGCAGCTATTATGCATTAAATTATAGATTACATGTATTGGATAATACAGATTTCACCACCTCCACCCCCTTTTTGAGCGTTATTTCAAACCATCAGAAATACATTTGAAACCTTCTTTGAAATCTGTTATTTTCATCAAGCTAGAAAACTTTATCATATATTTCCTAGAAAGATTAGCTTCCTCAGAGTCACTTTCTTTTCCATCTTAATACTAGAAAAACCATTATTATGGGACTTGAACCTCAATTCCCTTTTGCTTAGAGTGCAATGATTGTAACAGTAATGAATGATGACTGTTTGTTAATATAAATATGTTGCATTTCAGTGTTACCTTCCCCTGAAGATATCAACCCAAGATTTTAAAGCCAGTGTTAGAGTTGTCATAGGGAGTAAATGCAAAAAGGATCTTTAAGAGCTAATCTGTGAAAAAAGCCCACAAAACATAAAAGCCAAAAGCCCAAAAGCCTAAAATCCAGCTACACAGAAATGGAGATCAGAGCATCTTATGTACAGTCCTTTGCTTTGAATTAAAATGCCTTCATATTATTTTAAATACATATCTTTAAATATATATATTACATATATACTCATTATTATCTAAAAATGAACACATTCTGATTTTCTTTTGGCTTGATCTAATTCTATTTTGGTTTAATTTTTATTTCATGGGGTAAGACTCAAGTTTCACAATGCTTCCTTAACCTACTTACCAAGTTTATAGGAAGACTTGAAAACATAAATTGGTCATTTAAAACAGTATAGGAGTTCACTAAGCTATCCAGGATCTAATGTAGTTCCAAGTAATGCATCAAATGGATTTTAATCTGTTTTTATAAAATTAAGATACATTTAAGATTCACTTAAAATATGTTCTGTTTATAGAACTTATTCATTGTCAGACTGTCTCCTTTGCCAGCATGGACATATGATAAGTTTATAAGTTTATCTGAAATGTCTATGGGTGTTGCTACTCAATTCTTTGGCCATGAAAACATTGTATAACTGAAAGCAACCTGGAAAAACCAAGAGGTCCTAGCCAGAAATAATACTGGTATTAAAAGATGGAACAGTATATGAGAAGAAAATTCCTGACAAGAATTAGAAAAGTGGTACTAATTAGTACTTGCAAATAACAAAAGTTTCAACACATATTACCAACCTCAGAGTAACAGAATTAGTTATCTGGAAAGACCTCCTAGTGCAGCCCTAATAAGTAACTCCTGACATCAATTCCAAGTATTAGTCTTAACAGGATCGTGATCTGAAATAATTCCCACTTTCCTAAACCTGATACTGCTTACATTTTACCTATCTACAGATTTTTTCTTATTAGTGTGTTTTTATATTCCTGATTAATTGTTAATTTATAGGCCAAGTATTTTTGCATTAACTTCAAGCCGTCTGATCAAAAATTATGCCCAGTATTCTGCTATTCTACTGATGATTCCAGGATGTACATGTTTTCTCTATGGGTCCATATTTTTTTTTAATTGTTTTCTCTGCAATCTCACTGTCTAATTTATCATTCTGACTACAAAAGTTACATTCATTAATCAGAACTTAGGTTCATTCCACAGTAGTAGCAAAGTGTTCATGCATATTCAGTCATTCCAAATATTCTGAGGAAGAATGTTCCCTTTGACCACACTGATTTTAGCACAAATTAAACTCAGTTCACGATGTGTTTTTTAACTCTAGAAAAAAAAAACTCTAGGAGTGATATAGGCCTAACCTTGTTTTGAAACAATTACCTAATAGATTGTAGTTTCATAAAGCAATGCACAGCTCATCTCAAGTACCTATATAGCAGTACTACACAGGGACATGCACATATTCCTCAGTGAGTGGTGTGCTAGTAAGAAATAGCCTACAGGTTCCTTGAAAAGCATAAGTTACATAGGTATGGGAGAAGAAAAGGCCAACAAACAGCACTAGTGCTGAACATACTAAGAGAGGTAAACATGAGAGCTTTAAAGTACATTATAGAACGTGTACTCAGAAATGTTTTCACAGTGAAGAGGAAAGGAAAGAAATTACTGAGAGTGTCTAGGAGGTGTAATAAATCCAAGGAAAAATGAGATAGGAAGAAGTGTCGAGATGTTCAAAGAGGAATTTGGTACTCTTCTCCTAATGTCTTTCAGTAGGAGATAGTTGATTTTTTTTAATGCTCTCTTTTTTATTACACTGAGCATCATCACCTTGTCTACAATTTTTGGATAAGTAGCCTAAATACATCTGGGTTTCTGTGTATGTTCTCTTTTCCACCCCAGAAATCACAGAATCACAGAATGGGTCAAGTTGGAAGGGGCCACAGTGGGTCATCTGGTCCAATCTCCCTGCTCAAGCAGGGTCATCATAGAGCACAGTGCACAGGATTGTATCCAGACAATTCTTGAATATCTCCAGTGATGCGCAATCACTTGTTTAGTTCCTTTGTGTTAGCACTCTGAAAGTTTTGATAAAGTGGTTAATTGTACTTGAGACTTTAGGAATTGGTAATTTGGGGTTGACGGTTTTCAGAGTGGCTTCTGAGAGGTGTTACTGGACTGAAAAATTAGAGGCAAAGAAGGGGGAAGTCTCTACTTTCTTCATATCCTTCAAAAGAAAGATATGAGCATACAATGCTATTCACATAAAAAGCAGTCTTTGGCCACTTGTCTGGAATTTCCAGATGTCCAGCAACCCTGATAAAGTAATAGCTTTGACCAGGCTCCAGACATCTGGAAATCCCAAATGGGCAGACATAGCATATGCAGAAAAGAATAACACAAACGTTTTGGAGTTCAGTGTGTCCTGGGTGCACTGACCTCACAGTGTTGTCTAGCACTTGTCTATTCATTTATGTTTAAGACATACAAAGACGTATGAAAGCACTGTTTACGTATTGATGAAGTTGAGATTTTATAGAGATAATTTTGGGAGTATATAAGAATTTCAGGGAATATGTGGTCCTCTACTAAGCAATAAAAAGCACATACAGATCTGTCAATGCTGTAATTCACCCCTAGTTATTTCTAAAGCATGGACGAGGAATGAGGGCCTGCTTTTATTAAAGTCAGGGGACTAGACGCAGCCCATTACCTCACTGGTACTCATACTAAAGTAAAAAGAAAAGATTTCTTTTTTCTGTAAGTGTTGGACTAATTTTCCGTGATAAAGAAGGAAGGTAGGTAAGCTGAGGAAGATTATACCTTCGCTCATGATTGCCTCAAGCATCTGTATTCACCAATATTATCATACAGAAACTGCAGCATTTTCAGCCCCAAAATAACATGTTTGAAAAGTGTTGACTTATTTGGTTAGGGTGAAGAACTGGGAGGATGGAGAAGGTGAGGGTACAAAGAGGGCAATCATCTATCTGCACTTAGCATCTGGAAACTAGGAAAAATCTACACCAAGAAGAGCAAACATGGAGAATCAAATGGTGAGGCCTTTCCCCAGGGAACAGATAAAATGAGCAGAGAGCAGGTTATTTGCTGATGGCAGAAGGAAATTGTAGGAAAGTAAAGAAATCAATCAGTGGATAAGACAAACACTCAGCCAAGCAGAGGAGTGGATGTTCTCAAGGCTCCAAAATGTTCTTGGCAAGACTGGAACAAGCCACCTGTTTCCTTTTTCCTTGCTTGCTCTCTCTCTCTTTTTTTTTTTTTTTTTTAAGTTATCTTGCTACCTAACATTCTTGGGTTATGTCAGCGCAGGCACTTGTCCACTGCGTTTAATCTCAGTATACAATTTGCAGAATACATTATTCCTGAGCAGTTCCCTGCAGAAACAGTTATACATACATATGCATATTTTTATTGTAGCCCAGCTTGCTTTTTAAAATACTTGACTTGCTAACCTTATGAATAAACATAAAGGAAACCTGAAACTTGTTTTTGAGAATGCAGCTTACCTATCAGAAAGGTTAACTGGACTTTTCTCTTAAGACTGTCTCATGTCAGGGTAGTCAGACACGGTGCAGAGGTAAATATATGCAGAAGATCTCTCATATGACATTAGATAATTAGAAATGCAAGTGCAATTTTGTTACTAGGCTCCTTGGAGGAAAGTTTAATGAAGTCTGATGTAGAAATTCAGGGAAGTTTTAGCAGATTCAGTCTCCTATGTGAGAATTGCAAAGGAGAATAAGCTCAAAAATAACAACCAAAGTCAAACTAAAAAAAATATTACTTGATCTTGACCATAACCTTTTATTTCCTCCATAAACCTATTTCTTATGTGCATTTTTCCACACCAGTTCACAACAGGATAGATGATGGCTTTCCAGTTGTCATACTTTTTATTTAGTAAGTATGGGGTCCAAGGCATGCCTTACAAGCAGAAAGACAAATGAATAGAAAAACAATATATTTGAGATTGTACCTCATGTCACAAAAAGGCAGAATTGTTATGTAAACAGTTATGTGACCTTGACCACCACTGAGATCAAAACCAGTTCTACCTGCTCTGTGGTTTAGGACATTTCCCTGAATCCTTTTATTTGCTCTGGCCTCAGTTGTGGTTTAAAAACTATTGTAAGAACTTGGGAGCTCCAGTCTGTGAAGTATCTATTTTGTCTTCCATTATAGGTTGTTTATGCTCTGGCCCAAAGCACGGGCTCCAGAAAAGAAAACATTCATTGCCTTGCCAAAGAGATAGGGCAGAACAAGAGGGAAGAACATGGTCCTAGGACCCATGCCCTGAAAACCCTGTACATGGGAAGCCGGAAACCATCTGCCTGGAGAGACATGGCCCTCTCTGCAGTACCTGATTCTGTTTGCTAATCCTAGGGGCAGCCTAAGAAGTGAGATATGGTCAGCAGTGCAGCAAGGGGGGAGCAAGGCAGCCTTCCACTGAGAAGGGGTCTCACACCTCCCATCCTGAGGATGGCTGTGCCCAGACCCCTTGCCATGTGTAGTGGAAGCACAGTCCTGACCTTCTCTGCAGGGAGAGGCAAACTTTTGCATGCCACCCTGCTTGCTGGCTGGGCTCCTGCCTGCTGCAGATGTTTTAATTTGAAGGGAGATATGTACCCGTTTCTATCCTCCAGTGCATCCAGTCCCTGCATTTATTTAAGAGCATATTCAAGCTTTGCTTTAAACAGTACAATAAATCAGCACAGCTGTTTAATAGTAAACAATCTGTTTACTTGACCAATGAGACTGTGTAAAGATTATAGAAAACTGAAACATCTAAAACTAGAAAATGTGTCAGAGAAGAAAGTAGTTTAAATGTGCCACATAAGCCAGTGCTGTCCATTTACATCACCACCAAACCACATAGGGCTGTTCCTGCTTCCATCCTGCCACATTCACAGCTCAGGTCTAAAGGGTGGGGCTTGGCATCAAAATCCAGTGTGTTTGCTTTCCCCTCTTTTGGCGAGAGCAGCAGAAAAAACAGCCCAGTGATCCTGACAATCTATGCCTGTCATTCTGTGCCTCTCTATCGCCAGAGCCATCCTGTTTGAAGGCAAAGGGCACGTGTCACCCTACAGACACCTGCTCTGCTTTCGTCCCTCGAGGGAAGATTAGCTGAGGTCTGAAGAGTCCTGTGGTTGCAGGATACTGCAACTCTTCAAGGAACCAAGATTTCGTGAATTTTTAGCAAATCGATACGCTTCTATGGTTTTGCATGGCTGGCAGAAGTTGTTGTGGCATGAGTTGGTGCTTGTGGGCCTCACCTCAGTTAGAGGCACATCGGTAGACATTGGGGTACTTGGTGCTTCCAGGTTGGATTCAGTGTCTTTAACCCAGAGAGAAACACCTGCAGGTGCGGAGAGACTGCTGGGGGACAAATCTTCCAGCATAAAGTAAGGAAGATACAAGACACTCCTACTGTAGCCGGGAGCCAAGGGTTTGGCATGGGTGGGGCACCTCTGCTGAGAGGACTTCAAACAGCCCTGCTGACCTTAGACAACTAGTGAATATTAGACCATGCTTAAATTCTCAGGCCTTGTGTAGATCATGAGTAGATCAAAGAGTATCCCCATATTGGAAGGGTGTGAAGGTATTTTACAGGCTGTTGTAGCTCTTGGGTGGGATCTCAGTTTCATCTCCAGTCATAGGAGGTTTCTCCTTTCACGTTTAACAAGCCAGGCAGGTAATCTCTGAATTCCATTTTCTTACTGACCGTAATGTTTTTCTGTGTAAAGTCTTATGAAAAAAGTGATCAAATAAGAAAATACTACAGGTTTTGTGAAAACATTCATCTTGGAATATGAGTGGACTGGAAACTGGAAAAAAAATTTTGTAAAAAATATTTTGTAAACAGTATACTTGGGTGCTCTCTTCATCATAAATACCCAGCATATCCACCACCCTTCTGGAAAGTAACAAATCCTCAGAACTGCCTTTCACATCTGGTTCTTCCCCAGTTCAGTCCTGGTGTACCCTATATAAGTACTTGAAAGAATAATCCGAGAAATCTTTGCAAGGAGAAGCTTGCACCATTATCACTGCAAGAGTAGAAAAAACTAGAACACTTTTTTTGATCCATTGATGGAGAGAGACAAAGATGTTAAAAGGGTGATATTTTAGATATTGATTTCATAGATATATGATCTGTACTGGAATGGTAGTTCTCTCTTTTCATCCTCTTGAGAGTACCCTAGAAAATAAACAAACTAAAATGCAGGCCTTAGATCTAACAAAAGTCTAGATGAGTAGCACATTGTTTCTTGATTTTCTCTCTTTCCCCTTGACTAAAGTTGAACTACCCTGAAATCTACTTTCTAAATTGCCTTTTTTTTTTTCATTTTGTTTTCACCAATATCTCCTTGAACTGCTTTCTTCTGTTCCCTGCCTTTATGGTTTATTTAACCATTTGGCTGCTTTGGGGAGTTGCCTTAGTGCCCCACTCTGCACAGGCCAGCTGTAACCTTGGAGTCAAGGAAAGAATTTTCAGTATTAAAATGGGTGGAATTATTGTGAAATTTAGACTGGTGCTTTTCTTATTATAATGCCTAATTTTCTACTAAATATCTAAAATATATGTGATGCCCTTTTATTTGCATTACATAAAGCTTCTAATAATACTGCTAAGATAGTACTGAGATATGGACCATATAAGATGGACACTAATTTACAAACTAGTGAAGTGAGGTATGAGGTACAGATGAGCAAACTGAGGAGTTAAGTGATATCATAATCCTATGAGGCATCATTCTAATAATCTAGAAAGAGCCCCAATGCTATATTATAAGCTTGTGTAACTTAAGCTTCTGCTTCAATAGAACTGCTCACATTCATTTGGTAAAAGCAACATGCACAAGAGTATTCAGGCCAAGGACTACAGTGGTGGGTGTGTGAAGTGGGCATCCTAATTAATGCAGAACAAAGACAATTTCAGCAAAAAAGAGCAGTCTTTTTTAACTGCACGATACAAATCACTTTGTACGGAGGACAAACTAAACCTCAGGTAATTTTCACTCAAATAAACAGTGGAAAGAGAGTAGCAAAGCCACGTAAATACATGATATAATCAACAACGCTAAAATAGGCTAAGCACAGGGATAGCACACTGTGCTATGAATATCAGACCCTGCCCTAAGGAAAACACAGGTCGCTCCTCATTAACACTTAGAAAAAAAATTGGGTCAGTGGCAATCAGAGTAAGGGCAAGAGGTGAATCAGGACAACTTCTTCTCTGTCTGAGACAGAAGTCCTACCCCCCTGATATCTGAAAGAGACAAATCTACACTGCAGGAGGGAGCAGCAGTGGCAAACCTCGGCAGTGGTATCAGGGGACAACTTCGGCAGCTGACCCAATTTGCATTCAAAGCAAAAGCATCTGAGCTCCTTTGTGCAGACATTGCACTGCCAGAAACAGCAGCACATGGCTCCCTATGAATTCCTCATCTCTGTTTTTCCACATCAAGGGCAGTGATGTCAACCCTTGCCTGTACATCCAAGTGGACCACAAGACTCGGAAGGAAAGAGACAAAGGTGTTAATGCAGCACAGGATTGTGAAAAAATACTTCACGCACACATTGTCTTTCAGGGTTACAACTGCATTATTCTGAGACTGTTAGAAAGAGATGAGATGAGAAAAACCCCTACATTTCTTAAGGTAACTGTATTTAAATGAACTTCACTTTGGAGTCCTGAAGTTTTTCACAAATACTGATGAATTCATGTTTTACATGGTAGTTCTGTCAAGTCAGTACTATTATTTTATGTATGTGAGAACAGAGGTAGAGGAACTTTGGGGATGTTATTTTTTGCCATTCTCAGAGCTGTCTTTAATATTTTCAGTTTTTGTTATAAACACAAATGCACCAGCAGTCACCAAACTCTGGCACTTGAAACTTGTTTTTAATAAAGCAGGTAACTAAATCAATGAAGGAATATGGAGGACTATTTTTGTTGAAAATAACATTTTAGAATGAACACAATTTGCATGTGGTTCCTTATAAATGAAGGTGAAATTTGTTTTGGAGGGGTAATTTTAGAAGATAAAATGTGTTGTTACTTGTGTTTCCATAATCAGTAATTCCCACCCCAGACTCTTTAAAACACGTATAGAAGACAAGGGTCTGATGGAAACATACATAAAAACTGGGGGAAAAAAATGGAAAAATAATGAAGTAGTGTTGGTCAACATGTCCAACACTGCCCTGAGCACACTTTTCACCCAGATACTGAATCCCTGACTCTTGTGAATTGTGCACTTGAGTTGGTACTCTGTACATAAGAAAGCATGGAATTGGAGCTGGAAGCACATGATGCCTTTTTTCTCATTTAAAAGAATTAGCGAGTCTACCTTGTCAGTAGAGAATCCAAACACGACAGCAATCATCCCTTGAAAGCTTCAAATGCTAATCTTGTTTTCATTAACAGTACTTCAGTGATATGAGGATTCAACCAAAATTACTGTGATGGTTTCATGTTAATCGGTATTTAAGTGAAAGGTAAGGCATTAATCAAAGATTAGAGAAATGTATGCTAAATTATTATGATATATGTATAATTGAAAAGATGTGTTGAAAGGGAAAGAGATTTCTTCCTTGGAAGAACAAAAATTAAAACCTAGAACAAGATGGAGTCAAGGTAAAATATTTTTGAAGATGTGCTGGATGATTTCTTTTCTTTTCTTTCTTTGTGTTTTTCTTCTCTCTGTGGGAAGTAAACAATTTGTCTGAAACAAATATTTGGAATTTTTCATTTGATGCTATAAATGGGAGATCCAAAGGAAAGTTAGTCATTCAGGGTAGCCTTGGCAGCTGCTAGGGCAAGAATTATCACCCAGATTATAACTAATTATAAGTCCTTTATAATTAGGCCCCAAACTTGCAAATAGAGCTGTAATGGACAATAACATTGAAACCCAATTTGAAGTTCAGTTTATATAAAAGTGGAGTTTTTTTAGGAGCTGTGAATAAAGAAATCAGCTGATGCAATGTGAAAGAGTAATTTTGGACATACTCTATAGTGCCTTCGGCTGTTTCTGTACTGGGAGAGATCTGAGTTAAATTATTATTCTGTGGAGTCAAGTCCTTTTGCAGGAAAGGGGATGAGTGACAGCCATGGCCCCGTGTCTCACTAATCCCTGTGGAGTAGCGTGGGCTACTGAGGGCTGCAAAAGAACCCCAAAGCAAAACAGAACAGCTTGAAACTTGTTCTCTCTTGTGTAAGACAAAGATCGCCTTTGGATCACAGAGCTTTAAAAATAGTTTCAACCCACTTTGTTAGCTTTCTGGTTTTATGTCACAGGCTGTTGGGCCCAGGGTTATGTCATTCCTCAAAGGAAAGACTCTTACCTGGAAGTTTTCTGTAGGCTGGAAAGTGCTTAGCCCCAAGTAGGAGGACAAGCTTGAGGGACATGAAACAAAAACCCTTGTCTTGCAGCAAGCCCACATCTCCATGTATCAGCACTTAGAGAAACCACCCATTTCCAAACAGATGTTTTCCATGAGAACCCATGACCCGTTCCCAGTTTTCTGTCGCATCTCTTTCCTAACAAAGCTTTTACCTCAATAGAAACCATGTGGAAGCCATCTGGTTATTTGCTTATCCCCCTGTTGAAACCAGCTGATTCTGAAGCCATTTTAGCAAGCTCATGGCAGGTGTAAAATTGAGGCCTTACTTCCACCTTCAGGAAATACCTCAAAAACCCAAAGATTCAGTGTCACTGCTGAATGCGAGGGGTATTTTTCAAGGCTTTCTAAATTCCATTGTTAATTTCATGAATCCATTTCAAGCAAATTAATGGTTTCTATTTTGTTTACCAGGCTTGGGAAGATTGAGAGCCTGCAGTGACACACTGGGTTATATCGAAATCATTAGCATTTCATTAGTTCTCTACTTCTTCTCATGAAAATCTCAACCTCATGTAATTTCTCTTCCACTCTCCACAGATAATAAAGAAGGCTTAGGTGCAGAGAGTTAACAGAGTCAGTCTTTTCCCCTGTTTCCAAGGTATGCTTGCTACAGGCACTTGCTGAGCCCTGTCAAGCTGATATTTTTAATAATACAGCATGTTCTTATTAGGCCCCATGCCTGTGAATCATATTGAACTGAAAGAAATTTCCAGCAGTTGTAGGCTCCATGCACAGCTTGGTATAACTTCCCTAGCAATGGGGATCTGATGTGACGTGACTTTGTGCAAAATGTATGTCTCTAAATCCTTCACTGACCTTTTGAAACTTTTGTGTCTTGTGGGGTGACAATTAAAAGGCTGTGCCGGCTCCTGAGGGTCCCATCCTGCTCATGCATGTCAAGAGAAGGTCTGCCCTCCAATTCAGCTGGCAGGTAGGTCAGAAGTTGCCTACCAGAGGATGACAGCTGTTCTGAATTCTGGAAGGATATGAGAATCCCCCACTCTCCTGAGGTCCTCCACAACTCCTGAGCAAGATATTAATATGTGAAACATCAGTCTCAGAGATGCAGAAAAATTCATTCATTGGTTGTTGCAAAGCAAGAAATAACTACATTTCCCCTTAAACAAACAAACAAACAAACAAACAAACACCGCTTAACTGGGGAGAAGAATAATATTTCTCCAGAGAGAGAAGAGGCATTATGAGGAAAGCAACATTCTGTATGCTGCTGAATATCTGGAAGTTCCAGCCAAAATTTGTAAAAGCAAGAATAATGTAGATTCCTTTAGGAGCAATGCACAATGTCTGTTAAGACTAGATTTGAGGGGGAAAATTAAAAGGACTTTACTGGGTCTGGTTAGGATATAACTGATTTTCTTCATAGCTGCTCATATGGCACTACACTTCAGATTTTTGACCAAGACAGTACTGATAACACATTAATGTTATGGTGTTATGCTCAGCAGTAACAGAGGGGAAAAAAGGAGGTTTTAGCAGTGTTACTCACCTTTTACTTGGGAACTGGCTGAGCATCCACCTTCCCAGTAGGGGTGGTGATTGATTGCCTCTGCATCACTTGTTTCGGTTTTTTCTCTCTTCCTCCACTTATCATAGAATCATAGAATAGACTGGGTTGGAAAAGACCTCCAAGATCATCGAGTCTAACCCCTGATCCAACTCCAATTACTGTATCGTGGCACTAAGGGCCATGTCCAATCTCTTTTTAAAAACCTCCAGGGATGGTGAATCCACCACCTCTCTGGGCAGGCCATTCTAATGCCTGATTACCCTCTCTGTAAAGAATTTCTTCCTAACATCTAACCTAAACCTCCCCTGGCAGAGCTTGAGCCCATGTCCCCTTGTCCTATTGTTGGTTGACTTGTAGAAGCTCTCAGAGATATATATGCTTTTTAACCTCTAAGAAGCCAGTTAAAAACGATCAGGGAATGCCTGACTACAGGTTCCTTTTCTTATATCTTATTTTGATGACCACATGCTTGCAACCTCCATGTTTGGTATTTCAAGTGCAAATTATATGGAATAGAAACTGTTTATATGTAGCGAGGACAGATTTTGGTACAAAAAAATACTTATCTCCAATAGGGCTTTAAAGCGTTTCCAGAATAACATTAACAACAACAACAACAAGGAAGAAAGCTTCCATGGTTATAATTGTAAATAACCATAAAAAGGTAGTTATTTACATTACTCAGTAGGGAATCATATCATAAGCACATAAAAGTTTAAAAGACAGGAAGTTGCAAGAGAATAATGACAACATCAAACGATTAAACATCTATCTCCACTTCTGTTTGTTTTCTTTGTCCTGCAACAAATGAGTTGGAGATAGATGAGAAATACAGAAACATCAGCATTGATTCAAGATGTTATCATTTAGAAAATGGTAAGCATAATTTCTCTAAGTTTCTGGTGGTTGTTCCATCAATCTTTATAAGAAGGTCATTTTCCCCAAAGTGAGTAATAATTTAATTCACAAGCTGCCACTGATTTAATATTTCTGTATAAATAAAAGGTACTTTACACTAAAATGCAGAGATGAAAATACCCATATGGGCAGCATCTGAAAAATGAGTATGAAAAAATGCCATAAGCATTACAAAACTCTATTCCTGATAATTCTATTGCTGGTAATTGAAAGGTAGTTGGAATTTTTTTTGTATAAATATTTCAATATATGTGGGTGTACAGATATACATTTAAAATATGAGCTCTTTGTGGACTCTTAATTGTACAAAAGCAGTCCTATGACCTCAAGTACAGCAGTATAGACATTGATATTCTCTGGAGTTAACCATACTGCCATCTCTTTTGTTAAAAATGATTTGTCAAATTAATAACCTCTATGGTTCTATTTATTGTGTGAGACACTCAAGCACTTCTCTAACAAGATGGTAGTCCCACCGCCTAGTCCCAAACCCACTGAAGCAATTGAAAAGAATTCTTTTAACTTCACTGGGAATGAAAACAAGCCTTGAGCAAGTAATCATCCACAAGTGATTCATCATCTGACCCATAAAATTTGTTAAATATTCAGTTTAATGGAGTATTTAATTAACAAAACACCATTAGATGCAAAATAAAGAATATTTATTGTTAACTGACTATATTTCAGCTGAAAAAAAAAGTAAAATCAAGATTTGAAGAACATTGTCTCTTCTGGTCGATAACTAAGTTTAAAAATAATTTTCTTCCTAGATTCATGCCAAAAATGTAGTAAGCCTCATCAGACAACCCAGAAATAATCATCAACATAAATCTTTTAATGCAGTATATTTTTCGTGACAGTCTTCAACAATCTATTATGGTGCATTGCCTAAAGATCTTCCATCCTAGAAAAAAAAAATGAAATATGATATTTGAACAGCTTCCATTTTGTTTTGCAAGGCTTATAAATTTAGACTTCCTGTCTGTAGCGAGCTCAAGTGCTCTCCCAGGGAGATCCCTTCGGTTTGAGCAGTGCAATAGAGATGTAACAAATGTATCTCATGCCAGCCGGCCCAGGATCAGCCATCTCTGATCTACCAAGCACTCGCAGGGCTTAGGGGGAGAAGCATGAGCTATGGGTACTGTACACCTAGCTGTTGGTCTCCAGACTGCCTACATCTCGCTTGTAGCAGTCATACACAAATCAGTCCCTATAATTGAAGTAGTTTCAAAAACAGGGATTTTTTATGTTTGATGCTATTTTTTCCTCTCTGTGTGCTCTGTGTGATAAGTATAATTGTTCTTTAGTGAAGCTGCTACAAATCACAAAAGGCAGAAAGCTGTGTCTAAGCCCGACCATTAATGAAACCAGTTCATTGATTTCTGCTGGTGCACAGTGTTCCTGAAAGCAATTAATTTTTATGAACAGTACAAAGGATTTTGTTCTTTAATTTTGTTCTGTTGTTTTATGAAAGGTTAATGTGATAGAATAGATGAGACTAGTGGTAGCTCAAGGAAGAATGTTTCCATTTCTGAGTTTTTTGGGTCATCACCATAGACATAATACATGTTTTAATAAATGGAAGAAGGTAGCATCCATTTAAAATGCTTTGTCACTTCCTGCATCTGAAATAGTCGCTCAGTTTAGAACTAGATGCTTGTTTCTGTTATGATATAGGATTTAATAGTACTCACCAAGGCTCATGTTCCAGTCATAGTGAACATGAAAGCTTGTTCATTTAACTGGAGCTTGCATACTGTACTAGGACAGCTCGTGGGAATTGGTTTCTATCTAATGGCAACAACATGACAGTGATAAAAGTTTAATTAAGATGTAGCATAGATTCAACTTGAAGTATGTATTCAGATGGTGTTAACACCATAACTGATGCTTCAGCAGGTGTGAATGCTAAACTTCAGTCCATGCTGCCAAATGGAGTTTTAGATTTGGCCAGAATAAGGAATTCGCTAAGCAAAGTTCGATTTAATTAACTTCCCCTCCCCCCCCGCTTTTTTATTTTTTTAACCCTCCTTTTTGACACATTAAGACTTTTCAGTTTTGTTTCAACAATCTCCTTCTTAGGAAATTTGGTGCTATAGCAGGTTTTAGGACAGGCAGCCTCTGACTAAGATGAAAACAACACAAAATGTATGTTACTGTAGTAAACTGAGGCACCTAAGTTAATTGTTACGGGCAGGACAGAGAGCTCTGTCTGTGATTCAGGGGAAAAAAGAGACTTTATGACCTTCAAAACTAGGAGCAGGCAACTCAGAAGGAGTGCAAGGATGCCATGAAGTTATGCAGGAAAAAAATGAAAAGGGTCTAAGCCCAACTAGAACTTAATCACGCCTCTGCTGTGTAGATGAGATGTTTAGGGACATGGTTCAGTGGTGGACTTGGCAATTCTGGGTTAATGGTAGGAACTCAGTGATCTTAAAGGGTCTTTTCCAGCCTCAACAATTCTATGATTCTATGATTTCACTGTAATTGAGGATGAAGGAAACTCGCTTGTGTGAGATTTGTTTTTATTTTGTTGAAGTTCTACACACCAACATGTCTAAAGAAACTACAGCAAATATTGCTGTAAGGCATTACACACTTCCACTGCACAGGGAACCCCTCTCAAATCTGACTATTCTAGCATGCATGTACAAACAGACATGTTCCCAAATGTGCAGCTTACCTCTTCATTCTTGCTATCAGTATAAGAAGGGATTGTATGAAGAAAAATACACCTGGCATGATGTTTGTTGCCACTTCAGAGAATTATTTCTAATTTGATCCTAACTGCTCTGTAGTACTCCCTTCAGCCATGCATTGACAGATGTCTCCTTGAAGTGGGAGGGTTTTTTCTACCGCTTCATTTGGGAATGCACACACAATCCCTGTAGGCTCTGGGGACTAGATGGGAGCCTTTTCTCCACCCGCTTAGTCAGCAGCTCCATGCCATCATAGATGTCATGGGAGTCTTCCTGCTGTGGGTCCTGCTCCATACTGTACAAGTCCGTGCATGAATCCTGCATGAAAGACACCTCATCAAAAGCAACACCTCTCTAGAAATCTCCTCGGGCTTGAAAAAAGAGCTCTCCAGCATGATCCCAGGCCCACAGATTTCAGAAAGGCATTGCAGGAATTGCAGCTGCCTTCTACTTTCACTCAACAGTCATAAATCCCAGGCTACAAACTCACCTGGACTGCTTTCAGTGCAATAGGTGTTTTACTTGGAGAATTCATGTAGACAATTCTTCTTTTCTTCAGGTGTTTCACAACAGACTAAAATAATTATTTAGAAAATTTCATTTTTTTTCTCTTTCCTTAGACATTACTTCAGAGATTTGAAATTTCATAATCTTCACTTAATTGATTGTTTTTTCAGCTTAGGTGTGCAAAAGAGTGGAAAGCAAAGAAAAGGAGAGCTGTGCTGATTTATAACGTCCACCAAATAACTTCAAATAGAATTTAGAAGGTAACACCGTCTCTTCAGTTTTCTGCCAGATAACATGAGAGAACTAATGAGAGAGGCATAGAAAAAGAAATAAAGGTCAAAAAGAAAGAGAAGGTTTAAGGCTCAAAGAAGGGGACATCAAAATAATGAAAGAATGGAGAAACAGAACATTGTCCCAACAAAAACTGAGAAAACAAGGGAGGCAAATCAGGTTTTTCAGGAAAGAATAACCATGGTATCCACAACGAAGAAAAAAGGCAATCAGTGAAAGAAAACGGCATATCTGTAAAATGGATATGCTAGTGGTTTTCAAATGTTTTTCTTACTACTCATGAAATACAAAATTCTTCAGAAAATAACACATAAGAATTGAGAATGTAAAAAATATTACAAAAGTAGTACCTACATGTTTATATATAGAATCTGTATATTTTTATTATTGTTGAAGAATGTAATGGAGTCGAGACAAAAAGAGATTTAATGGCTTCTCAGGAAATACACTGCAGACTCACAAATCCCTCAACTCCCCATGCTATGTATCTGCTAATAGTTCTTTATTCTAAGATTTCTTTAAGCCCACGAGCTTCAGCATTAGAAGGTGAGACCCTGGGAAGAACACGTGAAAACATAGGGTGTATCCCACAAATATATATTTCATCAGGTTAAAGACTCAGGTTCATTACTATTCAGTGGGAGTAAAAACCTGTTGGCAATAGGGGATTGCAGTGATATATTCAAGCACTGTGTGTATCTTCTATCTCCCATTTCTTTCAGGACAATTATATGATTCACATGCCAAGCACTCAAGAGTCCTTTAATTCTCAGTGGGAGACCATCTCAAAAATCAAATCATGAGCACCACATATTCTGAAAGAAACTGTCAGCAGTATTTCTACTTGAAATAAACCACTTCAAGAGTCCACATTTGGGATTAACTTTGGATTCTAGTGCTTATCAGTGATGAAATAAATGGTAATTTGAAAATCAAAACAGGAGAGAAGCCTTCGCAGAGGAAAGGGACTTATAGCACTACCCATACACAGCTCAGACACAGAAGGCAGCATCAGTGCCAGAAGCAGTATGAAGAGAGTAGGCAGAAGAGACGTAAAACCAGACATGAAGAACTTTACACACTTTGTTAAAACTTGGATGATAAAAACTTCTGCTTAGTTTAATATGTGTTTGGAAAAGGGGTTATTATGGGAAATAGTTACTGAAGCAACTCTAGTTAGAGAGAGAGAAAAAAAGTACTAAGAGGGAAAGAGCATCCCTCCTGGTATTCTGCTCAGCCTCAGTGCTTCCTGGGGCACGAAGGCTTAGTTGTGGGGGCCAGATCTCCTCTGCTCTCCATGGGAATTTTTACTTATATTTTTACTACTGAGTTTTAACAATAAAAGTCATTGGGTAATTTTTTTTTTTCAGTGATGGCACAGTCACACCTTTTGTTGAGCCCTCAGAAAAATGAGGAATAAAAATTCCAGTAATGCAGCCACAGTTATTACCTGATAAGGGTTTGTGTCCTTCTTAATTTATAGTGGTTACCATTAAGGGCTTTTTAATAGCCACCATTATCTTTATGTATACAGTAAACTTTACTAGCTACAGAGAATCACTTTGCAGAATAAAAAAAAAAAGTAATGAATAAATGTTGATGTTTTCATAACAACCACTGTATTGTTTAGGAGATTATGAAGTGTGGGTCCTGATAGAATTTTGTTCTAATATATTTTCACATCTTTTTGCCTTTTTCATTCCTCTAAATCATTCTGTCTATGTAGGTTATCTAGGAGCCAGAAGCATCCTGTTAAACACATTGCTTTCCTTAAGAGGAAAAAAACAGACTTTCTCCTCTTTTGATTTTGTGTGTGTGTGAGATAAATTGAGAAGAGTTCACACCTGAGCCAGCAGGTGAGGTAAACATAGTCAAGAAGGGTAGGCAGCTGTATGATTCCCCCAAAAGTGCCTCCAAGCTACTCCTGTCATCTTCTATGGACAGAACTCCAACTTACCTCAAAACTCAAGGTGATTTGGAAAACCATGATCGTCCCATTTTTTGGGGGCCAGAATGGCAAGTATGTAAAACACATTCCCTGAGCCAAAAAAGCTATTAACTTTTTAATTTTTAAGGAATTTTCACCATGTCAGGATTGATGTAGCTGTATTCTTTAGTTTTAAAGCCATCTGTTGAAAGAAAAAGCACAAAATCCTCACCACTATAATGTGTCTGTGATATAATTTTTATCCTTTTACCCAGCATAGGGGTTTCTTTAAAGACAGTTTGGTGCTCTTCTGCTCTGCCAGAGCTCTGTGGTACATTCTACATGCTAAAGGGAAAAATGGGGAGAGAATTCTCCACTTTCCTCTGACACCTGTACTCACTTACCGGTGTGATGGTGCGAGCCTGCTGTAAGGAAGCACCAACAAGGAGCCCAGGAACGGTGTCAGTGGCACACAGTGGCATCCTAAAGTCAATAACTGATTTTACATTAGGGTTTTTTCTCCTTATTTTCCTTTGTGGAAACTTTTATATAAATTAGACCAAGACATTAACTAAAAAATGAGTGAAGAAATAACTGAAGAAAATGGTTTTGTGTAATAAATGCTGAGCTTAAACTGAAGTCATGCCTCTAAAGAGTTTAGCATGAGTCTGCAACACCAGCAGTGACACAAGTCACTTGGAAGCAAAGAGAATTACTAAAATGGATCACTTGGGACAGTCAAGGGAATAGGCTGAGTATATGTATCACTCTCCTCCTGTTCCTTGGCTCAGTCTTTGTTAGAATAGCTGATGCTTAGTTTGGAGAGGCTTGACTAAGTATGATTAAGAATGAAAAATCAATCCTAGAATAGCAGACACTATTTATTTCCCAGGGAGCAGTGAACATAGGACTCTAGGAGAATATTACCATTCTGCTGCATACTGTTCAAGCATACTTTTAATTTTATTTTGTAATATTTGCAAGCTTAAAAAAAGTGTTTGGTATCTTTGTCTCCTGGCATAGATATGAGAAACAGATCACCTACCTGAATGAGGTCAGTTCATTCATCCAAGGAAATATGCAAAATATAGAAGAATTATGGATGTAAAACCAGACAGAACAGCTGTAAATCAGTATGAACTCACTAATATGAAAAACAATGCCACCACATCAACTGATAAATATTACCTTAACTCAGCAGATATCACTCCTTGGTCTCATTTAATATTCTCCCAGTCTGCCAGTACTCCAGCCTCCATGTTGGGAAATGCTCTGCTAGTTGTTCTGAGCTGGGGAATACAGACCTACATTCAGCAAACACACTGTGTATATTACCACACACATCTGCTTGATTAAATGAATTACTTAAACAGCTACAGTCACAGACTCTTTGCACTTGTTTAGACCAGACAAGTTCTTTGCCTTTGCCTCCACAAACCAGAGGCCCACAGGAATACTACGTGCTTGGTCAGAGGAGCTGTACTGACGTGTAGCTAAGGGAGGCATCTGGTCTCCCTCCCTGGAGTTCTGGTGCCTGTGCATCACTCCCATGGAGACTGGCCAAGCTGGTGACCCAATCTTACCAGAGTCATAAGAAAGAGACTGGACCAGGCACAATATGAATTCAGGTAAGGCTAGAATAAGACTGTAGCCTATAAAAAAATATTCAGATGGAAAGTAGTATTCTGTGTTGTGTGATCCTATTATAAAAGAGGACCAAGATGTGGAAATGGTTGTAGATGTTATGTAGACTGTGTTGTCACAGGAACCTGGGCTTCAACTCCTGACATGATACTTATGAGGCTAAAAGTAGTGATCTGAATCTGATGCCATAATCCTGATTAAAACTTCACTGCAGAACCCTGTGGCCATCTAGGGCAGTCTAAATATTTAGATTGCTTCAAGGTAAATTTTCTAACTCTGGGGTTCTTGACGCCTTTAGAGGGGCACATGACAAGCTGGTTGACACCAACAGTGGTGCGGACCACAGCCTTCTCTGTCCCTGGTGACCACTGACACCAACTATTACAGATGAGTGGCACAGTAGCAGGGATGCTTATAGCTGTGGATACATTTGAAGGAAATCATGATTTTGTCACTGATATTCCAGAAGTAGACAAGGAAAAAAAAAATTTGCAAATTATTTGTTCTGCTCTACTCTGCACTAGCGTGGCCTCACCTTGAATATTTGTGCAGTTTTGGGCACTGCAAAGAAGATGGTGAAGGGCCTTGAGGAAAAGATATGAAGAGAGGCTGAGGTCACTTGGTCTGTCCAGCTTGGAGAAGAGGAGACCTAGGGGAGACCTCATCACAGTCTTCAGCTTCCTTGGGAGGGGAAGACAGGGGACAGATGTTGATCTCTGTGGTGACCGGTGACAAGACTCAAGGGAATGGCCTGAAGTTGTGTCATGGGTCGTTTAAGTTGGATATTACAAAAATGTTCTTCACTCAAAGGGTGGTTGGGTACTGGAACAGGTTCCCCAGGGAAGGGGTCACAGCACTAAGCCTGATATAGAGTTCAAGAATTGTTCAGACTATTCTCTCAGACACATGGTGTGGCTCTTGGGGATGTTTCTGTGCAGGACTAAGGGTTGGACTTGATGATCCTTATGGGTCCCTTCCAACTCAGCATATTCTGTGATTTTGTGATTTGTCCAGCTCTATTGTACAGCAATGAAAAAAGTAATGACATTTTTGCTGACCTAAAACTCTTCTACTTTGCCTCAGCAATTCTCAAAGTATTACTAAAGACAAGAAGCCTTTTCCTTTATATCAGGTATATTATATGGGGGTCATAAATTCATTTTTAAATGCCTCTGAGACAAACACTTCTTAGTGTTATCCCGTCAGAAAAATTCTTGACTAGGTGGCCTTTAAACTCCACTTAGTCTAACATTTTAGCTATGCATCTCTCCTTCCGGGCTAACGGCATGTGTTATCAGCCAAAGTGAAAGCCATGCCAGTGTGCCCACTCAAGTCATGAAGGCCAGCCCTCTACAGAAAAGTATGTGCAATTCAAAAAGAGTCCCAAGTACAGGCAACCTGAAATTGCTTTCTCCAAAACATTTTTAAGTATGCTCACAGATATTGCAATGTCAAAATCAGAAACCAGGGCTATAAAAGAAATGTACATTCTAAAGTGCTATCATTTTGATGTTGCTCTCAAAAAAAATTGCAGACCAAAATAGCTTTTCATAGGTATGCTCATTTTGTGCTCTATTACTCTTTCCTTTTCACTCTGATTTGTTTTAATAATTACGCTTTGTTTTGACATTTTGAATAATTTCCATGACATTCAGCATATTATCTGATCTGCATTACAAGCTGTCACTGAAAATGTGCTGTGCGGTAAAGTTAGATCTGAGGTGACAGGCAAGTGAGCTTTTTTTTTTTTACCTATAAACTTCAGTTTCATGAAAACCTCATTTCTCACTGCATGAAGCTCTTGACAACAGATTGCTGCAATGAATGTATGGCAAATTTCCCTGGGGCCTGTAATGATTACATAAAAATGTGTTAGTCAGACCCAGCTTTTACTTTGCACTAAATATCCAAGATCACCACTGTTTTTTCTTAAGCAGTTTTCAATTTGGAAATGTAAAGTGCAGAAGTGTTTGCCTACCCTTTGGTATGTAATGAGCACTTAGATGCCTTCCATGTGTTTTAGCATTAGTAGTGTATACACCTTTTCTCTTGAGACACAAGGCTAGATCGAAGGCTTGTTCAAATGAATGGAAAGACTCACTTCTTCCCAAGGGCTTTTGATTAGACTGTGGGAAAACTGTGAGGCAGCTATCAGTCTTCAATCATGAATCTGTCAATTAAGGTTTTTCTTTCATACTTGGTCATCAGGTGCCTTTTCTCTAAATAGCATGCATAATTGCTGCAAGATAGTATATTCGCTTTCATTGCTCTTTTTGCATTTCTTGGAGGGATCTACTGTCCATATTGCATTGTGTGGATGTTGAACAGATAGAAATCCTGCAAGCCACCAGCACACGGGCTCTGTTCCATGCCCCTCACCACTTTTATCTCAGGTACCTTCTTGAAAAATCAGTTTAAATTTGCAGCGGTGAGGCTTAATACAAGAAGGGTATGAATGGACAGGAGTTTTCACAGCTGTAAATTTTGTGTTTGTAGTTTGTCAATTTGATTATTATCTCATTTTCATAACTCTCACTGGTTCTGTTAACAATATCCCTCTCTGGATGTTTTCTGTCTTGTTTGAAATATCCTTTTTCAGTTGCAAAAAAAATTAACCCAAGGTTTCCTTGAATCGCTTCATGAAGTTTATTCATTTACCTTTATTGTCTAGCAAAGAAACTGGGTTTCATTTTCTATATAATTACTTTCTGTGCTTGAAGTCTATTCCCCCTCAATTTTCCTATCTCTGCTCCAAGGTGAGCCTTTCCCAGACTAAGACACTTGACTATCCAATTTTTTTATCACATTTGTCATTCTCCTGCTAACCTGTCAGCTTGTTATTCTTCAATCTACCTGTCACTTAAAAAAAGCAGACACTTAATTTTGGGCAGCTCATAATGAAAGACCTGATTAAAAAGTACAATTACATCAGACAGAAAACTTTTTCTGATGTTTTCAAGATTAAAGCAAAAGAAAAACCTGTTGCAAATCCAAAGGAAAGCAAGGCCAAATAAAATCCAAATAAGCTGTTTGATGTTCAGTGGACTTTGAAGGCATGTAAGGGACCATGTTGATGCATGTCTGTCTCAGATGAAGACTTTCTTAGGTAATTTTCTGAAATGCAGACCACCAGCCTTTTGTCAGGATTATACTAATTTTCCAAATCAAATACATGTTTCTGCAAAACATCATGACCTTTTAGTATTAAAATATGAATAACAACAGCAGATCTAGAATGTCTATAATGCTATTTTTCAGCTATTTTTGTGAAATACCTACAGTTCTAATTCAAATAAAGATTATTAAAAGAAAAGAAATAACTTGCAATTAAATTCTTTTTTTCAGAAATGTCTTCCAAAACACAACCTTTGCCTTCATTTCCCAACTTGCAAGAGATTTAAGATCCTAGAAAAAGAGTCAGCATGCCCTGTTTTGTTGCAGTGCTGCAAAGAAGATGAAATGCAGCTATTCAAGACTAAAAAACTCAAAAGTACCGTATTTTGGCTGCTAGAGCTCAACAGCTGGCAGCAGCTGGCATGAGGGAGCTGGAGAGTTGCAGAGAGGACAGTCCTCCCTCCTCCTTTCCTCCATTTCTGCCATGAGCAGCATGTGGTTGCTGCTACCGAGGTTTGGGCTGCTGTAGGCGTGAACACATATCCCTGGATCCAGCTAAAGTTGATACTGAGCCAGTTGTACCTTAGGCTTTTGTGTGCAGGTTTCTGCAGTGAGGTGACTGCCATTTATAGCTCCTGATGAGATTTTTCTTTACAGCATCCAGATCCCTATATCTGATTCATTTTGATATGTTCTTCTTTGGATAAGGTGACTTCTTGGTAGAAGTGCTTGCAGTCCAAATTGTCCTCCTACTGAAGACACACAGTCTCACAGTGATTTGATGAATTAAGCTTACTTTAACAAAAGTCTGTTGACTGAGTCTTTTATTTCATGGCAGTTAAATTACAAATCCAAAGAATCAGTGGGGCAGGGTCATAAAAAGACAGGGAGAAAATATGAGAGGCCCTTATGAAGAGGCTCTGGAGTATCGCACTGCCCTGCAGAGCTAACTTGTGAAACACAAGTAGGGTATTTATCCAAGCAATGACATAATTCTGGTCTTTCCTAAATGGCAAAAAAGTTTGCCCTTTGTTCATCAGACATTCTCCAAAAACAAATACAGACAGGTATCTCATAAGCAGTGTCTACTTGGAATGGAGCAGATGGGTGGTAAAGGAGACCGCATTCATCATTCATGGGACAGCTGGAAGTTGGGATGGCTCCTCTGTTCCCGTAAATCCCAATTGTCCTCAGTTGGTCCCTCCTCCATGTCAGTTGCTGCCACTCGTGGCCTTTGACTCCAAGTGTAAGAATACATGCAAATATAATATGAAACGCCTATCACAAAAAGAGTTGTTTTTTTTTTTAAAAACAGCAAAGACAGCTTGGCCTGATACTTGGATAAACGTGGTACATGAATGTCACCACTGTGACATTAATTGGTGCATAAGAAGGAGAAAATAAAGGAGTAATTCTCCATAAAATATATACCTGGGAGATTATCATAGAAACTGAGCTTATTTTAAGAAACAAATTTGCTTTTGATCTTCCTGAGTTATTATTAGGTCTAGCCACAGAGAGAAAATGTGGTTCATAAGTGGTGTAATTGGGTACACATGAGTAGTTACACAGTCAATAACTGCAAATCTAAGTCACTTTTCTTAGTAACCCAAAGTAATTAGGGCAATTAAGTATGAAATTTTTTTATGAAAATGGAATCCAAGATGGCTTTTCCTAGTAGATACTGAAGGAGAGGTTGTACATGAGAAGAAAAAATCTCGGGTTAGATTCATTCCTAATTGTAATGCAGTATATTATTTTTTTTATTTTTACTTGATTTCTTTTATCAGAGAAAGTGTACTTTTGGGAAGAATGACAGAGGTAACATTTTCTGTAATCAAAAGAAACGTGATAATTCTAAGTAATGTATCAATCATTCAGAAGAAATCACAAAATCTGGTCCTATTCTTTCATACGATCTAACTTATATCCTCCAGATTATGTCAAGGCTGGACAAAAACTGTGCACCGTAAAATTTTCAGTTAGGAAATTTGGTATTCAATTAGTACAACATATGACACAGCTCTTTCTGGCGCAGAGTACTGACCCATCACAATTTTTCTTCTTTTTTTCCACTGGACAAAGAGCTTTAATTTCAGTTCAATAATCTCCTTCATTATTGGTAAAATCAGGATTTTTCCTCAATCCGTCTGATTGACCCAGACAAAGAGAGCAAGCATAATTATGACAGCAAGCTTGCAAGTAAAAAATATTCGTAGGAGCACTGGAGGACAAAGTAAAAATAAATTGAGAATTCCTCTTGTAACACATTGTTGAGATTAGATTACATTGATTAGACTTTTAGAAGTCCAGATATATGTGGTAGACATGTCAGCCTCTGGGGCTCTTACAGAATCCTTCACTCTAGCATGTAAAATTAATTAAATAATAGAAAATCTAAACAGTATTTGTCTTTAGCAATATTATGCAACTTCAGCAATATTCATATTGGCTGATGGAGAAGCACTGATTACCCCTGGTCAATGGGAACAGTTTTTACTGCTAGTGAAACACCCCCTGGTTAATCATCCTTGAGCCTCCCGCCTTCCAGGGTTTCCCGGAGCCTTTTGTAGTTTGTCTCTTTGCTCACCAGCAACGCAGTCTCCCTGAGAATGCCTGTAACTTTCTTGACCACATATCCATTGACAGGGCTGCAACCTGTTGAATGAAAAGGTGTGTATTTTTTGGGGGGTTGAATCTGCTTCTGGTTTTGAATTATGGCACTCATAATTTAACCTCTGTCATGTCATCCTCGAATTTGTACTCCTTTTCTTCCCAAACAACTCAAACATTGCTCATGTGGAAAATGTTTAGATCCTGTGATCGTGCCTGTAGCCTTTCTCCAAAACTTATCTCATTCTTCTGCCTCTTTTCAGAGAAGAGGTGACCAGAGCTGATAACCACCCGAGAAGGGAGAGAACTGTTGATTTCTGCAATGGCAGAATGACATTTTCTTTTTTGTTCTCTATTTCTTTCCCAGTATTTCCTAATACTTGAGTAATTTTCAGGCTGCTATTGAGCACCAACCCAATGTTGCAATTGATCAGTTGATCCTAATTACCAAGGTTTTCTGTTCAGAGTCATTTTAATCCCCCATGAAGTTATGCCAAGGTCTACAAAGCTATTCTAACTGTTCTTTCCATTCTGTTAGATGTTGCCTGACGTCTATTGCATTGGAGCAAAAGAGATGGGGATTTTGCAATCATGTGAATATGAGTGGATGTTTTTGCATGGAACAGACAGTTCTGAAAGAACCTTTCATCTTCATGTGAATACAGAAACACAAACTATGTTTTCCGCACCGTTCTTTGCAATTTTTTCTTTTCTTTTTTTTTTTTTTTTAATCAGCTTTAAATATACAACTTTTATTCTCATTCTTTTACCTGCAATTTAAGAAAATGCCAAAAGAGCTAAGGAAATATTCTCTAATTTGTCTTGTATTGCTCAGCCATCAGGACATGAAGACCTAACTTCCTTACAAAATGCCAATTTTCCCCCGAAGATATGCAAGTTACATTCTCATGAATACATCCTGGAGCAGAATCAGCTGAAAGCATATATACTGCCAATTGTAGGAAGTAAACATAGTGCTGTACTTGGCAACTGATTTTAGTTTTATCCTGTAAGCTGTTTAAAGGCATTTCTATGTCTCCTCTCTAAAGAAATTTCATAGTATTAAATGCAAGTAAAAAGTGTGTTCCTCATTTGTACTCATTAATAAATATATTGAAACTGATTCAGAGACGGTATTTCTTCTTCCTAAGTTCTGGAAACTTCCCTTGTAGCACTTCATGTGAACAGTTCCCTTTCAGAAAGGTGCAATGATCATTTTTATTCCTTAAAGAATTAAGGCAAGATTAAAACCCTTCCACTTAAAACATCTATTTTATACTAAACTAATGTCCTATCATGCTTCTCAGAAAAGGAACAGCAGAATCATCACTAATCTATGTGGATGGTGTTTTCTAAACAGAATGTAATAACAGTATTTGCAAATTATGCAATGCTAAGGATCTTTAATCTCCACTTTTCAAGTAAGCTAGCTGATGAACTAGTTAATCTTAAACCAAAGGAAGATGCACAATATTTCCAAGATCAGCTGTGGCTACTTCAGAATGTTCACCTTTAGCTGAAATATGAAGCAGACTCTGTACTCTGTACTTGTTTTTGTTTCTGTGATGAGTTCTCCCATTCAAAACAAGTATTACCTTCTGTATCATGAGAACAAATCACAGCTATTGGTAAAAAAAAATCAAAAAAATAATAAAAATCAAGCTCTAAGGAGCTTTTGAAGTCAACAGAAATGCCCTGAAATTGAATTCCTCCTTTCCAGTGAAACTCAATGCATTATTTTGGGCAAACTTGGTCATTTAGTACCAAAGCTCTCACTTAGCCTAATCTTTCTAGCCTTGTGTGGAGATGAACTGCCAGATTACCAGTTTTGATATTTTCACTGTCAACAGAGTCCTACAGGTTGATTGTATCAAATATAAATAGCATGATCTTTCAGATCACTCAAAATTTAGCAATAAAAAGGAACAGTATATCAGAGTTAGACTTTAAAAGGGCAATATAGGAGAAATTCTGAAAAGAAGGAAAACATATGCAACAGTTTGCCTCTTTCATTATATCCCTTGTTATCAAAATTGTCTGCCTACATGAATAAACAAGTTTTCAAATTATCAAAATCTATACCTTAGACCAATTTCTACAAGTTATATAATTAATAATTTAAAGCAAAATCTCACTGACTTTGTTAAAACTTTTGGATTTAGTCTTTTCAGAAACAAACAACTGACTATCTCAATTATCTAATTATCTTTGCAAGACAAAAGAAACAAACCATATTTCTCAACAAGGCATATTAATTTTCAGCAGCGAGATGCTGACATCCTGCTATAAGTGGCTAAATAACAGTATGTAGATTTTCAGAGCCTCTGAGAAAACAGAAGAAACCATTGTGTCTTCTACTCCAGCCACCTCAGCATCAAATCTCACTACATTTCACTCTGTCATCATTTTTCCAAACACTCATAATGAGTGTTTGTCTTATCCTCTCTACCCGAGAGGCACTGAAAATGCCATTACAACTTCAGCTTCAGATAAGTGGTTCTTATTAAACTTCTCATCACTAAATAACATAAACCTCTGGCACCCACAATTGCCTCATGAGAGTAGGCACTACTTTACTCTGCTTGAATTAGGGGAGTTCTGTGAATTTTATATCTCAGTTCTTCTTCTCAAGGTAGCCTTGCATGCCATTGCAGGATCTTGTGGCATGTTTGCTAGCTGTGCACCGGCAATTTGTCCTAAATCTCCTGTCCTATAGCTCATAAAAAGCCAAAAGCTAAAAATATGTACTGCAGGGAAGGATTAGCAAACCAGTTCATCCTGATTATTTTCCCATGCATTATATAACTTTGCCATCTCAGCCAGCAGAGGCTGGGGGACTGATGCTTGTGGGTGCTTATCCTGCATCCGTAGAGTCAGTGGAGCCACTGTTGAAGCTCAGTGAAAGAAATCCCACAGTATTTTACACAGAAACTTGTAAATCACATAAAGTCATGTTTTCCCACTGCAGCCAACTTGTTATAAAACAGAATGGTAACTTTTCTTTGCAGTGAGGCTCCCTATCTGCCCGTGTCACAGACAATGTCACCTTCTAGCAAGATAACTGTCTCCAACAATAAGATTCAGGAAGAAAAAACAGCTTTCAAGCACATTTCAGAATTAATGTAAGGCAAAAATGTCTCCTTCCACATGGGTTTTCAGAGCCATATGCTGATTAGCTGAGCATGGTTTTCTTTTAAGTGGGAAGCCTGATGTTTCCCTCATTTCCAGAATTTGCATTAGATAGATATGTCCAACAGGAGATTAAAAAGGGAGAAACAGTCAGCTTAAGACATTTTCAAATTAGGAAACACAGATCCATTTGAAGGACAAGGAATGGAAAGGCAACTTTACAGATAAATTTCTTTATATATTTTATTTCTGAAACAGTATAGAAGGAAATCTTATAATCTGTATTTTCTATCATTTCGCTATGAAATATTTCTAAGTGCATAATAAGTGTCTGCCATGCCTAAATATCCTCAGGGTGTCACTCCACAGTCCTCCCACACATATCATTTTAATTCAAGGCAAAATTCCTATCAGCTCCATTAGAAAAGTAGCTTGAATAAGAGTACAGGTATTAATCACTGGAGTATGTTGTGGAAGCCCAAATAGTCTCTTTCATATTCCTGGACATTCAAAGTAGTCTGTAAGGACAATTCCCATTATTTGCACCAAGTCTATTACAAAAATGAACAAAATAAATGCTAGACATTATTTTATGTCATGGATTTTGTTTTTTTTTTCTTTAGACACACCAAAATGAATTTTGGTACAAGACTCAAGATTTTAAGTCTTTCCTCTGTTTTGCAAAAGGGCAATATCCCAAAAATAATCCCATATTTTTATGGGATACAGGCTTTTTCTTTTTGGTCTCCTTCTGTCAACGCATACTGCAGGCATAGGCCTACACACAAATTATTGCATGGAAAATGCACTCTTTTAGCAGCACTGGAGATGGTAAAGGAAATGAGGATGATGGAAAATAGGAGATAGGGAGATGTAAAACTGAGGCTGCTTTTTTCTAAAGTTGAAAGAAAGTCAATATAGTGACCTTGAGATTTTTATTTTCCTTGTTTCTTCATCTGCAAAGACGGGAGTTCACAGAATCATACAATCATTAAGGCTGGAAGAGACCGTTGAGATGATCAAGTTCAACCTTCAACCCAACGCCACCCAATGTTCACCATCAAAACATGTCCTCAGGTGCCATATCCACATATTTCTTGAAACCTTTCAAGATGGTGACTCTACCACTTCCACGTCTAGTCTGTTCCAATGCCTTACAACTCTGTGAAAAAAAAAAAATTAATTCCTAATATCTAATCTAAACATCCCCTGGCACAATTTGAGGCCATTTCCTCTCATCCTTCTTACTTGGGAGAAAAGTTATGCATGGTACATTCAGTAAAAGAAGAAAAAAGAGAATCCAGGTTTCAAGTCCATTTGCTTATTTTTGCGTAATTTCACATTATTTGGATTTAATAATTTAATCTGTTTGGTCACAAAGTAAATTGAAAATAACCAGAAGGTCAGCACTCCTTGCACCTGCTGGTTTGGTTTTTGTTCCTACCCAACACAGACAGCTGAAGACTAAAAATCAAAGAGCTTAATCATTGTTTTTGGCAATGCCCAGAAATAAAGGTTCACGTGTCAGCTGTAATGATTCATCGGTATGATACACACATACACACAGATAAGTGAGTCTTATGCTACTAATTGCACTCTAACAAGGGATTTAGCATAATGCAAGGTACAAATAAATAGTTAGATTTAAACAGTCTGGAATATAACATGCAAATCATACAATGTGAATGTTATCTACATTTAGAGGGAAAACCCTTTCATAAATGGGAAGAAAATACTAAAGTATCCAATTGTCTAAGACACATGTTCCTACAAAGCATTTTAGTCTCAATGCTGAAATCTACAGTGCCCTGTATCTTCAGTGACAAATACGCTAGTTACATTATGAGTTACAAAAAGTGGCAGAGAATAAAAATTTGAACAGGGTTAGTCTCATCTTAAAGCATATAACTGCCAACTGGAATTTCAAGGTTTTAACAACAAAAAAATATTGAAAACCACGGTACTAGAAATGGCAAATACCTGAGGAGTAAGGCAGTAATTACAGAATAATGTAATTCCCTTTCCTGAAAATCCTTGGTGCATGGTATCTTATTTAACACAGCTTGTGATTACAGGACATATAAATACAGGTTTCAGTTCTCTCTAGAAAGGTTGTTTCTCTTGCCAGCTAGATGCATAAAATCATTTAGAAGAACCCAACAAAACAAAACAACAAACCCACCAAGAAAAACCAACACAAAAATTTGATATTAGCTACTCACCCTTCAGTGAGTGGAAATGACCATAGTGGTCAGGACTCTTGTCTGTTCTCTGTTTTGCAAAAAAACGGGTATTTTCTTGGCTAAAACATTGATTTAGGCCCCTGTCAGAGTCCATACTGTTCTAGCAAAGGTCTGCTGTAGGCTACTATCAAATGGATATTGTTAAAGGATATTAAGGGAAGCAGTCTATGATTAGAGAGACGACAAGAACAGCCTGCCTACACAGTAATGTATCCAGCACTTCTAGCCCCTTGCTAGCCCCTGTTCAGAGGTTTCTAGAGCTGGAGCATGTATCATGGTTATTGATTTTAACAGCCTTTGACAAACTTCCTTCCATCAATGTGACTAATCCCTTTTCTGAGTCCATATATTCTCTTGGTCTCCAAAGCCTCCTGTGCCAAAGAGTTAGTTCAACAACTGACTAACAACATATGAAAATATTTCCTTCTCTTTCTTTTGAATTTGCTTCCAATCTATTTTATTTAGTGTCTCTAAAAGAAATGTCTTTGTGTATGTCTTTGTGCTGTGATGAAAAGTGTATGGTTTCTTGATGATATTCTTCATACTAATACCATTTTAATAAATCTCTAGCCTATTCTCTCTCAGAGAGAATCTTTCTTAGATGAAGAGGTTAAATCTTGGGGTCCACAGAAGAAATTCCTTACCTCTAATCACAGTTATATTCTTGTCTATGCTTTTTCTCCATCTTCTCAGAAATGCAAGCAACTGGAATTGTATACAACACTGAAGATGTGAGAAATACTTGAGATTTCTATACTGGCATTGAGGTATTTTCTCTTTCTGCCTCTCTTCCTAAGAATCAGTCGTTTTGGCTACTGCTAAGCGATGATCTGATGCTTTCAGAAGCTTCTAAAATGACGACAAGACCTTTTTCCTGACTGGTAATAGCTAATGAAGTCTGTCCTCACAAATGCATCATTTCCCCCTCCATCTGTATCACTTTATGTTTCCATTAGCTTTTTTTTTTTTTTTAATCCATTCATTCAGTATTGAGTGACTTTTCTGAGGCAGCTTCAATTACTTTTAGTTTGGATTACTCTGATTTTCCCATAGTAAAAAATATCATCATGTCTCTATTTGCTCCCTCTTTAAGAACATTCAGAACACAGGTTGCAGCATATTTCCACAGTAAAATCTTGAACTTATTATATTATACTTCTATGCCACTGCAAAAATCTAATCTTTATATTATTATGCTTTGATCTAGCTTTGCTAGTATGGAAGTCAGACTTAGTGCTCTTTCATATTGAAGCTTCTGGTACCTTGGAACCAGTGGCAATGTGATACAGTTTTAGGTATGGGCAGGATCAGGATGTTAAGCTCTTAATTTTTCATTTGTTAATTGGATGTTCTGTACAGAACCATGTGAGGTATAATTAACGTTTGCAAGTTCACAGCAATTACCTATAGCATTTGCTGAGAGTTGATTTTAGCATTAACCTTTACATGGTTGTCAATTAGCTGGAAAAAGTGTATCTTATCTTAATGTGTTTCCTCTAGTAATTCTGTCTGGAGACTGCTCCATCATTTCTCGTGGCCATTATAAGAACGGGCTGCTCCTGTTCCCACTGCTTTTGCAAACAATTGCAATGAAGCAAGGGTGAACCTCTTCAGTTTCTGATGATGATACTCTGGTGCTGGTACTTGTTGAGGTTAATGATGGATACATATAGCAGAGTGAATGTAATCTTGCAGCATATCTTGTAATTCTTTTAGTTTTTAGGAGGCAGTTTCCATCACCGTTAACCAAAAGGAGGAAGGGAGTTTGTGCTGCAAGCATCTTTTTCTACTGGTCTACTTGCTATTTTTGCGTGATCACACAGTGACGTGAACCCTTCCAACATACAAAACTGTCTGTTTTGAAGTTCACAGAAAGGCAGTTCACACATTAGATTTCCCATGTAAATGAGATGTAAATCAAATGTAAACAAGAAGCAAGTCACCGGAGAAAGTCACAGCCCAAGTATGCCAGATGAAATTTCATGCTCAGTGAACATCAAATGTTAGAAAGTTTTATAATTTTTTTTCTTAAAGATACTGCCAAATAACTATTGCTTTGAATGGCTGGCTGCTTTAAAGAGGAATGTGTCATTTTAATGAGAGCCCTCCTGCTGTTTCACTGCTTTTGACTATTAAAGACAGTTTGTGCTATTAGTGAGGTGCTTGGCAAAGTGATTGCCTCAGCTTTTGTTTATGACCAAGTAAACCTGCTACTGCATCAGTGTCATATAGGAATACCTTTCAGCAATTTTGGTTTTGCTGAGTGAATAATCCTAATGGATGTTTTTATCTGGTTTTTGTTTTTAAAGTGTAATTTTTACAGTATGTTGGTTCTTTTCAGAGTGTCAGCAGTACACAGTCAACTTAACCTCTGAGAGGCCTTTTTTTTAAAGGTCATTTCTTTGCCAGCTGATGTTTGCTGCTGACAGAGATACAGCTCGTTGTAAAACTCAAAAACTTAGGTTCTGATAATTATTAGGAGCCAGACATTGACACACCAGGAATGCACCCAGGAGTCATAACTTCATATCCGTATTTCAGTGATATGGCTGTCTTTCTGACATGACATTTGTTATTGATATTATCAGTTATGGTAGGCTATGTAAAAGCCACAGATGAATAAATTAATGAAGTGATTAGCTACATTACATCTCACCAAACCTGAGGAACTCTTGCAAGAATGTCTTTAACTAAGTTATTACTTCTTAGAAGAATATCATGGGTCTGATCTAATTGTTTTTATTTAGCTTCAAACATCTTTATGTTAGAAACTATAAGCTGCTGTGGAAGAGGTCCAGGTAAGGTACAAACCCAGTGATAACAGCTGTGCCTGCAGAGACTCATTTGGATTTCTACTCTGAGAGTTTCAATTACTTGTGGATCATCCCTATTTTGAGCTTAAGCAGTTCTGTGCAGATACAGCTTTTCCTGGCCTTGCATTTATCTGTCAGGGTAGAAGTTTCCTGAGCTTTCAAGCTCAGGATGGCAAAACCCCCAGATTTTTCTGGTTTAAATTCCCATCCAGCTTTTCAGCCTCTCTTTAACTCTTTTCACCCATCACCGTGGCATCTGTCCCTGCCCTTCCTTGAGTCTGTCAACTCTACAGTCTCATCTCTGGCTCTTCCAACTTCCAAATAGTTATCCAGGACATTCGAACCACAAAAATCTTCTTCCTAGCACTGACTGTGTCACTGCCAGCAACACTTGATATGCAATATATGGACACCATTCTCCTGGACTGATTATATTAACCCAGCAAGACATTTAGATGCTGGTAATAACTTCCAGTTATCCAGGTTTAAATAATTGATGAAGAATAATTTTTTTCTGTAATATACTCGCAGGCCAGCCTACTTCATTACCCTCACTTACATACTGTGATAGCATCGATTTACAATTCCATTGCATCACCTACAGCCTGAGAGTTTGGCTCTTGTCTCAGAAAACAGAAGCAGTTTTGTTCATCTGGGGAGGTAAATGTCCGTTGCTAGCCTCCAGTTCAGACTGAGAGGGCAGGAAGTGTACTCTGCCCAAAACAAAGCTACCTGTGAGGTGTGGTCCTTCCACAGGGCAGTCCCAAGATCATATCCTCTGAAAGGTACATGGACTGCACACCAAGTCCTCAGCAGCAGTTCCTCCACTATATAAAAGTAATCCTATTTGATAATACTACTTAATAGTGTAGGCACAGCTTTAATTCTAGAAATACAGGGAAATTAAATAACAACACTGCTTTTCAGATGCTTATTCCCTTTTTATCCCAAGAGTCTTTTCACTCTGAAAACTTCTCCCTGTTGAAAGGGCTAAGAATAATTATTATAATTTGGTTTTCTTTAATAGGAGCTTCAATGGGATTCTATTGTCATTTAACCCCCAGTCACTAACTAAGCACCACACTCACTCACTTCCTACCAGTGGAATGAGCAAGAGAACTGGAAAAGTCAGAAAACTCATGGGTTGAGATAAAGACAGTTTAATAGGTAAAGCAGAAGCTGTGCACAAAAGCAAAGCAAAGCACAGAATTCATTCACCACTTCCCTTGTATAAGTAGGTGTTCAGCCATTCCCAGGAAAGCAGGTCTCCCTCATGCATAGTAGTGACTTGGGAGGACAAATGCCATTACTGTGAATCTCCCCCCTTCCTTCCCACAGCTCTATATGCTGAGCATGACATCACACAGTATGGAACATTCTTGTGGTCAGTTGGGGTCAGCTGTCCTGATCCTGTACCCTTCCAACTTCTTGTGCACCCCCAGCCTGCTCGCTGGAAGGGTTGGGTGAGAAGTAGAAAAGGCCCTGGCTCTGTGCAAGCACTGCTCAGCAATAGTTCCAAACTATATCCTCATACCAGTTACTATGAAAAAAATGGACTCCAGCCAAAACTAGCACACACTCAAAGATACATACAAAGAGCATCTGACAGAAGAAAACATATCAGACAGAAAAAAACATCTCTGAGTTCATAGAATCATAGAATTGTGGAATGAGTTGGTTTGGAAGTGACCTTAAAGATCACCTAGTTCCAATTCCCTCACCATGGGCATTCCCTCACTAGATTAGGTTGCTCAAAGCCCCATCCAACCTGGCCTTGAACACTTTCAGGAATGGGGCATCCACACCTTCTCTGGGCAACATTTTCCAGTGTCTCATCATCCCCACAGTAAGGAATTTCTTATCTAAATCTACCCTCTTTTAGATTAAAGCCATTCCCTCCTTGTCCCATCCCCGCACGCCCTTGTAAAAAGTTCTGAATAAATAACCCCAGCAAGAAAAGTTTTATGCAGAGGGAAAGAGAAAAACACATTTTCAGTTCATATCTGAAAGAAAAGCTGCACAAGGGATGGAATGTAACCACAAATGAAATCAGTTCCTAGAGCACTTGACCTTTACTGGGTATTATCCACCAAGATGCGAAAGAACCTGAATAAATGCTAGGTCCAGCTCTTTTGTTTTCTGTACTAGTAGTGGTTGTAAGTCATATTCAAATCATTCACACACACACATATACACACACTCTGGAGTAAGTTTATTCCTTACATGGCTTTGCTGTGTCTCTTCTAACGAAGCAGGCAATAATATTTACATTGAGGGGGTCCCCAGAGAGAATCATGCAAATGTCCTTGTCCAAGAGAAATTCTCTGGCAATGCCTGAACTAAGGCACTGGTTACTAAGGCTTTGCAAATTCTTCCTCTTCAACTTCAAGCAAAAGCCCCCCTAGGTAAGTACAGCTGATTCTTAAGTAACAAATAAATGTACATGAGTACAGAACACCTTCCAGCAGAGCCAACAGCAAGGGAAGGAACTTGCTGTGCATGCCCAAGTACAGAAGGAGCATCCCAGCAGACATGCTCTACACTAAAAAGGTACTAACATCTACAACAAGCAAAGCGGCTTCAGGATTTCTGGTCACTTGATGTCTTCCTTCCTGAGGGCCACTGTTCTCCGTTATCACCCGGCACTTGGCCATGTTTTACAGCATCGCTTCCAAGGACAGTTGTGTTATTTCTTAGTGCCACCAAGTGGCAAAATTAAATAGTACCAGTTATGATAGTCACTTTTGACCAATTGAAAACCAGAATAGACACCTCCAGTCCAGCAGGAGAGCAAAAAAAGTCCTTCAACAGGCTAAGGGACTAAGATCTTGAAAATTAAAATAATAATGGGTGTTATCTGTTTCAAATATTAAACGATCCAGTAGGGGACAAGTTCACAACAGAGCAAGAATTTAAGTGTTTGTAAATCTGTAAGGCTCTATTCAGTGTAACATCAAGTGCACACTAGAAATATAAAGGAGAAAGAGGGCTTAAGCACATATTTAATTTTATGACCGTCTGCTTGCAATATCTTGCTCAACAGGTGTGAATTGCTGAGCTGGAACCAACGATAACAGTAATTAACTCAGAGAATCAGTGGGTAGAAGGTGAAATTTCCAATAGGCTGATGCTACTTTCCACTATAATTTAATGGGAGCAAAAATATTCACTTCTTCCCAGTACAATGTAATCATGAAATGTTGCAAGTCTTAAATCGTATTAAACTGGGGCTGCAGTTTCATAGAGCCCTCAGTTCTTTTTGTAAATCTAGTAACTTTACCAGATCCAAGCAGGTCACCATGGTTGATACTGAAAAGCAACAGTATGATGGAACAAAGTGAAACAGGTGTTTTCCCAGCTTTTTTAGATGTCTTTTGAATTTACCCATAAATAGAGGGAAAGTATACAGATCCCAGTGCTACATCACATATTTTCTGGGCTGATTTTCCTTATGGTTTCCTTTAGATCTATGGAAAAATAAATATAGATACATTTCTGGAATATTAATTTATATTTCAAATATTTGCCAGATAGAATTATACTGAGTATAAAATAGCTGTTTTCATTATTTTTAAAAAATAAAATTGCTGGTGTTTTAGTGCAAATGCACTGCATCCATCAAGCCAACTGAAAATGTTGTTAGTATCAGAGAAGGAATCTCCTAATATAAATATTGCAGTGAAGTTTTTCTCCGTTGGAAGTGCCTAAGAAGCCTTTGGGAACAGGAGGGCTTCCATACCATCTATTTTGAGAAAGAGCAGTGCAGCTAGGTGATCTGTAGCTGCAGTAAGAACTGGGAAACGTGAATGCAAACGGGTAGCCTGTTTTCAGTGGAAAAACGTTATTGCTCATTTCAGAAGAATCTGGGTAACGCTGTTTTCTCTCAAAGCTATTCTCTATATAAAAGCATTGGAAAACTGCACACTCAGTCCACTTGTTTATTCAGAGAGCTTGGGGGCAGCTCACTTGTTATAAAGAGTGGTATAAAATGAAAGCTAAAAATAGGTTAACTATTTTCCTGTTTACAAACATAACAATAAAATGTATCACCATATAAACCAGCACTTAAGTACCGTGTAGGGAGGGGTCACTGTGCTGAGAGCAGCTCTAGCATTTGACTGTAGCTCCTGATGCTAGTCAGTATTTCAGGCTCTGAGTGGGATGCCTCTGGCTAATGGGTCACCCCATCCACTTTAAAGGTCAGCAGCAAGTACTTCTTCTGGCTCTCCCTGCCTCTCTAAGCCATTTTTCTTCTCCCATTCCTGAAACACTACGAAAATTTGCTCCCAGTGGATACCACAGCTGCATTGGCTAGCTAGGGCACTACACCAGCATCAGCAAAAATAGATTCTTATGCCAGATACGGCCTGTAAACAGTTGCTCGTATTGCAGACCAGTGAGCAGCTGAGACCTCTCAAACTGAAGGTCTGCGTCAATGCTACTATTTTTATAATGCTAGGCTTGAACAGTGTTTAGATATCCACTATTAAAAGATGAAACTATATGGTTATTATGTTAACATGCTAAAGACATGTTCTGGAGGAAAAAAAAGAGTTTAATTTAAATAAGGACATATTAGCTTTAGAAATAGTTCATTATCTTCTCTAGGAATTTCATTAAGAGTTGCAAGACTAATCCTGTGTTTATATACTCAGTCTAACATTAGATATTTTTTTAGTAAGTTCATGGTAGAAGCAGGCCGTCCCAGCTGTGCAGCCATAGCAGTGAGACAAAACAGATGCAGAATGTACCTTCTTTTGCCTGTTACATCAGTGGTGACAAAAGAAACCAACCAACTCCCCTGTCTAAAGCACAGTGGAGCAGAAATAAGATGAAAAGAAACTGTGAAAGACTCAAAAACCTACAAGGAGCTCATCTATTTAGTATTTGATTCATTCCAGATTAAAAGACACATTGTAGCTACAGAGCAGCCTTACACATTTTCCAAACAGGTCTCTACCTACCCTCTTCCTCATGCATCCAGATATGCCTTCATAAATGGTGCAAGCTTATCCTGAGGAAAATTTTCAACTGAAGTGCAAGCTATCCAGCTAAATCTCTGTTAACCTGACAGCTTCTTCCAATTAGTCCTTCCTATTTAAGCACATGTCCTGTCTGCTACTGCAGACACATGCAATTAATATGAAGAAAAAAGTGTAGTAGACAAGCTTGACAGTAATATAAATAAATGAGAGTCTTTTCTTCATGCACAAAGAGATCACAGTTCACCCTTCAATCGAGCTTTCAGCTCAAGGGGATTTAAATACAGATAAACTTGCATTGCTACAATCTCCGTTTGCAGTGACATTAACAAAAAAGCAAAAGGGTCTTTGAACATCATGTGCTTTTATCTGGATTTCTGGATAATAAAATTAAGAGTGATTTCAGTGTCTTCTAATGGCAATGATTTTTTTATACTGACAACACCGTAAAAAGTGACAGCCAGTTTGATAACGATCATGGATTGCATTCTTGCTTAGAGAAACACAAATGTATAGTTAGCTTGGTCTTCTGCAAGATTAGAGAGATGTAGCCTGCTCTCCTTCCTGCCTGGAAAGCACTGTGCAGTATACTCTGTGTAAAACAATAAAAACAGTTTCATACATAAAATTCTGTTAGCGTACATTCTTCTCAGCCATCTACCATGAGCACCTCTGCCATTTATTTCTCTCTGTGCCAGTCGCTAACTCTGTTCCATAGCACCAACTAGCTTCTCTCTCAGGTGAGAGAGTCAATAGAGTCAATATACTCAAGCTGAACCTGCAGCAATATGTCTTTAAACAGTATTTAAGTAACTCCCACCTCCATTTCTGATTTGGAAAAGGACTTTTCTCACCAGCAACTTTTATAGTCTTTTGTTTGATGAAATGATGGGATAAGAAATCTGAATTTTTCTCTCACCAACTTCAGCTGTGATGCCTAAAATATGAGAACACTATTAGAGGAGATTATCTGTGTAAACATTACAATGATCTGTTTGTTTAAAAGCATGGATTTCCTTTGCTAAAGTAGTGCTTCCCAGTGTGAAGCATTTGCTTCATGTCAGAATCCTTGGTTGAATAGCACAGAGTTCAGCTGAGAGGCCAATCCCTTCAGCAAAAGTAATTATAATGATTTTCAAGAAGGCACATTATGGTCCCTGCTAATTAGGATCTTGTCAGTGAAACATGCTCATAGGTGTTCCTCATGGATAAGACACATAACATGATATATTCTAATGACTTTAACAAAAATCTACCAGACTGTTAGAACGGTGGTTTTTCAGACCTCAGCTGAGAAAACTATTTTTGCCTGAACATTCAAAATATTGAAAGCTGGCCGTGTACTTCCATGCTTCACCATATGTGAACAAGACAGGAAAATATTTGCTTTACATAAGCAAGAAAGAACCTCCAATTTTCTTTCCATGTTACTGTATCATAACCTAATGTACCAAAACCTGGAAAAAATTGAAGACACGTGTAAAAAGCATTATGAGACCTGTAGACATAGAAGCCAAAGTCAGTTAAAGTGTCATTTTAATAGTTTCAAAGCAAATCGTGTGTGTTCTGATTTAAATCAAGCATTGGCCCACTTTTCATAAACACATCAGTTATACTTTTTGCCATATGCTTACTTAGTTAATTATATCAAAATGTACTGCATGTATAAGGAAATGGACTGTGGACTGTTGAGTGTCACAACAACACAAAAAGCAAGCATTAAATCCTCTTCTGTTTACCCACACAAATAACAGAAAACATACTGAGAATGGCAAAGCCAGAATAAAATTTAATTGGAGCAAGAAAAAAGTCCAGAAAATCAAGGACACAGAAAGGTTCACAAGCTATCCAAGACTTGAAATGTACTAATATGCAGTCTGGAAGAATTTCCACCACTCTAAAAAAGGCAAAAAATATATGAGAAACAACTGCTTGGGTATCTGGGAGCAGAAAGGGAAGAACTGCATTCACGGCTGCAATTCATATTTTAAGTAATTTGCCCTGACCTCAGCAAAAATGGGAATTCAGCCAAGGACATTTGTTTGATCTCATTGCTAAGCACGTGGATAATCTGATTGTCACCAGGGTTGTGTCTTAAAAGGTCTCAAGCACACGCTGGGCGTTGATAGTGTCTGCCTGAAACCCTGCTCCCTGTATGAACAGCAGTGGACCCTGCAACAACCAGGCCAGAAGACAGATAGCTAAAGAACACTTCCCTGCTTTATCAAACTTTCATTTTCTGGTGCATTTCTTCTCTCTGAGATGTCTCTGAATTTCAGAGATAAACCTGACCACTTTGAAAGCTGCCTAAAAAACACAAAGTTAAACACCACACCAACAACAAACACCACAATCTCTTGACATTTCAGTATCTAGTAATCTGGTATTGTTCAGAAGTTTGGTACAGACCAACTATATTTGGACTTCTTAAAAGTAGAGGTCATGTGAAACCAACATATTTTGCTAGATTGTCATCACAGCATTTTTGCTTTCCTGGTTAGATAAACATAGACTGAAGTGTGCTAAGGGAAGTGTGATTTAAAAAATAGAATTAATACATTAACACTTTGAATATTTTTCTTGGGAGAAAACTGTTCAGCATCAATTGGTTTGTGCAAAGTTTGCTTTAAAACTTAAGGCTTATTCAAAACTGGCACACTGTGTGTATAAATCACCTCTTGACAGTAAAGCCACTGCCTTGGATGACTTTAGCTAACCCATTTCATGGCTGAGGTATACACAGTTTGATATCACAGCTCAACTGATATTGAGGAGGCAATTTTAACTCAAACATTTATGACCCTGGAAAGCGCTTGCCTCCTTCAATGGCTTAGACACACTGACATCTGGAAAGATGGACTGAAGCACAGTCTGTGGAGCCCAGTCTGAGCAGTGCTGCAGGTCACTTGGGGGTTGAAGGCTACAAATCACTGCAGATCTAATTCAAAGCATAATGCAAATCTGTGTAAAGGAAAATAGTCCGGTTGTCTTCTTGGGAAGCTGCGTGATTTCTAGCCAAATTACAACCTGCACATTTTAACTACCACAAATATCTCCTTGAGGATTTGAGCTTAGGAGGGTTTAGTCTGGAGACGTTTACAACTTGGAGTTGTTTTCACAGGTGGATCAGAGCTGAAATTGAGGGGACATGACAGATTGCCTCACCCCTCATGCAGGATTTTAACTAGGGTAACAACTGGAAGAATTAAACTTTTTTGAGGGATTCTTCTTGTTTGAGCTACCTTCCCACTGTGGCCACCATGTTCATCTGCATATAGACTCAGAACATGAAGTTTTGCTGTGAGCATTTCAAGAATTTTTAAAAACAGCTTGGAAAATACAAACCCTCTTGTTTGTGTTTTTCTTTGGCTGAGCTCCTGTCCAGGCACCTGCATGCACAGAGGTGGCTTAAATTGCATTTTTCCTTAGGTCATTTAAATAATTTAGAAACCCTGAGCAGAGGGAGTGAATATTACATATTTTAAGGGTCTTTCAAGGGTTACTGAGAAAGAATTAAAGGATACTCCTTGCAATCAGGGTGGAGGTGATGCCTTCCTTTCTCAAAACTCAGAGGAGATGGTGCTTGAGAACAAATGTCCCAGTAACAAAATATTTAAAATAACTGCAATCTTTGCTGAAAATATATTTCCTGTTTCCTGTAACTACAAAAAGAAGGAGCATGTTTCTTGGTCTTGTATATTAAAATATTTTTCTGTACTTCTTCATCTAGACCATTCACATATAAGATGCTCGAAGCTGTAGAGGTTTCTATAGCAACTGAATAATATCTTCAACAATAGTCGCTGTTCATTTCCCAGGTAGGCTTATCAGCTGGTCATAGTTTAGCCTTTGAAATTCCTGTCTTCATGGAGCTGCACATCCAGAATGAGTAACAATTTTCCACTTAGCTTACATGAGTGAATAGTGATGCCTTAAGTCCAATTAACTAATGGAGAAATGAATACAGGAATTTTAGCAGCAGAGAACATGTTACTGTGTTTGAGTACTTCAGAAGCTTTGAAGCATGTATCCACGTCTCCCTTTCTTGTCCTGAGCAATTTACTACCTTCATGTCACAAGAGACAGGGAGAAGGCAGAAGCATGTAGAAAAACAGAGTCTTTCCAGAGTCATACAAAAGCTGCATGCAGAGCAGACTGTGAGATGAAGGTTTACAATTACGAGGCTTTTGCCCTATCTGGCATACCATCTTATGAAACACCAATGAGATCGTTTCTGTTCGGTTTAATTTCCCATCCAAACTATGCTATGGTTAAAATGAACTTTGTTTCCTTCTTCATCTGATGGCTTCTTGGCATTTTTTCTGAGTGCCGAGGTTTTCCTTGCATCCACTGTAAAGAATCAGTGTAATCACATCTCCACCTCTGCTGTCACCACAGCTCTGGGTCAATTCACTTTGTACTTCCTTGGACTCACTTTTTCATCCAGTACACTGCAGGGAGGGCAGTGCTGACCACGCTAAGCGTGCTCAGTCTCCATCTTCCAAAGTCTTTTTAAGCAACTACTTTGGCCCAAGATTTCACTCATCTAAAAAGGGGTTTTTTTTTAATATTTATCTCAAACTGTTATTTTGTCCTGATTCACGTAGCATCTTTTGAGTATACAGAGCATTTCACATTGCATTTCTTAATTTCATTGTACATTTATGCCACTGGAACAGTACAAAAGCATAAAGGATAGTGATGTCATTCTTGTTTTGGGGTAGGAATGTAAAAAGAAATCTCACAAGTAAAAAAAAAAAAAGTGCCCGTTCTTTGCTCTTCATCAATTTATTCTGAATTCAGACTACTATTCAAACTAAGGCTTTTAAACAGAAGAAAGCAATCCTTCTGTTGAATCAGGCCTTAGGAGGCAAGAGGCACAACTTGCCTGTTGTAGGAAGTTGTTTTTTCAGAGCCTGGAAGGCTGAGTACAGACAAACTCCACAATCTGGCATGCAGCAAGCAGAGCTGGTCCAGCAGGACAGAGATCTTCTTTCCTCCAGAGAGCTGTGGCACCATGCTTCTCCAACAGACTATTCTAAAGAAGGCACACCTCTGCTAGGACCTATCCAGCTTGGCCCAGATAATTTAAATCAATATTTTGTTCCATTTCTAACTGCCTTCTCTATTTAAAAGTACCCTTTTCAGAGCTGCTGATGTAACACTGAGTGGAGGTGGTTTCAGAGCCACCCACTCTGTGCCATGCAACATATTTGCTCCCTGAGCTGTCCAGGTTAAAGCTTCCCAGCCTCAGTGCAGCAGGTGAGTTGCAGTGTGCCTTTACTTTCTGGAAAACCACAGGAAAATCAGCCACAGACCCAGCAGAGACTTGATGAATCCGAAAGCATATTGATTTTATTTTATGGGCTATCACACCAGATACTATTAAGTTAATGTTTTCACCACAAATATCCATTCTAATTTAACTCAGTTACTCTTTGGTAATTCAACAGATGATCTGTCACTTTTCAGGACAAGGCACCGAAGTGGCAAGTAAATAAAGGAGACAAGTTCTGCTGCTGCCGTGTTACCTCTGTTCAGTCACACTACATGTGTCACCAGGTATCAAGGATTACTTTAATTACCTACTGCTTTAATGCTGAGTAGTTATTATGGATAATTGCGGCTCATGTTAATTTATTTTGGCAGCATGACAATGGGATCACTTTTAGTCCATGGTGGGTGGCTTCGTGAGGCTGATGAAGACAGATGAAAGAATGGAAAGAAGGCACTTCCACAAATTTCAATTTCAGAGGGGCTATTGTCATTCAACAGAGAGTATGCAATGGCTTTCCAACTGCTGTTAAGCTGGAAATGATCTGGGTCCCCCCACTTAGTCCATCAGAATTTCTACACTGATAATGAGCTGTCCAAAAATGTTCATTATCTTCCATTTCACCAGCTTATAAATGATGCAGCTAGCAAGAAAACTTATTCCTTTGACTGCTGTTTTTCCAAAAACCACCGCAAACTTTCAAAAATCTCTGACAGGTTAACATAGAAAGTATATGCTGCCCTAGCACAGCCATATGGCAATACCATGGAGAGGTATAACTAGACACGTTTAGTGAGTTCAATACCCCTTGTGGACAAGATATTGAGCCTGGATGAGTTTAAAAGGGGACTCAGTACTGTGGCACTATGTTGCGCTGCATGCCTCCCTTCCCCTTCACCCCAGTGCCTCTCTCTAAAGGTCAAGGGAAGGTCTAAAAAATTCCTGCTCCTCTCTGCTCCTTGCTGTCAAAGCTAAACACTAATTGTTCCATTGCCTTATTTCTTAGTTTGTTTTGTGGAGTTTTTTTGAACTCAGATGATCTCAGCAACCTACCTTCCAGTTTAGTCTTATGGAAAGCTGAATCAGCTCAAGTGAGGAAACTGTGAATGAATGATTGAGAATAAAATTTTCTTAGCTGTGCTTCTATACCATACAGAGTACAATACCCTATAAATTGCAAATTAGTATCTCTTGAGATTACAGAGAATTTGGTGCCTTTTGTGATTGGTACAAGTAGAGCTTTTCCAGGCCTAAGAAATCTCAAACAAGATACGTTGTTAATATGGACTTATCTTGTCTTTAGACCTTAAAGAAATAAAGTCCAAATTTCACCTCCTTTAACTCCTTTGAGTTAATGGTTATTATCAGCTAATTCAAACATACACTGAAACTGCTGGAGACTGGGGTAAAATCAGACACCAGATGCTCTCTCTTTTTTTTCTTATTCCTGACTGGAAATGGGAATACATGACTGCATATGGTAATAGCTTTCCCAGGACACTGTTGTCACGGTAAGACCAGGATATGGACTGTCAGGTCCCTTTTGCCTGAGGCACTAGAAAACACCTTCCCATTGATCCAGGGTGCTTTCAGAGGTCCAGGCCCACTTGTGCTTAGTGTGCTCCTGAAAAGGAGGGGCAGTGCTGTGTGCAGCTGCTAATCAGGTCCACAGACCTAGTCCCTGTCAGCTGGCCGTATTTTGGTGTGGGAGCTGCTGTGGTTTTACAGCATATTTCAAACCCATCCATATCTCTTAAAGACCTTCAAAATCTGTCATTTCTGAAGACTTACTATGACAATTATTTCAACTCCACGGTCATAAAAATGTTTGCTGGTTGGTTGTTTTTTTTCTTTCTTAAACTGTCACTCTAAGCGTAATGAACATGTTTGTTTTCTGTAGGTTTTTTGGTTTTGCAAAGGAAAAATGAAAAAAAGATCAAAAGTGTTTCAGAAAGGATAACAAAACACATTTCAGAAAACACATTTACATTTTAAGTCACCACTTTGCAGAGAAAACATTCCCCTGAGATTTCAAAACCAGAGGCAATGTATGTTTGATAATAACAAATGACACAAGTGCAAGCCGCAAGTATACTTAACATTTTCTGTGTCGTTTTGAGACAGCTTTGAATGCTAGCTATTCTTTTATTTGGATTCCTCAAAATAGCTTCTGGCAGCGATAAATGTAAATTGAACCCTGACTTCCAAGAAAACCAGTTGGAATCAGTAACTTAAAATACTGCTCCCTTCAAGCAAGGGTGGATTAAAAGGAAATGTTGTGCCACATATGCAGTCTTCTTTCTCTACAACTATTATCTTCTGAAAATTTTTCAACATTATATTAACCAGCAATACATTCCTGGAAAGCATGTCTTTTAATCAGCACTGCAATATCTGAGCTACATTCATTTTCCCTTTTTTTTTTTTTTTTTAATCCCAAGTATCCAGATGCTTCTGTATATAAGAGTCCTAGAAGTAACTTAATTTCAAGAATGCCGTTTTTATGCTCTGACTGCCAGATACCACAGGGAAAATGGGATTACAAACAGACTAAGCAGCTGTATGTATTTAACCCAATAGCAGCTTTTTTTAGCTCTGAGATTTATGCAAATTTAATAATGTATTTTTAAACCTTGTTTTGGAGGTTGACATCTTAGGTTTGTTGAGTAGCTATGGTTGCACTGTGGAATCTTCAAAATAAGTCTTGGAAAGAAGAGAAGAAATTTGAGACACAGAGTTGTACCCTGACTATGCCTAATGATGTTCCACTAAGGATAGGGTAAGGGTGCTGGACTGACCTAGTGGGGCAGACCCCTCAGACTCTTTAATGGCAACAGGAGCTTCTCTGCCCCTGCAAGGGAATATGCCTCGACCCAAACTTAGGGACCACCACTAGGGAATGTACATTCAAACCATGCATTCAGTCTTGTTGAAGACTACAAACACATGTATGGTTCACAATAGGTTTTTAATAAAGAGACCAGCCAGAGAGGCCTTCTGTGGAAAAGCTCTCTTCCAGGTATCAGTACTAGCATTCCCCTGATCCAAGAAGAGGTTTTGCATTATTTTGGGACTTCATTTTATTGTAAACACATGGTAAATTGCCCAAAATACCTCAAAACTAAGATGCAAATATGCTAATGCTGCTCTGACAAGTTATTTCAAGGATAAAAGCAGTTATTACAGCTTTCTAAATTGCTCTAGACATTTATGGCTTTTTTGCCCAGAATTACTAAAAGAAAATTTGTAATGTGATTACTACGAGGAAACTATAACAGTATTTAATCCTTTTAGTATTTCCTATACTCCATAATGATGACAAATCACATAATCCCTTGAAGTCATCATATCCAGCAGCATGCCTGGAAGACCTATCATGTGCACTCTTACCCATGGCAAAACTTTGCAAGTCAGAGCAGAAACACTGGAAGTACACAGCAGCTCTTTAGAGACAGGGCCCTACATTCTCTGTGGAAAAAGTTATTCTCACCAGTTCAAGCACCCATTGCTATTTTTGGCACTTAGTAGTGACAGCAGCAGAATAAATTCCCCTTTCTCAATTTTCAAACCACAACGTGAGACTCATCTCTTCACTAAGACAATATCCTGATGGATTTGTAAGGTCACTCAGAACCCTCTCAGGGTCTGATCCTTCTGAGCAAGAGTTTCCGAAATAGAGTAGAGAGTTACTGCTCCCATATTGCCCTACACACACACAGTGTCACGCAGCATCTCTGGTTCATAGAGATCACAGAGATCACAGAGATGAGCTGTCCCATTTTTTGTGGTAGTAAATCTGTCAAGATCTCCTATCCCCACTGTCTGCTGTACAGAAACATATCGCAAAGTTTGAGAGCTGCTGGATAAACTGAAGTGAAACAAATGGTTAAATTAAGAGCAATTTTTCCTCCAGGCAATGAAGATAACAAAAGGAGGAGAGCAAAGGAAGGGGACTCAAGGGAATCTCCAGGATCACCTCTGCCATTGAAGTGGCAAGGGTTCATTTATATGGAGCTGTGTTGGGTATGTTGACTTTGCTTTCAGTTTTCAGCTTGGGCCTGGAAACAGCCAAGGAAAGTACTGTCTCAGGGATTTCCCTGTGAGATGAATAGATACTAAGTTAGGGCAGGGTGAGAGGAAAACTTTACCTTGAGAGCCGTGGATTCAGAGCAGGGTCAAGCATGGGTGGTGGAAAACCAGAGCTCTCTTTGCATCCAGCTTCCAGGCACTGCCTTCTCGGGCTGAAACTATTTCCTGCAGCATCTCTCAAGGCCTGAATTCCCAGACCCTATGCCATTTTTTCCCTGTACATTGTCATATTGAGATTTAATGTAATATGAAATTAATGTGCAAGAAATCATATTTCCTGTGCAACAAAACCTCATAGCTTCTGTACTGTATTTCTCAGTACATTTAGCAGGCTAAGTAAGAACGTTCAATGCCCCTTTGAGTTTTGATAGATACCTGAAACACATTCAGAGAATAACATGAACACATTTCCCTACTATGGTCTAAATAGGAATTGTGCTGCATTCCTAGCTTATAACTTGTTAGGGAACCTTGTTCCATTATAGTATTTCAATGGTTTATTAAGATGGAATTGCCTTTCACATAATCATCTTGTCTTTTTGTCAGCATACCTTTCTATTACTAATGCAAATCTCCTCAAAAATAAATAAAAGCTGGAGCAACATTTAATAAGAAAATGTTGCTACTGATACAGACATAATAAACTACTCGAGAGCAATGAATATATAGTTTCATAGTTCATACAGTCTTGACAAGACGTGTAGTTTCATCGACCAACTTTGCAAGTCGTTCAACTGTTAGATCAGAGGCCACAGGAAGGAGCTTTCCTCTTGGATAGGACAACACAGCTGTGGGCAGAGCTCCTCTTAGGAAGCTGACACTAGTTGCAGAGTTTTTAGTAGAGCAGATCTCTGTGGGTCTACGGTTCATCTATGGCTGATGAGCTTCAGCTTTCACTTCAGTCATGAAAAAATCTAAGGAATTATTCACCGATTTAGGAAACTTCTGCCTAATAGCAACTTATTAAGCAAAATATATCTTTTATAAGACAAATTCTAGTCCTTGTCTACTTAATTATCTATGAATAATCCTGCTTGATCTTCAGGAGATACATCAGAAGAATGAGATAGGCTAATAGTATAATGGCTAGCACCTGTCTGAGGCAAAGGATATTATTTTAGCACTGAAAATATTGTTTTTTCTTTACAAGTAAAAATTGGAAAGTCAATAGAGGTGAGGAAGGTTCTGCAGCAGCTACATCATTGCTAAAGAGGGTTGTATTTCCCTTTAAACAGTCACCTATAAACAATATTTATACAATGTCAGTGGCATGAATGTATGGTTTTATTAATTTAAATGTTTTAAAGGTTTAATTAATGTTTCATTAATGTTTTAAATGTTTAATTAAAATGTTTTATTAATTTAAATGTACTTGCATTTCAATAACCCATGGGGCCTGGACCACAGACAAAGAGCATTTAACATCCCATAAGTTTGTACCCAGAAATATGACTGTAAAGGAAATAAGATATTTCAGAGATATTCAGAGGAGATCTTGGCATTCAAAGAACAGGAAAGGTAAGGAAGTTGTAGAAAGGCATTTTAAGGTTATTTATAAGGTTATTTAAAGCAATTATTACAGCACATCTCAATTCAACATCCTCTAAGGCTTTGTGAAGGAAGGTTGTTCTGCACATATAAAAACAATACTTTTCAATTATTAATTTAAAAAAAAAATTAATTATTATTTTCCCTTTTTTTCATTATTTTAAAAATGATGCAGGTGTGTTTACCTTGTCTGTGATGCAATTAGTATCAAAAGATTATACGCATTAGCTTGGCACATGAACCTACATTTAAAAACCAATGTGTGTATACTGTTTTTGTTTTGAAGTTCTTGACTAGAACATGTTTGCCCCATGAGAACTGAGAGGATCAAGAAGTACCATCACACAGTTTTTACCAAGCTCAGAAAGATTCAGAACTGTAGTAGATAAAGATTCATATAAAGGGCACATGGGAATTAATTAAAATATCATGGATGTCTTCATTCTTGCACACTGGGTTTTGTAACTTTGATCTTCTGTGTACATGATGTACATTTATGTCGGGCAGCTAACTCCTGTCCTCAGTTTTAAAATATAAACTGAATTGTGGAGCTGCAACCTAACTTCCAAGTGGGTATCACTGTTTCTGCTTCTATAACAAATGGGGAGTCTAATAAGACCAGAGGGTTAACCACTCAGAGAGATACTAAGCCAGGTCACAGTTCAAATAGCTGTGTACTGGGAATCTCAGGTTTCATTCCAGCTATGGGAGAGGACAGGTAGATGGGCATTTGTTCTTCAGAAGTCCAACTTGTGCTGCTGCCTGATCCTCTACAGATCTCTTGAAAAATCCTACTCCACTTGGGGCACAAATCACTGCACGTTCTTTTTCTGCCGAAAAGGAGGTTGTAGCAAGGTGAGGAGTCAGTCTCTTCACCCGGGCAACTAGTGACAGGACAAGAGAAAATGACCTCAAACTGCACCTGGGGAGGTTCAGCTTAGACATCAGGAAGAAGGGTGGACAAGCATTGGAGTGGGGTGCCCAGGGAAGTGGTGGAGTCACCATTCCTGGAAGTGTTCAAGAAACATCCGGATGTGGCACTTAGTGCCGTGGTCCAGATGTCATACTAGTGTTCAGTCAAAGGTTGGACTCGATGATCTTGGAAGTCTTTTCCAACCTAAACAATTTTTTTGATTCAGTGATTCCATTTTTATGAAGTTTAAGCAAGTGAAAACAGGGCCTGTGTAATGGGAAGTTCTCAGTGACATTAGCATTGAATAGCACCACCAGCCTGTTGGGACTTATCGGGGGGACAGATTGCAAATACCTGCACTGATCCTCTAAGCATATCCAGTATAAAACAAATCTTCCTAGAAACCACGGCCAAATTAGACTGACAAAACGTCTGTGCTGCTAATGAAAGTGCTGTGTCTTTGCTGCTGCCAAAAACAACCTCACTACTTATTAAACATTACACATTATTTACTATATATATTACCATAAAAATACCATTTAAAATGGTTTTATAACATATTTACAAACAAGCACTTCAGTTGCTTCAGAAATTATGGGGACTGGAGCTCTTAGCTGCCAATCTTTTAGGTACACAGTCTATGCAAAACATCTCCTTTCTAATTGTTTCAATTCTAGTGCATGTGGAAGTAAACAAGTTTTTTTCAGTGCATGGGAGGGAGTAAAAAAGAGGAACCAGAGTGACTTTCACAACAATCAGACAGACAAAATCATATTGGGATTTGCAAGTTAGTTTATTCACTTCATATTTTCTTTAGCTTTCATCTCTCTTCGCACTTGCTTCCAACTGGCTTTTGAAATACAGAAACATAATTTTAAAAAGTTCTTGCAAGACGTGCATTTTGCAGGCTCAGAGGAGTCAGCGAGTTTGAGTTAGGCTGAGATAAGCACTCAGAGGAATGAATTCTTATCTGAACCAAACTTTCTGAGGTTTTTCATGTTACAAACAAGCATCTTAGCTGCAATCAGGGATGTAAGAGAGCAGGGCTGGTCTAGGGACTAAGCGCTCCAGCCATCATGCTTCTATTTCTGACTCTAACTAAAGTCCATCCATCTGACCTTTGGCCAGTCATTTAGCCTCTCTCCACCAGTCCACTGCATGTAAAAAGTAGATAGCAGTACTCCCTTTTCCTTCAAATATTGGTCTCTACCCTCTGTCCTTAATGCAGCCAGAAGGGGGACAGCTGTTAAATGCTTAATATAGAGATTTCCCCAACTCTGCTGGACCACAAGACATTGTTGTAACATTAAAACCATAGTTAGTTAATAGTGTGGGATATTGCAAATCCATCCGCTTCTTTGGGAACTTCCCTTATTTCCTTCCCAAGTTTGTTTATAAAATGTTTTTATTTTTAAGTGACAAACCATACTTAATAAAGCCATTCAGTAGATACTTTAGAAAGATGTATATAATTAGAGAGAAATCCTTGACAATTTTAGACACTGGTGTGTTTTAAAGGAAAACATAAAATATGCTAGGGAAAGTAATATTCAATTGTGTAGTACCTTTTGAATTCATCTGATCATTTCATATATATAAGCGGAGGTCTCAAAGTGGTGGTTGCCAGAAATTTAGAGAAGTCCAAAGATTGACTTGAATACCTGACCTGCACAAGCATCAATTAGAAGAGATGTGTGCTGAATTTCCTTCTCTCATTGAATTTCTACCAAGTTTTACTGGAAATTTTTTTGTTCCAAACATTTTAAGTTCCTTGAAAGCCAATGCAAAATAACTAGCAGTTGAAGCTAAATTGAGTTGATCAGCAAGGTTTCGTACTGCATCTTGATTTGACAGATATTTCATTAGAGGACAGACCGATACTAAGTTCTTTAAAACTGATATGACAATGATGGGACTGGTTGCTGTTTCGAGACACATGTTCAAGATTTTGGCATAGGGATACCATGAAATAAAATTGACTTTCAGCTTCTAACATCTGTTTTATACTGTATCGAGGTCAATAATCTGAAACAGGATATGTATCCATTCAAAAGTGCATAGGTGGAAACATTAAGTCAATGCAGATCTTCAGACAGGTGTTCATTTTAAAGCCAAGACCTCAAAACAGCAAAATAATAATTAAAAACAAACAAACAACAAGCAGATGTTTTTTTAGTGGTTGTATGCATCAATATGAAATTCTGGATAAACCGCTGTGCATTTTTGACTTAGAGGTAATAAAGTAGGATGATGCCACTGGGATAAAGAAAAAAAGTACATTGTCAGAGATCTATAATTTGCAGTCAAATTCTTTGCATGGCAATGGAGAGCTTTGCTGCTGGTTGAAATTAATATGCACATCATGTGGGAGCTGACAAATTTACCCAAACAAAAACATGAAAACAAGAATCTAAATAGAAGTTCTGCTTATCATCAATTTTTCTTTAATTCTGGGGTTTTCATTCTGAAAACATTTTGTTTTCACAGACTGGGCAGCTTCAATGAGCAGAGAGAGACAGCTCTGTTCCCTCCTACTGTATTTGGTGCTGTAAACACAGCAGTAGATGAATTTTTAAGGGACTAGTGCAATGTGAAATTATTCCTCTCATTCCAGGGGATCCCAAAGCTCACCTTGTCACTAGAACTTCATGCAGACAAATTTGTATCTTCAGGGAAAAACTAAGTCTATAACACAGAAAGCTAGCATAAACTTTGCAATTTTCCTCATAAAGTAATGTGGATATTGCACATAATTTATATTTTTCAAGAGATATTTTCTTTGTGAATCCCTTAAGGGTAAAGTCCAAAATATTCCACATGAAATCTCAACTTGTTTATGATTTAACAGTAAAGTGTGAATCTGACATTGTGATCTCATCTTGCCCTTAATTGTCTCTCCAGTGACAGTGGTTTAATCTGTGAAAGATTACTGCGACAGCTAAAGTCTGCACTTTAAGCCACGAAAATCTTACAAGGCATTTGTGAGTGTGTCTATAATGAAATTCTTTCATCTATTTCTGCAGCTTCCTCCTCCTGACTCTGAGAGACACAACCATGCCCCCTCCCTCATCTGCTTGTGTCCGTTCAGAACACACCTGTAAAGAGTGTTTTTCTAGACCATGAGTTTGGAATCTCATCTTGCATCTATCCATGCTGCTTCTTCCATATGCTATAGAGCACCCAGTTTTGGCTACTTCTTCTCTCTTCTGAGATATCCCATGTTTTTCCCCACCTATTTGATCTATTTTTCTGAGCAACACCAAGAAACTGATAGGCTTACAGTGCCAGTTTATGTCACATCCCCATGGAGTTTCAAGTTACTACACTTTGATGTAAGGAAGGTGACCCAGAAGATAGCACCTTGAAATTGCCTCAGTAACTACATTCAGATTACTTCCTAAAACTTTCCTTGCTGTGACAACTACCAGAAGCCATGGTCCCTGTGCTAGGTTTGTTGCTTATTAGATTGACTACTGTGGCCTACTGGTTTGGGGTTTTTTCCCTCTTGCTGTGGACTTGGGTTATACAGGCCCTGAGGCAGCTTTTTTATTTAGCTCTGTTTGAAGATTCCTGAACAGTATATGTATAGCCCATGATGGGCAGTATATTAATGAAACACAACAAAATGTTTTCAATTAACATTGCATGCTGTGTTATTGGTGTTGGTGTAAAAATCAGCATGACCCACCCATGAAGCTTTTAAAAAGTAAAGCTTTGCTATTTTTTTTGTAAAAATACTTCTCTTTGCAATACTAAAGAGCAAAACTAAAACACTTCATCTCCCACACCAGGTATTTCAAAAAGAGATGAAAATAACAATTGAGAAGGTGATCACTATGAAACTACAAATTGAGAAGGGAATCACTGCATGCACAGAAAACAATTCAATAATAAAAATAAGGCAATAAAAAATTACTACATTACTGCTCAGAGTTTTACCAGATGTTGGATAGTATGGCCATGTTTCAGCTCACAGCTGTCTCATACCCGGTTTTCAGGAGAAGGTGACCATCTGTCTCTATGAAATACCTAATTAATTTTTATTTTAGTTTGCAAGGGAAGGCTGCACCACATAGTTCCATTATTTCACTTTCAGGTTTCTTTTTTTTTTTTTTTTTTTTTTTTTTTTTTTTTTTTTTTTTTTTTTTTTTTTTTTATGCCTAGTGTATTAGGAAAAAAGCCTTCCAGTTTTCTGATGAAGTAATAAATAAAGCGAGCCGTGGGGGATAGTTGTAGGCCTAGAAACTAGAGCACACTATGCTTTTACGAAAATGAATGTTTAATTAAAGAGCATCATATGCCATCAAAAGTATTGTTGGCAATGTCCTTCCTAACAGATATGATTACAGACAAAGGGTAAATATTATCCAGGAAGACATAACAGTAGAACAGCACACTGAGAAAGGAGAAATCTAGTAATACAAAAGCTACTTCTAGGAGCAGTGTGCTATTCAGCAAGAATATAGGCTTGCTCTGGAACTTTTAGCCCTGCATAGAAAAGTTCACAAGCTATCCAGGCTTTACCCCTCAGACCTATCTCGAAAAAAGACATTGTTGATCTCCAAAGTACAGAAACAAACTGTGGGCTTTATATTTTACTTTAGTGTGAAGTTGGATAGAAGTGCAGTTGACTTTACTGCTAATGACCTTTATCAGATACTTCCAGTTCACCCCTTGTGACACAGCCCCTGACCAGACGGCATCTGCATCCACGAGCAATGAGAAAGCCCCTGGAAAGCTAAAAGCCAGCCTCTGCACCAGAGGGGGCAGAAGAAGTTGCACCAGGCAATCACCAGCTTCTTCAGAACAGCCCATACCTCAGCATGTACAAGAGTATTTGGGCTCTTCCATACTCCACTGGGATTAATATAAACCCTGATACCTTACTGTCTGGTGAGCCATTCCTCTAGCTCCTGGTACTTCCTTCCTTCCACTGTGCCAGACCAGGAATGGACCAAACCAAACCATTTAACTGAAAAACAAAAGGATAAGAAGATAGCAGAAAGGAAGAGAAACAAACCAAAACAAACCCCAGATAAACAAAAAAAACCCCAAAGAATAAAAAAGTGAATGTAAAATACATAGGAAAGGAAACATGCAGGGAAATTATTTAAAAACTGCCTGTGCTTTTCTAATATTACCTCTTCCCATGCAAACTGGACGGCAAATGTTATTGTGTGTGCTAATGGAGAACAGGAAAAGCATGTAAAGATATTTTACGTCCTTGGTTACTTATTTTAAAATATACTTTCAGCTCATTTGTATTATTTATATAGTTTAATATCAAGGACAAAATAGCTTTATAACCACCTCAGTTACTGCAAGGTACCTGTTAACTGAACCAACATAGGCTAAAATAGACGTGAGCTACAGGGCTCAGCTGCAACTGCCAGGATATAATATTTGCCGAGCACAATTATTCTTTCCTGCTGGCATGAAAACATGCTTTCAGCTGTAGTCAGTTAGGGCCCTGGCCTATTACAGCAATAGAAAATCCCCCATTAATGTCAAAGGGCTAGCTAACATATTCAGAAAATGGTTGTAATTCAGCTAGCATACATGTTTGACAAGAAATTAAATGGAAAGAGGATGTCAAAACTGCATCTGTCTAAAGATATAAGTGCAGAAAAAAACACTAACTTTTTATCAAGGAAGGTGATGATCCACAATTTTGACTGATGTCATTGCAGTTTCCAGCCGTGAAAGTGGGTCCTTCCTCAATAACACTGCATTTGTCAGGAACAAGCTGTGAGAAACCTTTTCATCTTTTTCTCTGAAAAGATGACTAGTCTCATGTAGGGAAAGAAACTACTGATGCACTAGGTCTTGATGTTAGCAAGCCTTCGATACAGTCCCATTTCTGTTCTCAGAAAAGAGCTTGATAGAAGCCTATAAGCTAAATGCACATTTATATGTTAGTTCTACATGCTTTAAATGAGAGAGTCATTCAGTAAGTCGGGTCACACAGTCTGTCCAAGGGCTAATTTCCTACCTTTATCAATGACTTCAGTGATGAGTTAGCATATAGGTCATGCCAAAATGAGAAGATCAGGATTTAAAATGAATGTGAACAATTGGAGGAATTAGTCTGAAAATTATAAAATTCAAAGTAGAAAGAACCATGCTAGAAGTAAAACAGAATGATACACATACATCACAGGGAATAGCCAAGAAATGTTTCAGCTTTGTGGGGCTTTGTGGCTCAAAACCTGAAAGTGAAGAGCTACTGTTGCAAAAGTGGGATGGACTGAGAGTCACCAAAACCACCTTTCCTTACCTTTCCTTTCCTCAACTGAGGGGTAGTGACAATGTCCTCAGTTCTTCTTCCTATCTGTTATTTCCTCTCCAAGCCATTCTGTAGGTACAACTCCATGAGTTTTCCCCCAGGCAACAATTGTCCAATTGTTCTTCTCCATAGGAACTCTTCTTGAGGAGCGCCTTTTCCAAGGGTTCTAGACCTGCTAGACCGACTACTCCCAGAAAGACTCCTCCTAGGAATTTACACAAGTCTGGCTTTCTATAAGACTCACAATACCTCCATAGGCTTTCTCCTGCTTGACCAGTTCCTAAAGGTGTTGTCCTTATATATTGTATGGGATGATCCCAGTTACCAAAACATTTCCCCATCCTGAGCTTTCAAGATCTCCTTTTCTGAAGACAGGCCCACTCTCCTTTCTTGCCCCATGACTCACTTTTCAGAGAGTCTAAGGCCCTCTAGCAGTGCCTTAGTATCCAGGTCACTTCCCTTTTGATCTTCCTTGTAGGATCAACTTACACGTTCTCCTCCTTAGCTGCTTTTCTTGTACTATGCTCATCATTTTTAGTGGCTCACACTTGCCAGACATGGCAGGCACACCTAAATGAATGGTTCTGGCCAGGATAAGGACTATACGAGCAACAAATGTTGCTAGATAGAGTATTATACTCTGAAGAATACTTGAGACCTCCAGCTGGAGTTTGAGTGCGTTATTCTCAAAAAGGTATGGAAAGGTTGGGCATAATTCAGAGAACAACCACAGTTATAAAGTTTTCAAAAATAAGGTATACAAATGGGGGAGTGGGGTGGGAATAGAAGAGAGGAAATGGCTTTTTCCAAAACTGGAATGAAACGACAAATAAACTGGAGTGTAAAATTACAGAGCGTACCAAAACGGATAGCTACCGACTGCTGTTGAAAGATAGAAAAAAACCTCATTTATTTTGCAGTAAGGGACATTTAAGATAGACAGCAGGAAAGTCTCAGTATACCACTCATTACACGGTACCCCAGGGAGGCAATACCTCAGGAGGTTACTGGAACCTTGGTCTCAGAGGTTTTTAAGGACAGGTTATTTTCACATGTTCAAGAAACACAGATGTTCCTGACCCTGCCTCAGAGGAGGGATATTACCTAGACAGCTTCCTGAATACTTTTTCTGTACTGTTCTGTTGATTTCTTACATTACTCTCAAACACTGGAAAATACCTAGGGTGAGAATTATATCTGTCCAGAGATTGTATCTATGTGATCATCAAAGCAGAGGAACAGTGAATGACAAAGACCATCTGTGGGGGTGGTGTATGTGTGTGTGAAGGAGTTAAAAGAAGAAACACTCTTAGTCAGATAAAAATAATAATTTACCAAGTAAAATAAGCAGATCTCCAAATGGTTACTAGGGAAACTGAATGTCTATCTCACCTTCCCTTCAGCAGTTACCTGCAGAAAATGGTTCGTGCATTTGAGGGAAGAGTCCCTCCTCTTCAGCAGAAACAATGAATTTATAGAGAAGAGTATTTCATATTCACTGAGACAACAACAAGCCAGCAAGAAGGTCACAGCATCAACTTTTACAAGTGTTTTTAAAATAAGTCTAATTTTTCTGAGTAAATTATTTCTATAAGATACACTTCTAGCAAGAAAGCTTCTCAATACTCTGTGAACTTTCATAAAGGTACAGCAAATTACTTCAATTAAGTCTTTCTTTTTAACCTGACGATGCTAACTTGGTTTTGTTAAACACAATCAACAGTGACAGAAGACAGCCTTTAGGTAAATTTCCCTAAATTGTACTGCAATACTGCTAATAAATATCTGGAATAGAGTAGTCCATCTTTAACACTACTTCTCCCAGTAACTTCAAATAATGTCTAGAGCAGTAAGCTGAGTGATTTGCTTTCACAATTAACTCCTCTAAATTTTAGCTACTAGTATTTAAACTTGGTTTTCTTACTCCTAGTGCAGAGTTTAGCTTGGAAACAGCATATATGCTCCTCACCCTCTTTTACCACACTAAAAGCCATTTAGAAGCCATTCTTTTCACCCCTTTCCACTTCAGCTGGTAGTTGACACATCCAAGCCACATTATGATTTAGAGAAGTGAAATAGGGATAGAAATGTCTGTTTATTTCTGAGATACATGACTCTATTTAGTAATCAAAAAATAAGAGCACTTTGCTTTGCTTTTCCAAATTCTCAGTAGCCAACAATGCCATTAACACAATTTCTCTCAGGTCTAAGCCACAAAGACTTCTTCTGATTAACCTCCCTGGATAGTCTCCCATCTTCTGCTTTTCTTTCTTCCCCGCTCAGACAGACACCATCAAACTACTGCCATTGCCTTCCTTTGTGTTCAGAGCCCAGAGAAAATCCCAGTTCTTTTCTGTCAGTGTGCCAACACACCTTTTCCCCATGGATTTGTGACACAGGAGATGTTCTTTAGTTCTTTGGGTATGACCAAATAAATATACACTAAGTTACTCTGCCACTCTGATCAAATGAGATTAATCTCTGCCTCCAACCAGCTCCAGGGAAATCTGCCAGGTACAGCTGCCCTGTGTGTCATTCATCAAGGGGATCTCAGGAAACGCTTAGAAGATAAAGAAGTTTCTTTCCTAGTAAAAATTTTTTAAGACAGGGTAAAATCTTACTTTTGTTACTGTAAAATTAGAATCACTAATACCAGCATTCCCAGGAGGCGCTGAAGTCCCAGCACATTTAAGAGAGCAAATCTATCAGTGCTTCACACAGCACTTGGGGACCCTCAGATAGAAAGCCCTATTACAACTTCAAATGTTGTTCTTATGACTCTGCCAAATGCACAAATAAGCACTGCAGAGGGACAGGAGAACACATCTCTGTAATGTTGATTGTAACCCATTATCCGAGTATCCCTGAGTGTGCTGCATTCTGCAATCCACTGATTGAAGAAGAGTGCTAGATAATAAATACTGTTGGAAACCATTGAAAAATCAGCAGGATGCTGTCAAACAACTAACTATAAGTGAAAACAGATAATGCCACCAAGATAAAGCCAGCAAAAATTGAAGAAACAATGTGTGGGTGATGGGGAAAGAAAATGAATCAGAAAACTTAAAAAATATGTGTTTTCACCATTTTCTCTTGAGCCTTTCAACCCACCGGAGAAGAAGTATGCTGCAACAATAATAACAGATAATTGCAGCCCTGAAGATGGCATGTTGTTTCTGTTGTTGTAAACAATAAAACTGCCCAGGCATTCAAGAACTGATAAATCATAGCCTTCCTGGGCATGCACACACGCACAGCACAAAACTATGTCACCAGGTAGAGTAGGCTATGAATTCACCGCTACCCCCCTGATTACTGCCCAGGCAGGCATATGCTCGCCAGCAGAATGATTAGCCACCACACGTAGACAGGGCAGGTAAAAATCTGCCTGGGGGCACATACGAACTGAGTAGCTAGAGTGCTGCTCTGCATTCAGACACTTTTCAGTCCATGTGAAATAAAGTTTGCTTGATAGCACACTGTGAGGTAGAGCCCTCGGTGTGTTTAGTGCATTAAACATACCCACAGCTCTTCCTGCCTATCCTTTCTATTTGATCTTCTTGACACTTGTGTCAAGAAGTACTTTCATGTTAAAAAGTTAATGTACTTTTCAAATAAAGATCAGATACCTCCACAAGGGCAGCCCATGGCCAAGCCACTGCTGCAGGGAAGCTAAATGAATTCCTTTTGTAAGTATTCACCTTGGAAGAAACCAGGGAGATTCCCATGCTGGAATTCCTGGGTGGAGAATAAGGGGGCAGAAAATATCTGAAATTTTAAGCAGCTGTAGAAGTTACCGAAAAAACTGTGAAAATGAACACCAAGGTATTGCCATTGTTCCTGAGGAATTCTAAGAGAAATCAAGGATGAAACAGATTAGGTACCAACAATGGTGGGTAACTGGTTAAAACCATCTTGCTATCTCAGGGCCTGATGATGTAATAAAGACATTGAGTTTTAAAAGAGACCTTGAGAACTCTAGTGTAAAAGAACAAGTAAAGGTGATGTCTGTAACAGGCAAATTAGTAGAATTGCAAACAAACAAATAAAAGGACAGGATTCCTCAATTCCCAAATAAATACAACGTGATTTGGAAGAGCCAGCATGACTTCTGCAAAGGGGCATAGTCTCTTACAAATCTCTTAAGTGGTAAAAAAATGTCATAAGAAGAGTATTTGTGGTTTCTGCTTGACCTGTAAGTCACTGTCTCTGAGCATCTGGCTTGGCAACAGTGAAGGTTCATGAAAAGCCTGAAAATGGACCAAAATACGGGTGGACTGCAAGTTTTTAGTAAAAACCATTACATTATGGAAAGTTTTCAGTTGCCAACACCAGTTGTAATTCAATGGAAGATTATACAATAGGTTCTGAAGCTCCAGAGGTTGAGCTTCTGGTCAAGCCAAAATGCTTTACTGTGTTACCATAAATGAGTGTTTGTATCACCATTAGATTATTGCTTAGTTCTAGTCTAAACTTAACTTTAAAAAGAGAGGAAAAGAGAGCATTTATGAGCTTCAGATTTTAAAAGATAACAAAACTATGTCTTCATCAATCCCCTAGTCCTGAGTCATTAAACGTTTTATAGCAATTCTAAGCAAAAGGAATCTCATTTCCCCTCACTCTCATCCTTCAGGATCAACTATGCAACCAGTGTCTTGAGGTACCTGTACAAGACAGATAAAGAGTTTTAGCTCCCATTACAGATATATTTGCCATTATGTCAATCAAATCTTATAGGGCCTATCAGCATTTTTAATACCAATTTGGCCCAAAATGTGAAGAGTCAGCAAGTTGGGGCAGTAGATCCTCGAAGTAGCCATGCCTTTCTCAAACAGGAAATATTTGTTGCAATTATTTCCCCTTCTTTCTATTTTATCACTTTGCAGGTCCTTTATCCTAGAAGCAGCTCCTTTATGCTAGAGAAGCAGGTGTCTACAGGACAGTTTTCTGATGAGGATGGACTATATTTACCTTATCACTCTTCTGAGTAAAAGACCTTAGAATGCATTCCTCATTCAGGGTAAAAAAATGCAGTTATTGCTCTCCTAAAACAGTGTGTGAGGCTCCCTAAGGCAGAACTTCACAGTAGCTATTTTAAATCACTGAACAATGTAGTGTTAAAAACTTTTTCCTTGGTCTTACACAGTTGCATGTGTAAATTAGCATTTGTTGTTACCAGTGTCAGTGTTAAGCATAAGGTTTTCTGGATATGTTAGAGTATAAGAAAAAACATGAAGGGCTGTCTGTCTATCTCCTTTCTGGGGAGAGGAAAAAAAAAAAAAAAGATCATTTCATGCCAGCAGATGGCTGCAACTCATTACTGGGTAAATGTACAGTGTGGAAAGTAGAATGACAAATTAATTAGCATTCACCAGAAATACATAACAGGGAATGATATGTCCTCATGCCATTTTATTTCATGTCACATTAATTGAGTACTAGATAACTGACAAAATGCATTAAACTAACCATAGCTTTTGCTGGCAGTAGCTGAAAATTTCTCTCACTCAGAGATTTAATTTCCTTACAAATGCTGTGACAGAGGAGGCAGCCATGCCACACACACACCTCTTCAGTGTTACTAACTTCCTATACTGTTCATTTCACTGTCAGTTATTTTCACCCAAGATTACATTAGGCCTTAGCCCAATAAATTACTCATGAAGCCATAGCTTACCCCTATTCAACCAGCAGCTTGTATTCCTGGCACTGGCTGCGTGGAGGAGCCCTGTTTCTCCAGGAAAGGAGCCTGTGCAATGGGAGGGAGTCACAGTTCAGCTTGCTACAAAGGGAATCTTGCAGGGAAAACCAACATAAAATGTCTGCTAGACTTTTAACAAATAACTTGAAAAGACCTGGGTTCCTGGCAACAGTGGCACAGACACTTTTAATGTGGATTTTGAGTTTTCTGCAGCTCTATCAACTGTATGAAAACCTGTGCTGTTTTTCAAGTATGTCCAATAAGGACCTTGAAACTGAGATACTGCAAAACCCTCAGATGTTCTGAAAAGCAGCTGAGGTGACATAGTTCGAGTCACTTATGGCACACAGGTAAACCCAAATAAGCTAACATGTCCTAAGAATCATTCTGATCTGGAAGACGCCATGTTTTTACTTTGCAGAGCCACACCTCAGATTCAATACAGCTACATTTATTATGTATGATTAGCCACTGAATAAAACTAGCTTTTGCATTAGTACCGCCCCACGTAGCTTGTTCACAGGGGGTAAAACCAACCTGTGCCACCGGGCAGCCCTCCTCAGCACCCATGCTGTGGCTGCCACAGCCTGGTGTCACTGCAGTAGTCCAGCCCCATGTTGGATCACAGAATATCCTGAGCTGGAAACATTCATAGAGTCCAACTCCTGGCCCTGCACAGGGCAACCCCAAAAATCAGCCACGGCTGGGGTCAGGTTGCCCCTGGAGAAGCATCTAAGGCATTTCCAGTTCAGCCTCTTGAGCTGCCAAGATACAACTGTAAATCTTGGCACCATAGCCTGCTCTCCATCACCTTTTACTGTGGTGGAGAGTAAAACTGTGCTTTACTGTACGGCTATACAGTGACTCAAAACTCCCTGAGGTACAGTAAGGCAGCAATACCAGGGCAGCAGTGATGATGCAAAGTAATGAGCGTTAGCTAGCTAAGAGGCAACAAATGGCATAACACATCTGAAATCAAGCCAGCTAAAATAAGTCAGCTTAGCTTTCACAACTGCTCTGAACACTTCTGTGGACCTTTATGTAGTGGTTTCAAGATCAAGTTACAAGTCAGGGGATCTGTTGAAGGTTGAACCCGTCCTAGTTTCTATAAGCATATCTCGCTTTGTTTGTTGCTATGTGAAAAGTGGCCTGCCTGTGAGCAAACTAATACAGCAAACTGCCATTATAGCTGGGATTGTGACTTATGGGCAAGATAAAAAGACAACCCCGTGTTACCACCACACAACTCTTCCCAGTTCAACCTTGCTCTGCCTTCCTGGGGTATCAGAGCAGCACCATTTGTCACCCCTCACACACATATCTACAGGATCTATAGGTTACATTGCTTTCATCTTTACTAATCAAGGAGAAAGGCACACTGGCTGGCAGCTGTTAGCTGTCCACGAGATGAGACAGAAAGAGATTGTTTTTGTTTTGCAGTGTTTAATTAAAAAGATAAAGATACCCTTCAATGCTGCTTGAAGTCTCATGCAGAGAGCATTCATCATACAGCTTCTAATGATCTTCTGACAGAAAAATCTGGAATCAGCAATTGGGAGGGATGCTGCAGGGCTAGATTATGCGAGGTACAGGTGAGATAATCCCTGCATTGGAACTGGTGAAGAGCAGCTGGTTACAGAGCAGTCATTGGAAATCAGTGTAATTAGATATAGGTGAACAGCGGGCAACTCTAACAAGAAACTATACACACGCTAAACTGGGCATTAGAAATTTAGCTATTTCCAAAATTTTAGCAAAATTGTTTGATGGAAAGGGTGTCCCAGGTTAGACTTGGCTCCCAGCCAAGTGCCCGGACCACAGGGACAAAACCTTTTCCCTCCCTTTCCCTCTCTCACAGCAGACTGAAAAGATCATGAAAAAATCAACAGAACCCAAACCGAACTGAATTTCAAGTGAAACACATTTATATATATAAATAGAATTATATACAATATAACACCCATAGAGAACCCCCCAAAAAGGGAAAAGGAAGGGAAAGGGAAAAAGGGAAAAAAGGATAAAAAGCAAATACTTCCCTCAAGAGAACAGCGAACCACACCAAAGAAACGCCGGCACTGTCTGCCTCTCAAGGCCAAGTAGG
>NW_020955265.1:2162054-2195981 GCF_003031625.1 Empidonax traillii
GTTCACAGCAGCTCATAAAAAGGTGGTTTGAATAATAATATATAGGATGTATTACTCTCAATAAATGTTTTGGTTTGTAGTCAAAAAGAAGACTCATCTACTTGTACCACTGCCAGATGCTTCTGTACAGGTGATTAACTACAAAGCTGAAATTTAAATAACCAGCACTTAACTTTGAAAATCAAGAAGCCTGGAAGAGGGCTAGAAGATGGCCAGAAAGGTGGTGTTTTTTCTTAAATTTATGCTAATTTCTCATAAATTTTAAGCATAATACTGAGAAGCCTAGAAGCCCATTAGTTTTGTGCCCATGCTCAAGTGATCTGGTCTAGTTATAGGGGAAAAAAACTAAATGCAAGCCAGGAAGAATCCAAAGATTGTTCAAAGAGAATGCGAATCAGAACATAAATAAGCTACTTAGCATGGTTTATGCAAAATAGCTGTTACTTTGTTAATGAAATTACAGGTTTGTTAGATAAAATCAATCACAGCTTCAATACACCTAGATGTCCTAAGGCACTTGAATTAGTAACACAGTGTCCTCATTAAAAAGTAATCACTTTTCTATATCAATAAAGCACACAAGTAATGAATTAGGAATTGTTGCAGAGATCTTAAAAGTCGTATCCACAGGGGAACTGCTGCAGTGCTTCTGGTTAGGCATTTGTTCGCAGAGCCATTTCCATTTTCAAACTCAATCAGAAAACAGATCCGGTTTCAAAATAATCTCATTAATACTTTCCCTCAAAGCCCTCAACAACAGCTTATGCAGCTTTTCAGCTGGATCAATAACTTGAAGCAATTTACCCAAGAAGACACAAATGCTTGTATTAGTAAAGCAACAAAGTAGCAAATAGGCAAAGTAGAAGAGGAAAAAGACACAAAGTAGAAATTGATATAAAATCAGCACTTCTAAAATGTGCAGGTCATCAAAGGCTTGATGCTAAACAATAAGGAGAAGGAATCAGCAGTTAAGCTGTGTGATCTGAATCACTTGTGAGAGGCTGGGTTTATCACAAGACAAGCTACTGCAAAATTTCCAAAGCAAAATTTTCCACCTAGAAACAAGATTAACATGTTATCTTAGAACCTGCCCTGGAAAACCACAATCCTGAAGAGGACTGAGACCCAGAGCAGGTGTGTTATGCAGCATCTCCAAATGCTCTAGCAATCAGGACTCATACACCCTCCTGATGAGTGAACAACTGAGTAGCAAGTGGGAATAAAGATTTCAGGAGTGTCACAGGTGACACTGTTATGAGATTGCAACCTTTGGTATGCCCCCATTTCAAAAGATATTTTTTAAAATTAGACAATGCACAGAAAACCTGCAAGGATGTTTCAAGGATGGGTAAATCTCAAAAATTCCTGCCACAAGGAATTTAAAGAACAGCATACGTATCTTGAGAGGGAAGAGACTGAGAAGTGACATTGCAAGACATAAGTATTTTTACAGGGGAAAAAATAACAGGTCCCCCAAAATTTCCCAACACACTGAGGAAGGCACAAGCAGAACCAATGACTGAGGGCAGAAGCATGGCAAGCTCTAAACCAGACATGAAGTGTTTTACATCATAAACAAGGTATGGAAAGGACAGATGACTCTCCATTTCCTCATGTTTTCAAATGAAGGCTAAATGCTTTTTGGAAAAAGAAGCCTTAATCAATTTATTGGATTCTGCAAAGGACATGGAAGGAAATTAAGTTGCCTGTAATAATGAAGATATCAAACTACCTGATCTAATAGTGTTTATTGAATTTACGTTGAATAGGAGAATAAAGGATTTTGGTGTTCTAGCAGAACATCCAGAACAAAGATGAGATCTAAAGGTTCATTTAGCATTTAAATTTAATAAAATTAATACACTTTCCAGGAAGCCCTTTAGCTTGCTAGTGTAGGGAACTGATACTCTCTCTTCATTCAAAATGTGTCTCCTAAGCACTGGACTCAGCTTACCAACACCCATCCTGTGGGGCCAGTTATGACTGGCTCAAAGAGGAACAGGAGTCTCAACTTGCTGGTATAATTCCTTGTCTTTTTATATTCTCTTGTAAAGCCATCCAGAAATTTCAAGTCAAAGTTCTCCTTTGAAAACTGTGATTAAAACAAAATATTCAACAATATGTGTGGTTAACATACACACAAAGATGAGAAGTAAAAGCAATTCCTTCCAACAAGGCAAGGTAGGTGTAATGTTCATAATTTCTGATTTTAGTTTGGAGGTTTGGGAAATAGAAAGTAATTTGAATTTTGAATTAATTAATTAATGTTCATATTTCATGTAAATAATCAAAATGATACAGCTGAAATATGAGTTTTAGTGACTCTAAAGGTAATGTTCTTAAAATTCCATTTCGTAGGAAATTAGGTTTCTGATTCAAGACAGAAGGAAAACTGAAATGGCTGAAATTCCCATTAGCCAGAAAGCAAGCCTTCAGCAGGCCCACCCTGCAATACTGGAGGGGTGACAAGCAACTGGTTCCTTTTTTCCAGCTGGTGAGAAATCAGTGACATGTTTGCAAAGCTTGTGAATCCATCTATTTTCTCAAATACACCCAAACTTCACAGATCAGCCAGAAAACCATATGTTCCTATGTTACTAATCCATTCCTGGCCCACATTTCCCAGTTTTCCTCTGGTTGTGGCAGATGAGACTGCACAGCAGAGACACACAAGGCACTGCTGCAGCAGACAGGGGTTTGCTGGGGGGCAGAAGCCCCGAGCTGCCAAATTCTTGTGCAGCACCAGAGCTCTCCTTGGCTTTATACAAACCATCCCAGCTGACTCAGGGAGGAAAAGAATTGCCTTCAAGGTAAAAATGTGTTTAACCTTGATTCCACCTGCATTTGTCTTGCTTCAGTACGGAAACTTGCACTACATGTTTGTCACACGGAGCAGCCACGAGCCAAGTTTTGCTCCCCACGTAACTGCTGTGACCAGAACTGGCACCTGCCATTTCACAAGGAGGTTGTACAAATGTGGAGGGTTGAGAATTTTCTTATTCTTCCTGGGCAGAAATTAATCACTACCAGTCCATCAGCTGTCTAGTCCCACGACAGGCAGGTGTGACAAGCAAGGCAGCTACGTACTTCATCACCTCTCCCTGACTTGCATTTGACAGAAAGAAATTGTGTCACAGCTACACAAAGAATACCAATTTAAAAATCCAAGTGACTGTTTTGCCCTTGTATACAGGTATTTAGTTCTCATTACCGTCACTGTGAGTGGTAACACATGTATCAAAGAGAAATACCCCCCCTGCCTCATTTTGTAATGTCACAGGCTTGGCATTCAGTCACAAATTTTTCACTCTTGCAGACTGAGCTCTTTGATTACTCAAGATATTTTTTTAAGAACAACAGTTAGGAATGAATTTAAAAAATAATCCAGAAGAGGTTTCATCAAAACATCACAACTGTTTTGCAAAACAGAACAATATAATTCATGACAGTCTAAAAAAAACCCACTTGAATTAACTTTTTATGCACAAAGAAAGTCTAAGGAATTTATTGATCACAGCTGACAGGTATCTATTCAAGGAAGGAATTATCTGGCAACAGATGGGCCTATAATAATATTAATATCCTCACCATCTGGCTTTTAATCCATGCTTTTCATCAGTAGATCATAAAGCACTTTACAAATGAGGTCAAACATCTTGTGGGAAAAAGCAGAATTAGATGTAAAGGTTAAAAGCTGAAGCTGAACAAATATAAGCAAGAAATAAGGTATACTCCATTTGCTCTTTTTTCAATTACAACAGAAAGTGATTAACAAAACAAGGAATTTGACTGTAAACATATTCTCAATCACTTGTAGTCCAAAAGTGAGGATCTCAAATACGTCACAGTTCAAAAAAATCACAGATTTCAAATAGTTATTAGGTGACGTCGTTTGCCTTTTGAGAACACTAAGTGAAGGAAACGAGGTGAACACAGAAATACCTCTTTTCGCTGCAATTCTAAAAATTTACTGCATTTCCCCTTGGCTCCAGCCTACTCATCTATCCAATTAGTCAAGCAAATCTTTTATATCCTTTCTGAATGCTTGGCAGAGAACTGCTCACAAAATGCCTGTTTTCACCTAGAGCTCATGATCTAGTTTTAGATTTAGTTGATATTCAATAAATAAAACCCTTACTGTCTCTCAGATGGACATGAAATGAGTCAGATTTTTTTGTCCATGCCATAACAAGCTGCTGAAAACCCAAATCCACAACGCTTAATGTAACCTGATGCCTTCATTAGGCATCAGATTTGATAAACCAGAGACTGAAAGTCCCTGTTAAAGGTTGGATTTGATCTTAGAGGTCTTTTCCAACCTAAACGATTCTGTGATTCATGTAGATTAAACTGTTCTGACAACCTGAAACACGTCTCTGCTAGAATTCCAATATGCACACATAGAAGCAGGCCAAACATTTAGCTTCTGCACTGCCCCCCAGTGAAGCCACTGCCATAGCATGCCAATGCAATAGCACTTCCAAGGTGTCAGGTCTACTAAACAGATCTTTTTGCAAAATTTTGCAGGTCTTTTGAATGTGTAGAGAAGGACGATAAAAATGACAAATCGTCTTTTTAAAGATGATTAGGATGATCAATACATCCTAGGAATAGTTCTACCATAGGCTGGTGACTAGATGGGAAAAACTGAACATCTCCCAGTCACTTAAGACATTTAAAACATTCTTGAATCCTTTAGCACAGCTGGCCCCTCAAAATCATGTATTTTCAACTAGCTAAGAAAGAAACCTTCCTGAGTTTCACTGTTCCGCAGCTGCTCCTTGGAAAAGATGCTGTTGGTACAGCACTCTCCCAGTCACTTGCTTCTTGCCTCAATGGTCCAGTCTGAAAACTCTTTAGAGCAGAGACCACACGTACGCCCGTGTTGTATGTGTAACAGGGGATTCACCCTGAGTGAGCATTTGACATCTACTGTAAAATTAATAATATATCTAGAGAGCGCTTATTATTCAGAATGGTCTGTACAGTGTTAGCAGATGACAGGACCCATACTGCTCAAAAGGCAGCAGCCTTACATATCAAGCCCTGCCCAGCCCAACACACCCAAAGGTTTCAAAGCCCTACATTCCTGCAATACGCACTTTCAAACTTTGTTGTTGAGTAACTTTGTGAGTGAACTCCAATCCTAAGGGGATCACAGGCCTACACAAACAAATCAAAGTCCGAAAAGAGATTATGGTCTGAGCAAAGGGCAGAACGCAGATGGGGAGGGGGGAGGAGGGGGAAGGAAGAAAGCAGTTAAATAAGGTCCAAACTTGTAGATCTTAAGGATCTTGCTTGGCAGAGCAAAATGAGCATGGGTTATATATTTTCAGTGTTTCTGAGGGAGCTGCCTGGCTACGTTCTCTTTGCTGGGATCTTTATGCCTGTGACTTTACTCCTGCTGCTACTAATTGCCTACTTCAGGATCAAATTAAGAGAAGGTGAGTCAGGACTTGGGGGCAGTGAGTGGGTAAGCAGAGAAACTTTCTCATCCAACAGGTAACTTCAGCTTGTACCATTAACTAAACTGAAGAGACTATGATTAGAAATAATTTTATGAAGTTGTCCTGCATTTTAAACTGTTTTCTATTTGAAAAATGCTACAAGTATTTGTTTAGAACCCTCACCTAAAACTCCATAGTTTTACCTATAGAAGACTTTACTGCTCTGCATTATAGGAGGGACAACCAAAATGGAGAGAAAGAATAGGACAGTTAAAGTACAGATCATTTCTTTCTGTGCTTACACTGTGCAAATCTTCAGTGAGACAGGTAGCAGCAGTTACACCTGTAAGTAGTTGGTTATTGAGTGCATTTCTGTGTTCTTTCAAAAGTATGTCTTTGCTTTTACTTTGTACCTAAATGCACACTGGCCATGATGCTTTTTCTATTCTAAAATCAGCTTATACTCACTTCAGAAATCCATCTTCAGAGTAAAATGAAAACAAGAAACACCCATACCAAAGCAAATGTGCAGTGATTGCAACACACCTGTGTACTGCAAATCAAGGTTGCTCACAGAGCACAACTGGGCTTCACCTGTAGAAGGCATGGTTTCTTCCAGAAGGGAAACCCCTGTACATCAGACCATCCAGTTTTAATGGGATGATATTCATGGCCTCCAGGTTTGGGTCTCAGCTGCAGAACCAGATTCACATATGTTCTGCTTTTATTTTAGGGTTCCAGCTGCCAAGGCCAGCCCTGAGGCACGTTCAGATCGGAGTCTTCAACCTTTCTTTCCTTCAGCCCTCCCAAAACATCATCTCGCAGACACTGGCCTAAGCTTGTTCCTCAAATTATCTGTCTTTTGAACCTTTTTCCCATAGGGAATGTCAGGAGAGCTAAGATGACAGCCTTGATTTTCTTTGTAAACTTCAGATGCTTCAGAAGCTTGGTGAGAATCCTGCCTGGGACAATAGTCCATAATGCTCACACTACATGTTTCAGCTCTAGCAGAGACCTGGCTGGGGCAGACAGGCCAATCCTGACGACAGGGCTCTGCAGATAAGCTGAGGCCCTCACACAGAGCTGTCCTGGGCTGCAACAGCCCAACAGGAGAAGATGAGATTTGCCTACCAGTGCAAGGCTAGGAAAGAAACTTTATTTAGGTGCCAGACCAAGCACCATAATTTGTGCACTCATTAAGTTTGCTCTATCCTGCAGTCCTCTGAAATCGTGAAAATTAGGCCATTTAACAGTTCTAAAAGTAAGAAAAGTAACTCATACCCAGAAATGTAAAATAAATTAAGTTCCTGTTTTGTATAACATCTCCAGGTATTTAGATGTGAGGCTTTAATAGAGAGGGTGTTTGTTTTTATACAAGCATACACCTCAAGTTACCCTCAGGCTGCTAAAACTCAAACATTTCCTGTTCAAGATGTGCTTTTCAGATGCTGAATTAATCTACCAGGGAAGACTGCTCTGCCTGCCTAACCCAGCCCTGCCTTCAGTGATAGATTATCCTTAAGAGCAATGTGCTGAGTTTTTCACACCAACCAAAAAACAGTGGAGTGCCAAGACATTGTACAATTCCATATCTATGAAGGAATAGGAAGGCTAAGTACTGAGAGCTTGAAAACAGTTGAAATGAAAGCTACTGAAATTATTGTCTGTGACTTTGAATAAAAGCAGAGATTCTCCCTTTCAGTAAATTTCATCTCTGTGCTCATATGTAATAGTCAGAAATTAGTTATTATTAAATGATACTGAGCTACTACCGAACTTCTCTTACCTGGTGATGCTCTTGCAGCACTTCCAGCTAGGATCAAGCAAAACAGGAAAAGCACAGGGGTTATAGATCCCATTAGTTCAGGTATTGGCTGAGGCTCAGCCAATACTTTCATTAAGACAGAAGAGCCCATCTGGAAAAAACCCACAGACATTTGCATTCATGATGCATGATCAACTGTCCAGCCTTCTTTCACAGCACCCATATCCTTGTTAGCTGCACTTTCTGCAAATCTGTAAATAATCTACAGCACCAGATGTTAAAGCACAGAAATTTTAGCTTTGTATTTGTAAGGAGTTTAAGCAAGCAACTGTTTCCTAAATTTTCTGAGATTAGCAATCAAGGTTTGTAAGAGAGGGGTGAATGAAGTAGCTGGCAGACTAATAGGAATATTGCTGCTGTGCTTCTCTCAAAACTGAGAAGGATGCTTGAAGGGAATCATCTGGCTTTTCAGCGCCTCAGGGAAGGAGACGCTCAGTTTGCAGGTCATATGTATTCTGGCTGGGACTCTCAAGAGGATGTGAGATGAATTCCTCTCTATTTAATACTTTGGGCATCACAGTCCCAGCTTTATCTCCAAGACCTTTTTCTTGAGCTGAGACTGTCAGAGTCCAACCTACTGATTTGGCCTACAGCCAACTCACACAAAACATCCTGAGCAGCTCTCCCTGTGCAAGCAAGCAGAACCAGCTTCAGCTTAAGACGATCAGGTGGAGAGAAAAAACTAATCACAGATAAGCCTGAGAACAGACTCCTTTAAATACCAGCTCTCCTTCTGATAGAACATCAGAAATTCAGCAGGCTTTAGCCACCTATTACCTTAGATGTCTTAAAAGAGAAATTTGCATTACCAAAAGCAAGGCTGTCTTGCTTTGTTGTTAAATAAACACTTAATTTTTCTCTGTGCAGCAAGAGAGAGGCTTTGCATAAATGTATCAATACAGAGATACCTTATAAATAAAACCAAATCAATAAAATTAGCACACATTTCTCCTGAACAAGTGTTTTATGCTAACTGGGCTTTTTCTATATTTTTTTTCTTTCTTTTTCTCCATCCCTCTTCAAATAATCTCCAAACCTCCAACAGTGCTATCATGTTTTGAAGATGTCCAGTTATGTGGGCAGCAAGCATTTTTCTGGCCTGTCTGTACCATAGGCAGCATCAGAATGACCAGGCCTATTTGAAGTTCTCACAGCACAGCCACAGTAAAGCAGAATAGGAATTGCCTGTACAAGCTAACTATGCTCCTTGCTGCTGTTTAAGGATTTTATTATGACTGAAAGATGGAGGCAAATGAAAATAGAGTATTTCTGCTGATGTCAATAGTTTATGTTGGCACTTCACTAGGCATCATAACAGCTTAAATCTCACACTTGGAAAACTTTCTTCAAGGAACATGGGCAAGCTGATATTAATGTGCACTGGACACTTTCAATTTTAATAAATTTGTTCTTACTAATATTTGCTAGGTCCTCTTCTTTACAAAAAATCACCATAGGAGATCAGCATATTCTTATGGAATTTTTGCGTTGTTTGGTTTATTTTTTAGTTGATGAGGAACAGGCCATGGCACAGGACCCCAGAAATGCCCCCCTGAATCACCGTGGACAGTGGAAGAAACCCAGGAGATCTGGACAAAAAGACAACAAATACAAGAACTCAAGGACATTTAAGGGAGTCTCACGTCTCAGAAAGCAAGCTTAAATGCAGTACTCAGGTCTGCAAGTTTAAAAATAGCCAGCTGTAGATAAATACCAGAGAGGAAAATAAAACAGAGAGAAGAAATTAGTGCTGTGCTGTACTAATGAAATGGCTGCTGCCATTCAAAAAGTTCTAGTAACCATTTTGCTTTTTCATGAGCCCAAGTAAGTGGTACTTTGTAGAGCTCAGCAGCGACCAGAGACCTCCTGCACGCTGAGCCAGCTCCCTTACATGACACAGTATCTGGGGAGAGGGACAGCACCTTGCAGATGAGCCCTTTCCTGGCCAACCAAGGAGAAAGCTATGTAATGAGCTCCTAAGAGAGCTGAGCTGGTGCAGACAAAGCAGGCAGTCTTAATAAACTGAAGATGCATAAATAGCAAGGTCATATCAAGCACTGACATCCAGGAAATTGAAGAGAGTGATGAAGGGGAACTGACTTTTTTATTAGCTTGTACACTTCAGGAAAGATTCTAAGTTTAATAAAATATGCTTTCCTAAAGTTTGGAAGCAGAATATGCAGTAATGGTGCATCTCATATTGGCTGTGGAAGACAACCCACAAAAATGCAACTCAAACTGTTCGAAAGCTCTATTGCCTTTTGGCTTCTCCAATTCTGACTCTCAAGTTTAAACCCCAACTGATGAAGAATGAGAAGTGACTATCATTACTGTCCCTGATGTTTACTGTCCCTGTCTGCTAGTGATTGCTGTCTGTAATTAACTTCCATTAAAGTTGTTTGTCATTTCCAATCCTGCAAGAACAGAGTGGATAATGCCTTGTCTGAGATTTTGTGTGGGTTTACACAATTTCAGTTCTCATAGACTTTTAAGAACTCCTTAGAATCATTTTATAAAAACACTAATGAGACCACGATCACAGGTTTAAAAAAACACTGTAATTTACCAAAGTTTATGAGAAGCAAAAAAGACTGAAAGAGCAAGTACCTTTATTATACCCATTTTAATACTACTTTATGTTTAAAATTACATAACTCATGACACTATGCAAATAACATAGAATACATTGCACTGAACAGGTGAAGAACCAGGTGTTTGCAATTGAAAATGCAATCTTTTGCAGGTAAGTTGAGACAGCCTCTGCAAAGAATTTACTTTCTCCATTTTAGGATGCTGCCTTTTTAAAGCAGTGATATGGGATACTGACCAGATGCTAAAGGAGTTGTAACGTACACACACAATTCCAAACACCCTTTCTCTCATCCAAGAACAGATTGGCCAGGATCACATAAAAAATACAGAGTGAAAGTTTTAGCAAGGCTTCCAAAAATCGATTTTTTTAATTTCACGAAGTGTCTAAGAATGGGGAGATCTGAAATGTCAAGAAGTGATATCCCTCTTTAACAGCACTTTACCTTAAAATGGTGGTATGGATACTAAAGATAATGCCACATAGATACACTTGGATGCCTTTGACACAATTGCTTATTAAGCTGGAATTGCTAACGTAGGAGGATCTGACATTCAAGACATGGTAACTAATATGTAAAGAAAATTCTCAGGCCTTCTTGTTTTCAGTTCCATCGTTGAATAATGGCAAGAAATATCTGTTTTCATGTTGGCATGAAACACATCATTGTATTCTATATAATTTCTTCAAAAAGGAAAAAAAATTAAATAACACCATAGAACAAAGTCTTTGTCTAGATAAATTATAAAAGCTTTATCTAAAATATATATATAAAAAAGTACTTGTAAGGAAATAATTTGTCCTCAGTTAATGATTCTACTGAGGAGTCCTCTGTCTCCCTTTCACTAGCAATAATGTGAAGTTGGCATTCCATTCCACCTGCAACCAGTAAGCATGTTTAAAACCTTCTTGCCTTTGACTGCTCCTTCTTCACTTCCCAGAATAGAATTTAAAGGCTTAACAGTTAAGTCGGAAAGCTACAAAAAAGATGACAAATGATGAACAATTGTGGAATAGCTATTGGCAGGGGAATGACTGGAGAGAATGACTGCTAGGTGTCCATTCTAGTATCTGAAATTATGCTGTCAGATAAGCTAGCAGGGGCAGGTTCAAAAGACGTGAAAGGTGGTTTTGGTTCTTTTTCTTTTGGTTAAGGAACACAGAATGGTTAAAATGCCTGCCAGAGAAAATTTTCAAAAAGCAATTAGCCAAAAATCCAGAGGTAGATAACTATGAAAGACTGACAGACCAGTAAGTCTTTGAAAATTGCTGAAAGCTGGAAGAGTATTTGGGAAAGTACTTTCTAGTACAGTATTTATACTTACACATGCCCCTAGGCAACTACCAGTAGCCTCAGAGTCAGAGATGTGGGAGAGTTAGTCACTTAGCCTGGTCCAGTACAGTCCTTCATATATATATATACTTACCTCCAAAAACTCTGGTAGGATTTAACCCTACAAGAATTATCCATATTTCTAATGCTTTATTCAAGTGCAGTATAAAACCCCCAAACAACCAAGCAGCCCAAAATTCTGAAATTTCAAACCTTCCAGAGATGCAGTCAGTTTGATAGGACACAATGCCAGCAGTTCCAAGTAACCCACTTCCATGGTTATAACATGCCTAAAAGCTGAAAAGCTTACACGGCATCCTGGCCAAGGGTACAGTTAGTTGTCATTCTGATTGCCACCAAATCTCACAGACTCTTGTCATCTGTCATGGTATTTATTTTATTAGACCTACTTGATGTCTTCTGTGGTCAAACTAAATTTCAGCTTGATTGTTAAATAGAAAAATGTTACAAGAAACAATTTGTACTATAGCTGCTCTTTGCTATGAGCAATAAATCTTTTGGTTTTTTAAAAGTTTGTCACTGGAGTTGCATGCTTGCCCTTTATGAAACCTTTATCTAGGTAACAATCTCTGAAACAATTCCAGCATTCATTAAGAACCCTTAGGTGATCATGAATACAAAGAAAGATGCATTAAGTACGACTCACATGACTTGCTTTTCTAAGTATTTAAGGAGAATTAATTGCTGAATGGGCCTGTAATTGTATTTGAAATTGCCCATGTATTATAAAGCTGGCTTGTGAAGTGCCTTGAGAACAATTTCTTTTGTTGCATGTTGCAGTTTTTGCTATACAAATATATCATATATAAAAAAAGTAACAATGAAAACTCATCAAAACTGCACAACTAATAATAATTGCGTACAATCAGAATCAGTAAAACCTGACTGTTTTTAGGACTGATCACACTTGGGGCTTATGTTTTTCTGCATGACAATGGCTGTTTAATTAGTACACATTTAATCAATGGCAGCAATAACTGAGCACAAGCTATGCTGACCTGAAAACACTATTAAGTTTTCCCTGACAGAAGGTTCTCATTAGTATTTGAAGAAAGACATCTCTCAGTGACACATTATTTCAATAATATTATATTTTCAGTTTGAGGGATTAAATACAATTGCAAAAAAGTACTGCTCTAGTGTCTAACTAATCAGGACGATCTATATCAATAAGGAATTCAAAATGCTTTCCTTCTATTAAACAAGACCTACAACTAGTAGTACACCATATCAAAAATACCTTAAAGATTTTATACAGCTTTTTCTTACATCCTTTTGTAGGAATATCTGCTAAGACATCCCTCAAAATGTGTGTCCATTTTGACCTACACTTAAATATCCAAACTTGCCACTTCTTCAACAACCCTTTTACAGTGCTGCAGCAATGCTCTTATGTTATTACATTGGATGGGTTTCTCTTCCCCCTTTTGAAAGGCGGAACATCTCAGGTCTTAAGAAAAGCAAGTGAACCTGTCATCTGTTATTTTTCTGGGTAATGTGGGATGTGACTGAGAACGTCCATATGCGTATAGAAATCAACATCTCTGTTACTGTTGTCTTATGTTATCCAAATTATACAAAGTCAAAATAACCAAGAACTTCAGTTATGCAAGCATGCTGACAGATGTCAGCCATCTAAACTGAGAATAACACCAAAAATACATTGCTCAGAAGAGACAAAGAATGTAGGGAGAAGCTTTAGATGTATTTTGTTATCCAAAGACCATGATATGTCCTAACTCAGTCAACTCACCTAAACCATTTGCAGACTGAGGCTAACTTGTATTGTGATGTCCAAAACTCCTCTGTTTTGGCATCTGAGGATTTCTTCTCTAAACTACAGAAACCAGGGTGATTTTTGGAAGATGTCTTAAAAACACTGATACTTTAGTATCTGTGTTAGAAAGCCAGGCAATTATACCACCCTTCTGCCAGCCCTGCAGACCACTTGCACTAATCCCTGCTATTCAAGGTTCTGAGACTTCTAAAATTGCAGTTCTTATAAGTAATCTGCTCACTTCAAATATACTCCAAGTTTATGTCTGAGTGCCAAAAGTCATACAGAGAATAAACAACTTTATTTTATAACAGAATTACAGAAAGCAAAATATCACTTAATACAACTTCAAGCTGCTATAAATCTAATTTGGCATTTTAACTATACACAGAGTTGACAGCAAAAAAAACCCCAAACAAACAACCCCCCTGCAAGAACAAATTAAAAATAAACCCCAATATAATTAACAGGTTTTCTCAATGGCAGTCTCAACTGATGGTACTCTCTTATTACTTTATGAATGGAGTCCATATTACGCTTTCACTCAGTATCCTAAAAACCTGCAGTAACCATTAGAGGAAGCGTGTGAAATGTATACCTTCTCTGTAACAGACATGTCAGTTCTAACATGGAGACAGTGAGTTTAATAGCAAGCGAGCATTCTACACATGTATTCAAATAATGGAAGTACTGAAGTTGGGACACAGTAAGAAAAAAAGCACTACGGTTTTAAGCTGCCTAGATCATCTCTTGTTGGAAAAAGAGAAAGATATTTTGTTCATCCTTCTTTCCTTATCTGGAATGCTGCAGACAGCAAAAAAGTCTGCAAAAAGTTGAGCATTGGCACCAAAGTGCAAAAAAGAACACAGTGCTCAGTCAGAAGAAATGTGTCTGCAACTCCTTCTCCTCTATAAACTGCCAAACCATCTCTGCTCCACAGAGAGGAGAACCTTAGAACAGAAAGAGTTACAGAGATACCAGTATAAAATTTATCCAAAGAAATATATTTTTTCAAATTTTAGCAAATGTTGTATTTTTATAAAAAACTTTATGTGATATCATTATATTTATCAGAATAGTCTGAAAAAAAATTCTGTAAATTACTCCAGTAAGAGATTTCACTTGAAATATTTGAAAAACCCCTATATCTAAATTAGTAAAGATCCTCCTTCCTGCACAATTACTACCTGCTCCAGTGAACAATGCTTTCCAGACTTGCTTTGTTCACTTTCATAAAATTAAGAATCGGTTTCAAAAATACAAGTATTTGTGCAAAAGAAGATCATACCCTCTATAACTTCATTTAAAAAAAAAAAATTCTAAGATTGTTAAGAAGTGGTTACAAAAAATAAACAAGAAAGATTGTAAGGGAATATAGACCAAAGATGTTAAAATGGAGTTTGGTATTGGCATTTAAGTCGTGGATATCTGGTCATCGTTGCTGGGCTTGGTGGATCCGGTAGAGTAATGATGACTTGGAATGATTACAGTCCTTCGCGGTCAGTATCATTATTACTTCTGGAAGAGAAAATGAGGCAGAAGGTTACATAACCATTTGTCACAGATACTATGTGAATGCCACATCAGAGTCAAGAAGTAATTTTTTCTATAGAGGGATTTGGAGGGGGAGGGTGAAGAAGGTAATTTCATAAAAAAAATGTTGCATTGACTAAACATGATTCAACCATGAGGCAAACAGTACTACTCTTTCTTCAAGTATTAATCTTTGCTCCCCAAAATTCTCATGTTATTTTAATAGTGTCTTCTTGCACGGTTTACTGAAAAATTAAATCCACAACCTAGTGCATAAATGAAAAAATAAAGGTACTTTTTCTGTTTAGTAATCCTTCAGAATCAGAATGCAGTATCTTTTTTACTAGAGGAATCAAGTCTACGAAAACAATATTGCTGTAGTGACGAGGGCAGAGCTTTCAACACCTTAGAAACAACTATTCAAGTGGCATGACTCCACCGCCTAAGCACAATTTCTAGCACTGTTTCTGCAGTCCCACCTGCCCTTCAGTTGCTGCTACAGGAGAGCAAAAGGCTCTTGACAGATACTTAAGGGGCTTCAGGTGGCCTGTGTTTGTTTAGACTACTAAATCTTTTCCTTAATGTTTAACTGAAAGGCATCATCAGTCAAACAAGCCCCCAGGTCTTGAAGCAGCTGAAGAAATGTTCTCTTTTATTCTCTCACAAGCATTTCAGACCATGAGCCTGTAAAGTAATTGGCAAACTCAGACAAGAACATCCGACACGCTCTGATACATTGCAAACACCATTCTACAATGCATGTTTCAAAAAAAATTCAAAAACCCCACCCTCAGACAACAGACAGAACTCTTTAAATGCTGCCTCATTTTTGGTGCTCTTCCCAGTCCTTCCTCCCAAGTAACCCCCATGCCCTTTGTTATTTCCACGGTTTCTAGCATTATGTAATGTAAAAATAATTTTTAAAAGTATTAATGCTGTAACATTAATATCCAGGTGAGTGTTGACCTAGCACTTCCAAACTTCATCCATGTTATTTATCTGGTTTGTACATTTATGAACAAAAGTTATTCATTTCTTTCCCAAACACACAATAAACTGACCAAATCAATCAGGCAGCTCAAACTTAGTTCCACTGTGATTTACATCCTGGAAAATGATGTAAATTTACCCACTGAGAAGCTCAGAGGAAAGCTGGCCAGAAGGTATTGCCTAAACACACATGATCAAAACACACACTGTAGTTCTGGTACAGTCTGTGTGAGGTTAGGAGAGGCAACTGGAACTCCTTTTGACAGAGAAGGTGGATAAACTTTCTGTCTGCAGGCAGAGAGCAGATATCCTACTCTTATCTTCAAGACTTTTCCATGGCATTCAACACTGCTGCTCTAAGCAGTGTTGCACACAGCAGGAATTCAGGACAAACTTCCAGAAGTTACATGTGCAGTGATGAGACCCAACAGTTCTGCCAGTAGATGAGAGAAATTCTCTCCCAAATATCTCACCACTTGCAGTCTCTTAACAGATCATATACATGTCAACAGCTGGCAACCTATACCAGCTCTCCCTTTCCTCAGCCACACATAGGCACCTCTGGATGTTAAGAAAAGAGACACTTGTAGATAAATGAAATAAACTAAGGCTTTAGTCTGTGTCTTTCAGCTGAAAATATGCATCAGACTAGTACAGGAAGACTCCAATTCCTTGATAAAGGTCATCTTCCATGGAACAGCATTCAATAGATGCACTTCATAGTCTCTCAAGCTGCTACTCACATCTCATCTCTCCTGGATCCCAGAAGTGATACTTGACAGTGAAATCTTTATCTCTTAGGAAACTCAGGCACAAGAATAAAACAGATTTTTCAACATAACGAATTATCAGGATTATGTGAAAGACATCCTTCTCTATAGTAGGTTACATCAAATTTGGAATCAAGTCAGTGTCTCATTTTTCACATATTCCTGGCACTTCATGACTGCGCTCATGTCTAGCAGTCTGCTAAAGCTGCAGGTTGAAATGTTTGACAGGCAGTTTCCTTTGGTAAAAAGCTTTGTTCGATACTAAGGGAATGTGCACCTGCACAGGACCTAGAAGTCTCTTGTCCACGCGCTACAACCACCATTGTATAAAATACTGAGCTAAGGAAATAAGAATCATAACTACTCTAATTCCCTTAAAAAAACACAAAATGTATTTCTTTTAACCTTGTCTCCTCCTACATTAACATTGATCAAAGTGCATATTAAAGGCCTGAAATTGTACTAAAACAATTATCTCTCAAGGTGTGCCACTAACATCTCTGCTCTTCTACCTAAATATAGAGGCTTGCCAGCAAAAGTCGGAAGTCTCACTACGAAGGCCTAAAACCACTGCTTTTTAAACTTTGTTTCCTTATAAATCTCTCCCATTGATATTTAACCATCCCACACAAAACTTTTTTCTCGAATCTGAATCTACAATTAACAAAAAACCACCAAGTTTGAAAAAAAGTTGAAGCTTGAGTCTCATATCAACAGTGTGACAAACAAAGGAAATGTGAAGCTTTACACCCCCGAACAGTTATGGAGCTTTACGACATTAGCCTATAACAAATGCAACAGCAGATTTATTCAGTGTTCATTCTGACCTTTCTATTGAATACATGAAGGAGGGCAGTATTGCCGGGGTTTTTTTTGTTTGTTTGTTTTCTTGTTTTTTTATATCCAACATTGTAGGAAACACCATGAGAGCCCTGTGACAAGACTGGGAGGCATATATAGGAATATTTGTAACTAAAATGACTGTCAGATTGGACTTAAAATTCTTACACTAACAGTCTTCTATTAGGACCTGTTTCAACTCACCCTTTAGTGATAGTATATTTCAAAGATGCCCCATATTTTTCAGCTGAAAGACATGAATGCAACAGAAAAGCAATGCTAAATTTTCTTGTGGCAATTATATTATAAGCTTACCTGAAGTATTTGCTTGAGGACATTTTTTATTTTACTCTTCATCTTCCTCAGCAATTTCAGTTTCTTTGTGCACCACCACTCTTGTCACAGACATGTCAGGGTGCTGTTCTTTGGCTTCTTTGATTGCCTGTGCCAGGGCCTGCAAATGTATTTGAAATATGAAACTCAACAACACTGAAAGGACACTCACGTGGATCCAGAGAACGGCAGAGTAGCTTTGGAAAATCTGGTCATAATTTTTCAGAAGTGTGAATTCCTGAACTTGAGAAGGGATTAAGGGTAAAAAAACCCAAACCCTAATAAAAAACCAAACCAAAACACAAAACCCCAACAGAAGGAAAAAACCCACCCCACTATGCTAAAAATTTACCAAGCTTTCCAGGAAGTAACAAATAACTATAAAGTTTTAAGATAACTTTTATAGCTCAATTCAGGAGAAAAAAAGTATTCTTATACCCCAGAAGCCTTTGAACTTCTGCAACAGATCTAGCAAATCCCTAATCCAGAACTAGCAAAAAGCCTCAACAAGAATGTAACACAGTATGGAAAAACAGGAGTTCTCTTTAGTTTCCTGAACAAAACAGGAAGATTCTTTGGAATGTATACTAAGTACGGTACTGAAACTCTGGAAGAAGACCGTAACAGAATTTTTTTTCTCAGCATAAGAACTTCATTTTTCTCCTTGTACTAGTTAGAGCGAAATTTCTCTAGCTTAATAAAGGGAAGCACAAATATAAGTATTACTCAGCTTCTTACAATCCTTCCTCCCCATTTTAAGAAATTTTATCTTCCTAAGCAATGTACCAATATACACAGCTGGACTAGACGACCATTGTAGGTCTGTTCTAACTGAAATGTAATAGTCTATTTTACATCACAGTCAACAACATAAGAGCAGCCTCTGAGTCAAAACAGGCAAAAGAGCACATGAGACCTTTTATTTCTTGCCCTCAACTACATCTTATTTCCATGAGCTGTATTACTGCTGGAACCTAACCCAAGAAAAAAGCAGAAGACAATGGAACTAAGAAGACAAAGCCACCCTAACTGTCATATGGTAATAAATTTGAAGGCCTACTAAGGAAAGTCATACAAAATGCACATGGTACATACATGGTACATGTGCACCAGTATAATACTGATGTTTGTTGAATTATTAATCCTAACTATATTTTATTAGTTTCTCTTTTACAATATGCTGAGTGTAAACTCTGTAGAACAAAGGAGATTTCTAAAAAAGTGCCTGTTAAGATTAAGGAACCAGTGTTTATAACTAAACCATAAATAATGAAAAAACACTGTCTCCAACTGTTGAATTGCAACAACTTAATACAAGAATTCCTATTCTGAAACTCCAAATTAGAGTATTATTTTCCTATGGAAAATGAAGGGAGCTAAAAGACAAAACAAAAAACATCCAGCACGTAGTTTGGGCATTTAAGGAGTTCCACATTCACTGAAGTGGTAGATATTTCTTAAATCTCTTAAAAGCTGCTCACTGCTGCTTTAAACTTTTTGTACTCCCTTTTTTATAATTTTTTTTTCTTTGTTTTTTTACTTCATTACTCAGTTATTTCAAAATAAAGAAGGGCTTAGAGAACTGTCTGGTATACTAAAGGTATTTGTGACCTTTCCAGACATCTGAAGTGAGTGTGTCAAGGCAAAGAACAGCCATGCCTGATGCTAAACAGTCCTGTCATTTAAGAGTTTCAAGAAGAGATTCAACTTGTCAAGAGCCACTTTCTGGAGGCAAATCAAAATGTAAAAATAAATTCCTTGAGAACTCTTGGTATATTACAATTCAGAAGTTAAATTAAAGCCTGTTATGTTGATTTGTGTAGCTTTCATAAAGCTAGAAATGGATTCACAACAACTTTATGCACAAGATAGACTTTTCCATTTGTATTATCCAGTGACTGTTGACTGCCGGTTACTATAGTTTCTTAAATGAAACAAAAATTGTGTAACCATAACTACAAAGACTAGATAATTGAATTTTGTCAATTATTTTCCTGTGTATTGCTTAAATTCAGCCTTATTAATTGGGCAGGTAGAAGTGACTTTAACCTTAGTTTCTAGCACATTGTGAAATGCTGCTTCACTACGGATGAAGATATAAGATTCCAGCAGAACAACAATCACTTTTGTTACACATAATTCTAAAAATATAGGTCAAAAACTAATTTTTAGATTCAAGCAGTTTATGCTTTAATGTATTCCAAAATTTTCAGTCAAAACGAGCGCTGCATTTAGAAGTTGCTGACAAAATGCAGTAAAGACTCCCATCTATCCAGATTAACGTATCAAAATTAGATTATTTCAGTAATGCTCTTCCTCCCAATGACTAAATAAACTAGGTCTCTTCCAAAAAAAGCAATCTTTTAAAAATAGTAAAAATCCATTCACATGATCTGTGATGCAAATTTACAAATGCTCGTTTTTCTTTTCATTTATATTCAAAAGGCTCCTTATGCACAAAACATGACTGCTTCATAACTACAGCACAATTAACTATCTTAGGGTCTTTCTAGATCCTCTTATTCAACTTCTCTAACTTTCCTTTATTTGAGGTGTCTGAAATATCACCTAGATCTCACTGGACTACAAAAAACACAGTGTAAGTGTTAACAGTTTACATACCTCATCATGGTCAATATCTGCATCTCCAGTAATGACTATTCGCTTCTCAATTCTTGTTTCTGATACTCCACCTTTTACCATCTACAGATGGCAGTAAAAAAAAAAACAACATATCCTTGTAATTATTCTGTATTTCCACAAAGCACTCCTTTCTGCTGCACTGAAGCAAATAAATTTCTGTGTCTGAGTTGCAATTAGAAATAAATGTTCTCAGTGCTAAATCACCCTTTCCTTTTTCAGTTACACAGTCACATTCTAGCAATTGCTAAACTTGAGAAAAACCAAGCAGTAAACAGTTACTTGTGTTATTGGAGCTCATGTTTGACAAACTCTTAATTCCAACTTCTTCAATCATATAAATCTGGCAAGATGGAAATTCCAGGAGTCTTCTCTTTTATTTCAACCCATCTATCATGGGCCTTTCCTCTATCATAATCCTATGCCCTTAAATACAAAGACGATCTGGTTTTCAGTTCTGCCATTCAAGGATCTTTGTGATATATTTTCAACCAATTTCACATTGCTGAATAGTCTTGTGCTTTGTTTCTTAATTTCTTACTCTATTGATTAGCGTATTAAAAAATTCTCACAGAAATAACATTGTTTCCCTTTCTTTTTAATCAGCCTGTATATGAGAAAAGAATAAACTTCTACTTAAATATTGTGACCATACTAGACAAGATCCAAGATCACTCTGTTAAAAACACCACTAGAACACTGAAATTATTTTGGCAGGTCCCTTTATCAACAAGGAACAGTTTAGGACATAAAACAGAAAGTTGGTTTAGAAGATTCAAAATCTTGTTACCGACCACTTATCATCAATTCAAAACAGATAGGGATCTGCTGCATCATGGTAATCCCAGTAATTCTTTTTAGTAGAAGACAAGACTGAAACTATTTCCTTTAATGGTTCCTTCCAAAATGCAGGATTATTTGACATTTGAACTTCATAAGTAAATATACAGTTCCCCTCAAAACTGTGGTTAAATTTATTAAAGACTTTTTCCTAAAAAGGTGGTGGCTTAATAATTCCAAAAGGGAGCAGGAGACTGAAAAGGACCTGTTAATCAGTCTGTATAGCAAAGCATATGCATTTTCAGTTCTGAGATTCTTTATTTCATGTGTTTCCCTTTCTAAAATTATCTTTCCACTGTAATTTTGTGAATACAACTTTCAATTTTCAGAAAATCCATCCAGGGAACAGTGAATTATTGTTCGATTCTGCCATGTTAAGAAAATTCTGTGTCTTAGAGAAGAGAGAGAGAAATCCTAAATTCACACTTTGTTTCCCTCTTCCCTTTTCTTTACCTTAAACAACGCTTCCTGTAATTTTCTTGGAAAAAGATGTTATGAGTTCAAAGACAAAAGTTAAAAACTCTGTTGTTTAAGCATGCCTAAACTTTGACAAATATTTACATAAATTAACAATAATCATCATCACACTTTGATAGTTCTAACATGCTCTGGTATGAAACATTATATGAGACTGAAACAGATGTGATATCCTATTAACACTTGAGTTCTCCTTTCCTTTTCCAGCATGGAACGCAGAGCAAATCATTCAGCACCCAAATATGCTTGCAAAGTAATCTAATGCAATGATCTGTTTTTAAATAAGCTCTAAACCTAGTGGCACAAGGATCATCAGTGCAAAGGCTGAGAAAAGATTGTTTCAGTTCATCCTTCAAACTGAGGCCATTAGCAAGGCTCCTGCAGAACAAGGACAAACCAGCAACATTAGCAAAGGATTCTGTAGGATATCAGTGAGTGATGACAGGACCGAAACTGTAAAAATTTAGTTACATACTCATTTGACAAACAGTGAAATAAGACCTACATGAAACACTGAAAAAACACTAATGATACTTTTCCCCCTTTCCCTGTCCTGTTCCCAGATATTCCTGCTTATTATTAGAGCTTCTCTGTTCAATAATTTGTGTACAGAATGATTAACTGTCACACATGCCTGGAATGAATTCATTCCATTTCAAGTCAGTTTTCTTTGACGAAGTAACAGATATATGAGAAACTTCCTGCAGGGTTGTGTTTGGAGAGCTGGATTTCTTTTTTAGTTAATAAAGGCATTAAACATATTTTACCTTTGTGATGTGTGTAGTTGTGGTAGTAGAAACGGACTCCGACGTAATTGTCTGTGCACTCACCAGCACGCCGGCATCGCCACCAGCGCTGCCATCAAGCTGTAAGGAAAAGAAAAAGGTATTTTTGTATTTTGGCATTTAAAAATTTTGTTTTCACAAGAGAAAAGGCTGGTTTTCACATTCTTTAGTTCCCTTAGAACAGAAATCTAAATAGAAGCCGTCTAAGTTTACAAAGTCATGTAAGACTATTGTTAAGGCTCATTCCTGTGGAAACATCATGATCACAGTTATGTGGTCCTTTCAGGAGCAATAAGATATTTTAATCAAGTTTCCAAAAATGAGTTATACATTTGCAGACAGCAACTAAATCTTTATTTAGAAAAAAACAACTTGAACTTCTGAACTAATTGTCTACTTATCTAATTCATAGCCAAAGTATAACCTTATCTGCTAGCAGGAAAGTATGTGCTTTTGAAAAGCATTTTTGGACATTATCTATTTTTACCTACATAACTGGAATAAAAATCAGTTTGCAAACAATATAACAAGCCAGTCACCATACCTGTGAAGATTCATATGTGATAGTTTTAGTTTCTGTTTGCACAATTGGAATTTCTTTAGTGGAGATTTCAGTTCTCTGCGTGGCATCTGAAATGGTTACCATCTCTGTTTTCACTACTGGAGGCTGTGATGCAAGAAATAACCAATCAATTCAAAAGACAGAAGAAGTTTGTAAAGTGGAACAGGAAAGCTCAAGAAAATCAACAGTAAGATAAATATTTGGTTGGCTTCCCAATCAAAAAGCATGCAGTAAAGAAAATGAAATGAAGATTAATACATCAGCCCTCTACATAACATCTATCTACATAACATTATAAGAAAATTTATCGTCCTAATAACCTTGCCAAAGTTCAGTATTTCAGCCAACAGTACATATCACAGAGGGCAACTGCTAAACCAAAGCTGCAACGCATGTACTGAAAATGTGTAAAAGCCATCACTAGGAAAAAAAAAATAATCTTAGTTTGCATAAAGAAATTAATAGCTAGCTCAGATGGATAAATTTCATATTAGAATTAATCTGGGAAAATACTTATCATTCTTTAGTCTGCAAATCAAGACTAGAAATTCCAAGGAAATTACATAAAAGTTTAACATATTAACACGTACTACTTCTGGAACAGAAAAACACCTTTGACAACTGGATTTTAAGCAGCCTACATTCAATGTAAGAATTCTGTAAGTCAACGACTTCTTTTGACAAAGATCCTAAAAAGCCATTTAGAGTTAGCTAGTGGTGTTTTCTGCAACATCACAAAGAAAGCAATTGACGCAGGGTCTCTAAGTTAGTGAACTCATGACTTATCTTACTGTAGCAGATTTTCAATGTTTTTATGAACTAAAGGTCTTTGATATTTTTCTAGATACATCAGCTGCTATCTCCCATTATTTTGAATACACATGCGGTAAAATCCCAGGAAAAAAACAAAAAAAACCCCCTTTCTTTCCCTCTACACAATTGCACACCCAGCAGCCCTTCTCCCCTTTCCCTAAACTATCTGTGCTATTAAGAAGCATAGGTGCTTGCAAATTCTAAAGGTCTAATAAACTAATTCTTTCATATCATTAATCATAACAGCTGTATGTGCAAAAAATATGCCCGGATTTAAAAGCAAAGAAAAAATTTTGCCACCATTACAAGAACAAGCAGGTAGATAACTACCAAAAAAACCATCTAATTGTTGAAAAACTCAGCAGATCATGACCTTACCAAGACATACATCTCTGCATTTCATTTTTTACCTTTCTGCTTCTTTATAAAGTTTGCCCAGCAAGGAACTTTTTCCTTAAAATCTACACCACTAGAAGACTTCATAGAACCACTGTTATATTTGCCTCACCTATGCAATTTCTAGCCATACATATACTAGCCTATAAATCCATAATATAGAAGGAGAAAAAAGAAAAAGGTAAGAAAAACCGTGAGTAATAAGGGGGGGGGGGGGAAGAAGAAGCAAAAATTTGTGACAGGTGTTTTCTAATAACTTTCCAATCACAATTACATGTCATGGACTTGTCAAAAACAATTGACAAATAGACAAGACAAGACTTAAAACATCTGAAACATGTAAATAATAAATATACATTAACTAAGTGCATATAAAATGAGGAGAAAAAAAAAAAAAAAGAGATATCAGTCTTCGGAAGGTTTGCCTTACTGGTGATTCTCACTCAGTTCTAGCAAAAAGTCAGAAACCATAACTGAAGGAGACAGAATTTCACTGCTCAACAGTGGTTTCTCCTTCCAAATGATCTGAATGTTGTTGGATGCCAGAAGATGTGGAGGAATAGGAGAAGAAGAAAGGCAGGTATATCTTTCACCCCAAGAAATATCTCCACTTAATCTAGTTGTCATACTGTTCTACCATTTACCTCAGAACAACAAATTAATTGTGGTGCAACATCAATGTCAACATGAGACACATCTCCATTGAGTTTGAGCTGTTCCTCCTCTTTTTCTTGACCTAAATCTTGCTTAACTTGCTCTGACAATTTCTTCTCTTCTGTAGCTATGGTAACTGTATTTTTCTGGACCAGATCTTCAGCTGTAACTTGTGTGGGCTCAACTGGTACATTTAGTTTACTGCCTTCTGGTGTGGCTTCCACATGTTGAATTTTTTCTTCATGTTCTTTCGTTTTCATGTCTTCCTCTTCTTCCTGTTCTTCCCTGATGACTTCCTCAATTGCCCTATGATGTGGCTGGTATTCTCCCACCTCTTCATCCTCACTCTCACTACTACTGCTGCTGCTGCTACTATCTGATGGCAATGATGAAGAGTCCTTTTTTGACAGATGCTCCACCTTACACGTTTCCCCAGCATCAGTGGCAACTTGCATTTTCCCTTTGTTGGTTTCGTCTATGACTACTGTTTCTTCTATCCCAAACTCTGCCTGCTTCTTCTCCTCCACTATGTCCAGAGTCTCATGTGAACTCTGCACAAAAAAACATGGATGAGGGGAAAAAAACAAAAGTAGAGTATATGAATAAATAAAAATGAAATAAACAAAATTAGCTGATGGCTGGTTCATGTCATGTAGAAGACAAAAGATGGTTGTGATGGTTAACTGAAAAAGGAAGAGAAGAATGAAGATGGATTGGAAGAGTTAAGAGCCAAATTTAGTCATGGAAAAAAATCTGTAGAACCTTATCAGCATCGCTGACTCCAGTACAAGGCCCTTCTGCTCTGGAAGCATGTCTCTGTGGAACAAAAAGCAATCAGAGGACAAAAATCAATGCATAACCCTTTTCAACAGCGCAACATCCTCCAAGCAAGCTTTTAGGAATGTATATACGTGATACTAGACAGATACTGAGTATTCACTGCAACATTCACATAGAACTATGCTCATTTCCTCACACTTCTTTGAAATGTTTATCAAAAGTAGGTAAGTATTGTGGATATTAATAACTGGCATAAGAATTGAATTACGAAAGCCTGAAAACAAAAAGCATGAATGCATTGGCCAGGGATGCTACCAAGGCAGTTACTTCGCTCAGTTAAGTCATGAATTAAGAATACATAATGTTAAGGGAAAGTAAAAAGAAAAAATAAATTAACATTCTACTAGCAGTTTATCATAATTTAAAAAGAAATAAGGAATACATTATTATATGGGTTTAATAGTTGCTCATCTTTGGTCTGTTACTTTACGAAACTTAATAGATAAGAGGAAGACTGTTTAGGGAGGCAAGCTGTCAGAACAGCAATATATGATTACCAAGAAGATCCCATTAGAATTCAGTTTGGAGCCAAGATGATGATACTAAAGCAGCTATATTAGTATTTGTTCCATAACAAAATGATCTGTGATGGATATCCCAGAGAACCCACTGTAAATGATACATTAGGTAGTTAGGGTAGGGTTTTTTTTAATCTAATGTATTTTTAGTGAGCAGTTTGCAGCAAAATCAAGAGTTCAAATGATAAGAACACAAAAATCAGCACATCATCTGTGACTTAATCCTAGCTTTTATTGCTGTTAACCAAGCAAAGCACCTAGGGGAGGGTAAAGCCTAAAACAAGCACCGACTCCTTCCTGCTCCTGGAGCGCTGCAGGCTCAGAATTTTGCTCTCCAGCTGGATCTCTCTCCCCCTCTAATACTAGCAGGCAGCTGACTGGCCGGGGCACACGACCGCAGGCCCACGTGGGCGCAGGCAGGCGGTGGCCCCGCGCCCTGGGAGCGGAGGGGATCCTGACCCACGCCCAAGCACCTGGGGCGGCGCGGCCGCGGCGCTGGCGCCGGTCTGTTCCCCCGCAGCGCCCTCTGCTGGCCCCGGGCTGGCGGCGGCGAAGGGCCCTCTGGTGCTGGCGCCAAAGCCCTCCTTACTAAACAAAATGGAGGTTATCTCCTCTTCTAGGCTCTAGACGGGTCAGAGAAGGGAAAGGAAAGAATTAGACAGCGGCGAGCGGAGCGGCAGCCACCTACAAAGGAAAGGTCGGGCGAGAGAGAGACGTGACAAAGGCGAAGGGCTCGGCGGGAGCAGCGGGGCACGGGCAGCCCCCGGGGCGAGACGGGGACGTGGGGGGGACACACAGCACAGCCGTGCCTCCACCGTGAACAGCACACTGCGGGAATTGGAAACATCGACGTTCACACCGATCTCCCAGACAGAGCGGTTTACTTAGGTGGTAACTCCGTATTTACTGCTGGGGTATTTTTTCCCCTTTAAAAATCCATTTTTGACACCACCTAATGCCCAGCTGGCGCAGAGCCCAGAGCTGTCAGACACGTTTGCTTGGAATACATACCCACAATGCTGAAATGTTAAAATACTTCTTATTTATTTATAATAAATGTTACATATAGGTTTTTCAAATGCTTAAATAACCTAAGCAAATTCGTGTCTCTTAAAAATCTGTTTTCAAAAAGCCTTTCCCATTTTACTGGGAAAACTAGTTTTATTTAAACATACATAAAAGTCTATAATTGCTTTAAAGCATAAGTCATGTTCATAGTCTCGTCTGTTTTCTGTAGGACTATAAATCTGTATGGGTAAGCAAACTTAAAAAATTTATGTGGGTACAAGCCCTCTGAAAAGGCTAAAATTCTTTATTCCAGATTTCTTTCAACGAGCTCTCATAAGAAGTTAGAAGTAAAAGAGGTTAAAATAAAAAGCCAACAATGTACAAATACTGAACAGGGACATAACACACACTTCGGCAACATTCCGTAAGAGACACTACAGTCTTAGAAAAGAGCACTACAGAGAATCATGGCAGAAGCACATGCCAGAGGAAAGCCAAGGTGCCATGCAGACAACTGCAGCCTTTGTGGATTCACCGTGGGAGTAGCAATGTAGAATCCAAACCAACAGAAGTTACACCATGCTACTGTGCATATACTGCAACACATATGGCATGCAGAAGAATAGAGAAGGAAAAGAGAAAGAACTCCTACATTGTTTTTCCCTACAATAAAATTTAAACTTTATCTCAAAGGTGGCTAAGGAAAGTTATTAAATCTGCCTTCATGAAACACTGAATATCCATCAGGGCAATGCGTTCGTCATCCCCACTTTCTTTCCCTAGTTTACTACACCCAGTAAATGTTCATACGTTAACATATTACATCAAATGGCAAAAATGTTCATGATCCTCCTTTTACCATGCTCTGGTACCTTGTTTTCTAATCACTCAAAGCAGTTAAAAAAAAGCAGGGGAAAACCAAAATCTTTATGTGGTATGTGGTCAAACTGTGTTTCTCTTTCTCACCCCCATCTCTTATATATACAATTAAAGAGATTACATACTGCCCATTGCTTTGAATTTTACCACCTTCAAATTTTTGGGTCTTCTAGTCTTTTAAAAGGAAAACCCTAGCGACACAATTTGTTTGATAATATAACCCCTGTTCCCTGAGGAGGCATTTAGTAAAAATGATTAAATGTATAGATAGAATTGGCACTTTTCATCAATTTTGTATCAGCCTGTGAAGATGTTTAAATTCCTGGCAAATTCCATCTGGTACACAGTCATACATTCTGACATGAAATACTGTTTACAAGCTGCAGGGAATGGATTAAAGGAAAAAATATTGTGAGTATCCATAAAAGAAAAACATTTAATGTAGTTATTTGTAACATACATCTCAATGTAGCATGATTTTTTTTTTTAATTAAGTCACAGATGCTGTGCGCTTTTGAGAGTACGGTGACATAGAAGAATTGTGGCATTAAAGAGATGTACCCAAAGCAACATTTCTCATACACATAAAATTACTTGTTTACAAGTGTTTTTACTGGAGCAAAAGAAGGATGAAAGGAAAGAATACTAGCAGTAGTATCCCTGCTTTATTCTTGTCTATTGTCCAACTATCCTAAAGGACAGGTGAGAATACATGAAGTCCACAGATATGACTGAGTCTATTAATACCAGCAAGTTTATAAATTGGGGGTAACAAGACTTGAACACAGACTTCTCTGCACCCATCAACAAATAATTCAGGATGGAAATACAGTTTCCCAGTCATCATATTTATATGTGTTACTGAAATAGGACTGACAGCTTCACATTAACCTAATAGACCAAAAGTGATGTAAAATAGCAACATCACAGTTGCTACTCCTCATCACTATCACACTGCTACTAGTCCCACTGGTTATATAGTGCTTTTCATTGCACAGATAATAAACCAGCTTATCAGGGACAAAACCTCCCTACCTTTCCTGGATGAAAAGAGAGGTACAGAAGTGGGGAGGTACTCAGAACCAGGCGGCCTTTGAAACAAAGCTACCTATACAGCATTATTGATTTGAATAATGAACACATAAAGCAAAAAGTTCCTTTGTGAAGTGTCAAATAACTGCAGGCAATTATTTCCATATAGAATGGAAATACATATTTTGCTGTCATCCCTGTCACATCAAATACAGTAATTTTCCAGTGAAAAACTGTTTTTCTTTTCAAATAGTAGCAATTCAGAACTTCACAGTTAGTGTGATGTTTAAGCAAAATGTTGCTGGCATTCATATGTGTGTATATATACAGATACACAGAGATCCCAGTTCACAACCCAACATTATCCTTTCAGTACTGGCTTTAAAAAGTTATTTCCATCAAGAAAAAAAAAAAAGAAAAAGAAAGAAGCGCCCAAGCTAGCCCGCAGCAGATACAGCAAAAAGGCAGTAGGTTTCAGGGCAGCCACCTTATCGGTTTCCTCTGGTTTTGCTCCAGCAATCCATGGCATTGCAATCCATTGTTTCTCCTTCCCAGGCAGCGTTTTCACTTGGAAAATGTGGTCCCCTTTTTTCTATTTAGTTTTCATTTTATAAAACCAATGTAAATCAACATGCAATGAGACAGACATACATTATACATAATATAAAACCAAACCATCGGAAAGTGACAGAACATACTAGGTGAGGAGAAAAAAAACCAAAACAAAACAGAATAACTTGGAGGGGCCCTCAACTTCAATGCAAAGAAATCAACACAAAAAGTACACACAACCATAAAATAAAAACTAAGTTACACTTCTACATAAATGTCTGTTTTAACCAAAAATATATTTAGCTATATCGCTATTAAATGAACCAATGTGTCATGACTATTTGAAAATATGACCATCTGTACCTCTGCAGATAGCACTATGTATAGAAATATTAAGGTACTACTCAGGAATTTGAGGAATTTCTTGGCAGTGACCATAAATTAACAAAATAGCCATTAAAGAAGTGATCCATAGAGTCAGTAACTGTTATCTGTATGGACTTACTCACAGTTCAGATTGCTTACATATCTTACTGAAATAATTCCTATTAACAAAAATAATTTGGTAGCATCAAGCCTGCTTAACTGAAAGCACACCTCTCTGTGGACTGAAAAGAATGCTTAAAAATTTAGGGGATAGGACAATACATTTAGGGAGAGAAGGGTGGGAACCATGCTGATAGAAAAGAATAACAACACAACATAAACTGACTGCTTTTGAAGACTGATTTGCTCTTCTACTCTACTGAAAGAAGCTGCAAGTAACCCAATAATACTAAAAGTTTCGCAACAGCATGAGAAATTTATTTGAGTAGCTTTCTAGCCACAAGCATTTAGGATGATAATTGTAGAAAACTATTTTCCGTACTGCTGTTTCAATGTTCGGTAAGAAAGGAGGTATAGATAAAAAGTAGATACATTCGTTTTATAGACTTTTGAAGATTAAGACAGAAAATTTTAACAACTACATTAAATGTGTCCTAAAGAAGTCAGCACAATAAATTAGCTGATCATGTAAAGGTCCTTCTGAAACAACACACAGACTATTTGTGTATTTATGCACAAGCTGTCTATGAAGAGTTAAAGAGATAAAAAGCAGGGAAAAGTTCTACTGTCACTGAAAAGTTATCTCCATCAATCTGTGTAAATCAGAATGAAATTTAAGATGTCCTTAATATACCAGAAAATATTGCCATTGCTTCCATTTTCTTCTAATTCAGTTGTTCCCGTAGAAAAATAAAATTCCACACACTATTTAAGATCAGGCCCAACAGTAAGTGCTAAAAAGTTAATGTACACTTAGTATAAACAAACACTACATTAGACAAATAAAGTGTTAATCTAAAGGAGAAACTGCATTTACTGTATTACATACAGGGTTGTATGGGGACACATGCGGAGAGGTGTCTGCAGTGACATACCCCTTGTGTCTGTAGGGACAGAGGTGTGATACGCCGCTTTTCCCACTCATTTGGGCGTGGTTCAGGTGTGGATTCCATGAAATTGCGCTTGAGCTCACTAATGCTAGCCTGGTGTTTCAGTAAGTCGTCCTGGGTCTTATCCAGGTCCTAGCAACCCGCAACATAAAACAAAGTAGGACAAAACACGACAACAAAAGCAAACTTAACTGGAAAAAAAAAAAAAAAAAAAAGGGAAACAAAAGCAACCAAACCAAGGAAAGTGCCTTGTGTCTGAAGAGGTGACCTTCTGGAGAGTGCCTTAAAATAAAAAAGTTTAAGGATATAAGGGACCAAGATTTTTTGGTTTTGTTTCTTCCATATTTTAAAGCAAAGGAAGAATAATACTGTGCATAATTATTTAACAGAGGACTACTTTAATCCAAAACATGAAACTATTAGCCCTTTGAAACAATAATAATTTCCAGTTGCTGTTTGCTTTCATCTATAATTTGTAAGTACAGAAACAAGTGTTTCGGAATACTGCCCAGCTAACATAACTGAAGGTAGCTGTAAAAATAGCTGAACCCAAGGAGCATAAAAATGCATCTATCTTGATATCACAAGCTCCAAGAAAAATACTTACTTCTTTGAACACAGTACTGCACAGCCAAATATGCAAGCAGCTAACACCTGCTTAGCTTCAGAGGGACTACTCATTGTGCCTCTCATGTAGGCTTAAACTTACTGGAGGAATCAGATTTAAAGACTTAAAACCTGTTATCTGCCAGTTCCACATTTAAGAACCTGACAGCAGACAGAGACAAGTAGGAATAGTTTCTGTGCATGGCAATACCAAAGAAATGAACTCTCTGAATTGCACCTCCATAGGCCAATGCCAAAGGAGACACCACCGTGTGAATACCGAATTAGATTTGTGATGACCCCTTGAGGCTAAACTGCAGCACCTTGGATCAAATAATTACAGGCTAGTTTTTCACTTTGTACCGATACAGAGTAGAGGTAAGGTTCAGGAGATATCCAGAAACATAACTGCTCTGGTAATCAGGTGAAAACATATCTGCTTAGCTTTCTTGGAAATTCATTATCCTTTAAATACAAAGGCTGGGCTTTGGTGGGGGGAGCAGATTTCACCCTGTGTTTATAATGTGTCCTCCTTCCAGCATTCCAGGTCTTGAGAAAACCCTGTGTTGCTTATGCTCACTCTAACACAAGATGTTTTTCAGTATTCTTTTGTTAAGTTCAAGTTTAAGCCTCCAGTCCATTTCCAGTAAAGAATTAAAAGACAGAAGATTAAAATTAAATATTATCATTGCAGACAATTATTAATGAAGTTTTGTCAAAAGAACGTGATCAGAAGTAATAAGGTAGGTAAAGAATCTGGATTTGTACAAAGATTTTACATACTTTTTAGCAGATCATTCTGAAATTTTACTTTAACTTGGTAGGATTTTTATTACCAGTGATCACAATGCAAAGACGCCTCATATTAAGTCATAAAAAAATCCAACCCCAAATTTATTAGTTCTAATTTCTTTTCATTTGCATCTTCAGCCCCAGTGGTGCTGCACATCTGTTTCCTAATTCTCTGAATAATCCTACGTGCGATTTGAACACTTGAATCTCTCCCCTTCTGGCAGCTCGGTAGGCTTGTATTTTCACAAGACCACTTTTCATTCTGGACTAACAAATGAGACATTAGATATGACCTCCTAAAGTTTGTATTTCCTGAGTGAAGTAAAATCTTATGCCAAAGGCATTCAATTATACAACTGAAGCTTATAACAATCATGTCATTATTTTAAAACCTGTCCTGGCTTGACACAAGGCACATTTCTTGGACTTGATCAAAGCACAGTTACGCAATGCACACTTTCAGTGCTTTAGTAAGTTATACACAAGCAAATTTTCAATAGTGATCAAAAGCTGCAAAAAGCCATAAAACATTAGTTGGGTTACTGCGATCCATACAACTCCATTTTACTGAACAAAACCACTGACTTTTAATGAGACCGTTTTTGTGACAAAGGGAATTATTTATAGCCCTATCTGGATGAATAAAGACAGCAGTAGAATTTTCTAAAACATCTTCAGGTATTAGCTTAAGTTATTAACTACAAGTTAAATGATACTGATTACAACTACAGTCTCCGATTAAATAATCGAGATTAGCAGTCTATGTGAAAATTCTTATAATAAAAATCTCTACTTCAGTGAGTAAGCACTACCTATGAACGTTACTGTTCATAGCACTTTGCTGTTGTGCATCTTCAACGAAATCCAACCTTCAGGAAGCAAAAATTATTTTTTGTTTTTCAAATGGAAGTAAAGCAAATATTTCAGAAGATATCTAAACATTAATTTTGAATATCTGATCCTTGCATCATTTCTCAACGCTCCTAAAATCAACGAGTGTCAGAACCAGAACTAGTTTTCTAAACTTCTATGCTTGATCCTAACTCCTTTTATTCAGCTAATGTATTTGATGAAGGTTGATTAAACTGGCAAAAGCTAGAAACCCTGCTCAACAGAAAATGCATACACTGAGAAACAATATACAGAAATCTGTTTACAATTGTGAATTGGACCCATGTGTTTGCTTTATCTAAATAGGGCTATTATTCCCAGTTGCCACCTTGAAGACATCTTGCAAAAATATACAAATATACATTCAAGGTTCAAGATGAGGTTTTGTTGTGGGGTTTTTTTGGATTTTTTTTGTTTGGTTTTTTTAATTTAAACTCAGAAACTAGAATGATAACATGCAACATTTCCAAGCTGGTTTTCCCCATGCACTTCATGCACTGTGTCCATAACAGCCTGCAAGTGACCTCCCATCCCATGCAGCCTGGCAGCCCGTGAGAATGGAGAGTATTTTTCACATTACATACAAACCTCCAACATTAAATTGCTATGTCTGACATAAATATTTTCCCCGTCTACTCTCAAGGAATTGATCTGTGAAATTAAACCACACACAAAAAAAAAAGAAAAAAAAGAAAAAAAAAAAAAAAAAAAAAAAAAAAAAAAAAAAAAAAAAAAAAAAAAAAAAAA
>NW_020955265.1:2196052-2232892 GCF_003031625.1 Empidonax traillii
AAAAAAGAAAAAAAAGAAACATAAAATAGACCAGCAAATAAATAAAAAAGGACCCTTATAATCAGTTTAAAAAAAGGAAATAAAATGGTTAGGTGAAAAGGCACTATACAGACAGAACCCACAGAAGATTTAGGGTGCTAACAAGGCAGGCAGCTACAGCCAAGTTCAGTTGTAAAAAAAACAACCACAAAAAGAACCAACCACCTTCTGCTGTGGTTCCTCCTCTTCATATTCCACCTATGTGAGCACATGACAAATTAGCAAGAAAAGGAGCTGTTAACATATGCTTACAGACTAACACAGAGGCTTCATCTCTTTGTAAATGCTGCAAAGCGTGCTGTATTTACAGACCTTTACTTTTTCGGCCCCAGATGTCGAAATTAAGCGACTTTGGTCTTCTTTCACCTACATTGTTGTAGAATGGCTGAAGTAATTTTTGGCACAAGCAGCATGAAAAATGGAAGTTTCACCCTGTGTCCCTTTCTTGCTGTACTTTTTAGTGTTTCTCAGGTGAAAATTTACGAATGAGTAACAAAGAAAAATGATATGCATAATTTCATATGGTAAGCAACTTAAATTCTGCAACAAGTTGATGGGAAAATGGAATCTAATCCAGGACTTCTTTTGGGAAAAGTCAAGGGTTCAAGTCAAACATTTGAATACTGGATCTACAAACTGTCTTAATATTTTTGGAATGTTGCTGACTTGGGATTAGTTATTTAAACACACTCCCTCCTTTTTTAGGTGAGTATATTCCTTCTTAAACTGCAATGCACTCTGTTGGAAATGGTAGCTAATCTTCATATCTTCTCTCCAAGTATTCTGAATGCCTTAAGGAACAGCATCCTTTAAAAAGCATATCACTTCCCAGTCTTTCCACAAGTACAAATAGCAACAGGTAACATTAGAAAAGATGCATTTAGAAGTCAACACTCTGCAAGTATGTAAATTTGAAGAGGGGTTTCTTACTGCTCATACTGTTATATTTTGGATTCTGTGTGAATGCACATTTTTGCATTTTTATTCTTTTCTGACTTATCTTGGGTTCTGTTTTCTGTAACTTTATGTTACAAATTATGGATTGAATTAGGTTACAGAAACATTGAGAAAATCTTTACAGTCATGTTTTTCATTGTTTTAAACTTAGACTGGTGTTATAATGACATCATATCATATTTACTGTGTTTTTAATATGTACATCCATTTAGCAAACTTTGTTAAATGTAACATTAAACAGGCCCTCCTCCTTTTTGATTGTAATATTTGGTTTCATATTTCCTGTGAGGATCAAAATAAAAGACCTTTTTCTAGTGCTGTAACACACACGCGCAGCAGACATAAGGAAAGGAGGCATTTTGTCAGCCAGTCCAGATGATCAGAGCAACGTATCAATGTGACTGAGGCTTCTGTACAGCAATTTTAGCAGTGTATTCCGAAGAATATTCAGACTGCAGTGATTCAGTCTGACACAAACTGCAATCCCAGCTAATGAATGAAATCGGTATCCACCCTATCTGCTGCTAGAGATTAATCAAAGCATGTAAAAAAAAGAAAAAGAAAAAGTGCTATGGACAGACTCAACTTTGCACACACCCTTGTAGAGCTGAAACATCTGAAATCTGGAATAACAAAAAGCTGATTTGATGATTTTAAAGTAATCAGTGTTTTCTGATTTCAGCTTTTAGGAATTTCATTTTTCAGATCCAAACAGAATTTTGGCAATGTGCATTCCAGTCAATGCACGCAGGAGACGTGCTTTTTAAAACAAATTGATAGTGTGAGTAGAACTTGAAAATAGTACCAAATAATAACATATCTATCATTACACAGAGCACTTTCAGTATTAAAATTTATGCTCCCGTAACATTTTGAATTACCAAGCAAGTCCACCTGCAGCTCAGTATCTGTAGAACTGAATGAAATTATGCATGCTATAGGAAATTAGGCAGAAAAACCACAAGCTAAAAATTATTGACTAAAAATCCCACATTGGGAATTTTTCACATAGAAGAAATGCTAAAAAGATACAGATATACACATGTGCGTGCGTGTATTTATTTATTTTACAGGCATGTACGTAGACATATCTCTATACTAGGAAGTGTGCAAAACTGAGCAAGCATAAAAGCCATGTGCAAGTGTCAACATTTAAGCAACAAAATTACACACCTCCTCTTCCTCTGCTTTGTCATTCAGGTCATTGCCATTAGAGCCACTAAAGGAAGTCGCCTTAGGCTCCAGGTAGCAGAGGGACAGAGCGAGAGGAAGGGAAAATGTGAGTGAGAAAGGAATAGACTGGAAAGCAGACAGAAGCAGCACAAAGATAAGGAGAAAAGAGGGGATGAAGGAAGGAGAGGTAATAGGAATATAGTGCTGAAGGCCAGGTGGGAGGAAAGAGATGCAAACATCAGGAAGGCTAGGAAAAGTAATATAGCCATCCTCATCAAGCAGCGAACGGTAACTAAAAGAAAGGCATCTGAACAAGCTGAATGAGACACACAGCTCAGTGCTTTTGTAGTCATTTGTATGGATTTTTCCCTCAACAGCAGGGGAGCCTCGACTAGCTAGGGGTCTCATAGATTCAAAGATATTATTTGGTGAAGCTGTTGTAGTTTTATTATGATCTGATGTTTGTTCCATGGAATTGCACTCTGAAATGTCTGGGATGGTAAGGAGGGGCTCTTCAAAGGAATCTTCCTCTGAAATATCTGAAAGCATGTCCATCTCAGGGACAGGTGACAAGTTTGTGAGATGGCATGACACAGAATGGATGGGTAGTGATGACGGGTGTATGTGAGTGAGCTGAAGAAAAAAATTCTGTGCAGAGTGAAAATGAAAGCACAACAAAAATGCAAGTTTGAAGGCACATGAAGAGGGAAGAAAAAGAAATTATTAGTTAGTGAAAACTTTTACTCAGACAAAGGGATAGCTCTACTAAAGCAATAGAAATAAAAATAAAAATTTCCTTGTGTTTTACAAGCAGCCAACTTGTTTACTTCTGTGAATTATAAAAGGAACCTATTACGAATCTTTTATTCTCAGGCTGTAAAGAACCGTGCACTTTTGAACTCTAATATTCACTTAAAACAGATGGAAGCAGACAGACATTCAGAGCTTTAGCAGAAAGGTCAGAGGACAGTGCAGTACACGAAAGACAAGCTGGTATTTGATTCTTAGGTTTATAACTATTTTCTCTAAGATTTTAAGAGAGCCAGAAAGAAAAAAGAAAGATCTGATAGGGATAAAAGAAAGCTCTTCACAGAACAGGCATGTGTAACAAAACCTTACTGAACAGCTTCCTGGAACAATTTCCTGAAATACCACCTCTTTTTTTCTTTTTCTCTCCTCTGATTAAAATATGGAAAGATACCCAAACAAGGGAGTATCACCATTTTATCAAACCCAAAGGCAAAACACAGTGATTTATTTTACTGTCTTTGTCACATGAAAAAACTGTGTATGTCTTTTTTCTAGGCTAATTCAAAAGTTTTTCAACTTGCCAGCAAACAAAAAAAATGCCACTATGGTATTGTTGTCTTCCTACACTTGAATGCAGTGGAAACATATGAACTGTACAGAGATACTCAGCAGTCTCACTAGGAATAAAATGGGTAGCTAACTTGCAAAAATGTTTGAAGAACAAAATTACTCTTAAAAGTAAGTTCTGGAGAGTTGCTGAAAAAGAAATTATCTCCAAGAAAGAAAAAGCAGTAGATTTTAGTTAACACTTTAGGTGAAAATTTTTACATCAAATCATACAAAATCTAAATTTAATTTTTTGACCTATTTCCCCTATAGCTCAAACCAACAAGACAAGTAAATGTGTGCGACGGGAACAGATCACAGTACTCAACTTTTCACAGAAATCTATACCTTAGTCAACATTCCAGTTTTTAAAGGATGAAATAATTCTGCAATGGCTACTAAAACAATACTATTACCTATGGTAATTAAATTCAGTCATAATATCTCCAACTCTGTAGTTGGGTGTATTTTGTAGAATGTAGAATTCTGTAGTTTGTAGAATGTACACACCTGTGGATATATTAGTATTTCTTTTTAAAATCTGAAGGAAATTAATAACATTATTTACCCTTTGAAACAGTTTTTCAAGAACTCCTGCAAGCTTACTAAGAACTCAAATTAGATTTATAGCAATAAAAGAAACCCCAGCTCAATGCCATTTAGAAGTTTGTATTCTCGTTTGCTCACATACACTTACATGAAGTTAACACATAGAAAGCACTTGACAATTTTCCTTGAATATTTTAATATGATGTTCTGTATGATATTCAGAAGCAATAGACACTAAATAACCACACATGGACACGCACCACATGAATAAATAATTTTGTGCGGAAGTCAGCCATACCTTTCCATCCTGAGTCAATTCTAATTGTGGAGTTTTGATTGGGCTTCCATCTTCTTCTCTGCCACCTTCTTTTAAATTGGCCTGACCAGCAGCTTCAGTGTCAATGATTTTATCTCCAGCAGCCTGGCCTCCAGTAGCAGAGAAGTCTCTTAGACTTTGGTCTGAGACACCCATGGGAGCTATTAGAAAACAAAATAATTTTGATTAATTTGGGTACGTTGAAACATTTTGGTTTTAAGTCTTCTCAAGTGTTTTATGATGATGTCAGCAATGAGTAATACAGGCTAGTTACTGAGTGATACAATATTTGTCAGCTTCTTGGCCTTACAGGATGTCTGTGGTTCCCATTGCACTGATATGAACAGCAATGTGCCCTCATCATAAAATGTGCACTTACTATGCAAGGGGAAAAAACCCTCCAGTTATCAAATTTATCAACTGATCTCTTCTTGGATGGCAAACAGAGCATTTTTTTGTGTATACATCCCTAAGTTCCAGAAGTAACTTTTGACAAATCACAGAGTAATTTAAGTTGGAAAGAACATCCAGAGCTCAGCTAGTCCAAACCTCTGCTCAGAGAAGGTCCAGTTAAACCAGGTTGCTCAGGGACTTGTCTGGTTGAGTTTTGAGCATGTCCAAGGTACGCTTCAAACAAACACAAATTTCTTACTTGTAACTAAAATCTGCTGTGTCTCAACTTGCAGGCAGTCCCCACTGCCTTATCACTGGGCACCTCCAAGAAACACATGGCTCTGTCTTTACCTTCCCTGTCAGTAGCTGTAGACAGCAATATGTCACTACAGACTTCTCTTAAAGCTGAAAGATCACAGTTCCGTCAGCCTCTCCTCATATATCACAGGCTCCTGGCCCTCTGGCCAGCTTTGTGGCCCTTAGAGGGCTCACTGTAATATCTCACTGCCCATCTAATATCGTGGAGCCCAAAGACAGACACAGTATTTCAGGTATGGTCTTCACAAAGTACTGAATAGGGAGGGCTAATAATTTCTCCTAATATGCCAGCTGTGCTCTTGCTAATACAACCCATAATACAGTCGGCCTTCTTTGCTTTAAGGGCACAGTTGTGTTGTTCAACTTTGTTCCGTGGCAATCCTCATATCCTTTTGTTCAAAATTTTGACTGTGATGCTTCTGTAAGAGTGAAAGTTTGGGCCTGGACACATGTGCACACATGCCTGTATTCTGTACATGATTACAGTGGATCCCAGAAAGTCTTGATTATACAACCTCTGAGAGCTGGGAAGAATTCAAATTGTTTCTAATCAAAAGAAGAGTCAGGCAGTAATACTGATGTGGTGACAAGACTTTTGGTTGCCACACAGACTCGTCACATGCTATCAGTGCAAGCACATTTGCCTCTTACTTTTACTTTGGTTCTCAGAAGGTAGGAGTTGTAGGTGTCCCAAGCAAGTGTCAGAGTTTGTTCATTTGTCATAGTATAGAAGAATTAATATTTGCAGAGGCAAAACTCTTGTAAGTATAAGATTTTTTAAGAAAATAAGGTGAAGTTGACAGCTCAGTTGTAGCTAAACTCACATCATTGTTATGGTTCACTTTTATTCCAGTGAAGTTTGTGCATGCCTAAATCTAAGTCAAGCTTCATGTTATTTTGCTGAAGAGTTATTCTAATATATATTATTTCAGAAGTCATTTAGAGTAAGACATGTGCTTACACATCTCTCACACATACTGCTGGCATATTTGCCTTTGAAAAGAATGCCTGTTTTCAATAAAGGAAACCAGAAGGTATTTCTGCTCAAAGAAACCAAACTCTACCAATGACAAAAATAACCCACTGCAGCTATTCAAAGTCAACATAAAATTTTTTAACTAAACACTGAAGTATTGAATAAATATACTAGGAGAGCAATATACTGAATGATAGAAAACTAGGAAAAAAGCTTGTTCATGTTTAGTGTAGAGACACTCAGGCCAACCCAGATCCCAAAAGATGCCACTGACCAAACAATTCTGATTAACAGCCTATAATGCATGCCTATCCCATAAAAAAGGATATGAGTAGTGTACACAGACGCTATGTACCACGTTATGTACCCAATATAGAATTCTCCATATATTCACAGCAGTGCCATACAATTGAGGCAGTGATTTAACTTATTGTTTAGGTCCCCTAACATTGATAAATACGCAAAGTGGATACTCCTCACACATCACCCATTAGAAAATGAAATTCATAAATTTGTCAGTTGACCTTCTGGCCATCCATAATGTCAGTATTTTTGAATGTGGATCAGCACATAATGTAATCATTGCACTGAAAAAATAAGTCAAATTTCATACCTCCATCAAGGCTTCTGGAAACACGTTTGCTTGACGTGCGTTCAAAGTATGGAGCTGGTCTGTCTATGAGGTTGCTTGCCTGTCGTGTCTGTGCTTGTGTACGTCCACTGTAGCGGAACTTGGAACCCAAGGTCAGAAACTTTGCTTTTGGAGGCTGTTCTGGTGATACAAGTCTAGAAAGAAAATATGAGGAAGTCAGTTAAAAGGGCTTTATTTTAGGTATTTAATTAGGTACTTTAAAGCTACTTATTGTATTCCAGCTTCAGTTACCTGTGCATAATTTGTGCCCTCCAAGAAAGGACTCTACTGCAAACTCTTCAAACACCTTCTAAAACAATGCATGTTATTTACTGTTTGCAGTTGAAGTGACACTGATAACCATCACATTTTTCCACAGTATGACTAAGCATCTGGGATTCTCATCTTTTGGTGCTATCTTGGTTAAATTGTATTTTTTTGTAGAAAGCCAAGGCCATTATAGGTCCATGCAGAATACCTCTCAGATCTCTCTCCCATAGTTACTTATAGTAAAAACTGTACGTTTCGCTTCCACTGTCTTTCCTGTATTCTGAGGTACTAATATGGCAGTTGTTCCTCAAAGTCAGGGAATGGCATCTCAAAGTTGTATAGAAGGCTGTATCAAGTGATTGAGATGGCTGGAGAGTTGTGACCCAACAGTAAGTAGTCTAACAGTTTACATTCAGACTCTGGTTTCTTCACAATGTCATTTATACATTTACATAGGCTGATGTTTGTTGCATATAAGGACTGGGGAGAAAAATCATATTGTGAAAGGGGTGAAAAAGAGATTCAGTTACTTGTACTGTTAATTCTGGGTACATATATATATGTTTGTACCTTAAATGTTGGAGTCAATGTGAGAAAGTCCAAGTGCCTATGTGGCAGAATTGGTTGTAAGAGATTCTGTTTTGTTCCACCAGGTTTTGACATCGCATGAGTTTGAAGACAGGTCCTCTATACCTCCCTGAATTTTCTTCAGTATAAAAACTTCATATTCATCTAACCCTCATGGCTTGTACTTTTTTTCTGAAATCTGAGCCATCAACTGCAACACTGAGGGTACTGTTTGTACCCGTGCCATCCTTGCTGATAAACAGTCATCACTGCAAGAACTCTTCCCAGTCCCCACTTCTCTGGCAAGGCCTTTGATGTCATTTCCTGGATCAATGTAATGCTGCAAAAAAATGCTCACCCAGCATGGCAGTCTCCATGGCCTAGTCTCTTTCTGCATAAAACTATCAGATTATTGCAAATAGAACTTTCTGATTTGAGGATCTGCAAAGAATGAGCAGCTTACTGAACATCTGCTTTAAAAGCAGAACCAGCAACTACTATGTCCTTTGCACTGAGGATGGCACAAATGAGCAAGCGAGACTTCAGAGTATGCTGACTGTTCTCTTCTTTTGAAGCATCTGCACAGGAATATCTGTGTCAGTGGAATACGATCAACATATGTTAAGACAGTGTCCAGTATTGGGTTCTGAAAACTATGACATTTGTTCTAAAGATATGTCAGCAAAACTGGAGTTTTCAGATACCTAGCAAAAAGACAGGGAGCTACTATGGTGAGTTGACCCTGGATCGATATGAGGGTCCCACCAAAGCCACTCCCCTTTCTCAGCTGGACCAGAGAGAAAAAGATACAACAAGAAGCTCATGGGTTGAGATGTCATCATGAGCAAAACAGACCCAACTTGGGGAAAAATTAATTGAATTTATTATCAATCAAATCAGAGTAGGATAATGAGAAATAAAACCAAATCTTAAAAATACCTTTCCCCTCACTTCTCTCCTTTATCCCAGGCTTAATTTTTACTCCTGATTTGCTCTGCCTCCTCCCCACCAGCAGGGCGGGGGGACAGGGAATGGAGGCTGTGGGCATTTCATCACACACATGAGACACATCAGTGTCTCTGACACTCCCTTCCTCATAGGAGGCAGGACTCCTCACACTCTTCCTCCAGAGTAGGGTCACTCCAGTGGGAGTCAGTTCTCCATGAAATTCCCAATATGAGCCCTTCTCACAGGCTGTAGTTCTTCACAAACAACATCAGCAAGGGTCCCTTACATACATGGTGCAGTCCTTCAAGAATAGGCTGCTCTATCATGGGTTCCCCATGGGGTCAAAAGTCCTGTCAGCAAACCTTCCTCAGTGTGGGGTCTCAGACCCCTTCAGGCATCCCCCTGCTCCAGGGGTGGGTCCTCTACCAGCTGCAGGGTGACAGCCTGCTTCACCATGGTCTGCACCAAGGCCTGCAGGGGAATCTCAGCTCTGGCACCTGGAGCATCTCTTCGTCCTTCTTCACTGACCTTGGGGTCAGCACAGTTGTTTCCCTCACATATTCTCACTCCTCTCCCCAGCTGCCACTGCTTTTGCACAGTAGCTTTTTCCACTTCTTAAATGCATCATCCTGGAGGTGCTACCACTGTCGCCAATGGGCTCAGCCTTGGCCAGCAGCAGGTTCATCTTAGAGCTGTCTGGCATTGGCTCTATCAGACATAAGGGAAATTTCTGGAGCTTCTCACAGAAGCCATCCCTGTAGCCCCCCCACTACCAAAACCTTGCCATGCGAGAAATACAGCTCAGTAGATTATAATTTTCTCGAAGAGATTATGTTTATGGCTTTGTCAAAGCACTAGCCAGAAGGATCCAATCCCCCATGCCTAAGGTGCACATGCACACATCTGAATCTTAATCTGTTCCAACACATTTTTAAAGAAAACAGTTCAAGACAAACTCATCCACTCTTCTGCACTAAGGCCACTTATGTAATAAAATCACAACTATCTGGAACTTCACTTTCATTGCTCCTGTAAGACAGTCTTTTTCCCCATTATTTCAAAGAGAGTGCATTATGTACTAAGAGGAAGAAGGCTAAAAGGGTTTTTCCAAGGTTCCTTCTGTTCTTGATTTTCCAGTTCTGTTCTTGGCAAGGCTACAGCATTAACTGCCATTTTTATCTTCCACCCTGCTGAGATAAACTTTTAATCTTTTAATGTGGAAAAAACAACTAATTACTTCCTGATTGAGGGCACTTGAATGGATTTTTTTGTATTACAGGCCTAATTACATAAAATAACAAAACTATGCATTTACCACTTTAAGGCATTCTGAGGAGACACAAACATTTGTGAAAATTTCAAATAAAACCTCAAAGTGTAAATATAAGCAGGTTGCTGCAGATGCTGGTCAAGATCTAGAGCTCCCAACTGAGCTTACCTCAAAAGACTAATGTAGATACATAGTCTGACTATATTTTTGAAGTAGATTGCTGCTCTTTGAAAATGGTACTGCAATCCCATATGTTTGAGCTGATAACAAGTGAATACAATGCCTTTTGGTTGTCATTTTCAATATTTCAATATTTCATTACAACTTTTATAAATAACTTCATATATTGGCTGAATTTCCTACACATTATAAGAAAATGTATCTTGAGGTGGTTATTTGAGAAAAATTAAAACATTACATAAGACAACACAAGGAATCTTACCATGTTATATAGGGCATGCTAAGAAATTTGAAAGCTAAAAATATACATCTAAACTGTATACAATTTACTGTGGCATTATAGACAAGCTTTACACACTGCAGCAATTGCTTTCTGCTTTCTATCTTTGGAGGAAAATAGAGCTGGATTTATTTTACTGTTTTTAAATCGGGATGAAACATTCTGAGGATTTTCCATCAGATGACATCAGTGGAGTATATGGATTTTACAGAATGGTTGAAGTATTTGTTACATAATTCTTGTTGTAATGTCATTCCTGGTTAGGAAAAGCCACTTCTGATTGGAATAAAATCCAATTATTTTTATTATGTCAGAATTTCTGTAGTAAGATCATCTCATACCTATTAATGCTCCCAATAACTTTCATACTTGCAAATAGTATTTGTCAGTTTAGGATTTTTGACTTCAATAAGATTTGTTTTTTCTTTACTCAGACCTATTTTACTACTATAAAACTAGGAAATTCAGTTTACCAGCAAAGTAAATCACTGCATGAGTTATTTGAAGAGTATTAATAAACACTTCATTGCGCACAGTCTCCTGGTACCCAAGTTTTCTGAAGTTCTCAATCTAGCAAGTATATTCAGCAATAGGATTGCATCTACCTTAAAACACAACTGCTTTTTTAAAAAAAACAGGCTATTGAAGGAGAAAGTTTACCCTTTACATACCCCAGTTACTGTGCTTTAAAGTAAGAAACTCGGATTTAATGCCTATCCAATTCTTAAGAGATTCAACCTACAACTGTGACTCCTAGACTGCATGGGGCACATGCATTCCCTCATGAAATGTGTGTTATTATAAAAATCAAATGAAGATTCTTTAATTCCTTTTTCCCTGGAGGAAGTAGACAGAGGTATAACTCTGCGGCCTGTTGTCAAGTGCTCACTTACAAATAGATCATAGTTTCAATGACCAATTCAGAATTTTATGTTCCTCATTTGCTGGGGAAAAAAATGAAGAGGTTATGGATTATTACATAAACAATAGTCTATTTTCAAAGTGATTACCTTCTTCGAAGAATGACTGTGAATTCATCCCAGCTCATAAGTAAGGAAAAACTCAGCTGTAAGCATTTACACTTGGCAGAATATTCAAGTTAATTGAATACTAACATTAAAGCTAATTGAATGAAGATTAATGTCAAGCCCTGAAAGCTTCATGTGAAGCTTTCTAGGTGGTCATTCCGAAGAGTCTATCCCTCAGGAAATCTTAGAACCACAAAATAAGTCCAGTTGGAAGGGACCACAGTGGGTCCAACATCCCTGCTTAAGCAGAGTCAACCATGGTGGTAGTGGATCAAGGGTTGGACTTGATGATCTCTGAGGTCCTTTCCAGCCTAGCTGATTCTATGATTCTATGATCCTAGAGAACATTGCACAGGATTGCATCCAGACAACTCTTGAGTATTTCCAGTGATGCACAATCACTTGTTTAGTTCCATCCTGTTAGCACTCTGAAATTTTTGATAAAGCAGTTAATTGTACTTGAGACTTTAAGAATTGGTAATTTGAAGTCAGGGATTGTCAGGGTGTCTTCTAAGAGGCATTACTGGACTGAAAAGTTAGGGGCAAAAATGAGGGAAATCTCTACTTTCCTCATATCCTTTAAAAGAAAGATATGAGCATACCTTGTAAAAGAGGGGAAGCAGAGAATTATCATTTACCTGAAGAAAGTATGGTGCTCCACACAAACCTTCCATAACCTTTTAGCAGCCCGATGGTTTGGCAGTTTGAACCCAATAGTGCTCTCAAACTGTTCCAGCTGGAAAGAATCCACAAATAAATTAACCCATTTCCTTAAGATGGCTATTAATTAATAGGTATTGTTCAGATAGTTCCATTACTGTATCAAGATGTAACATTCCTGTCATAAGACTTCATAAGATAAAAAAAAATAAATTTGAAAAAGATCCGAATTTCCAGCCTTTCATAAGAATTATACTTGTTGGGCTAAGTCATGATGGGTAATAACCACATTATCACTTCCTAATCTGTACTAATGACTCTTGAGAAATCCAATAATACTTCAGCGTTTCTTGCTGATTTTCCGAGTAGTTGACCAATGCACCTAAACTGCATGAAGCAGTAGTACTGCAGGATGTGCTGCACGCTTTCTTTGGATTTAATAAGAGTCTGAAATGCATACTGTAGTGTTAAGCTTATGTGATCTGTTTCATTGTATAACAGTTTCTTAGCAAAAGTATTTAATCTGCGCACACTATCAGGAACTGCAAGAACAATACATCTGTGTTCCAAACCTTACAAAACTACAATGCTAGTATTGTAAAACTGGTATGACTTCTCTTTTGTTTTATTTATTCACACAGTAAAAGCTACCTTAAATATTTTAGAGTATAATCTAAAAAAAGTATTACAGTGTCTGACATTTTCAGGTTTTGTTTAGTTTCCAGTTACAATCTGTTCAAAATGTAGCCTCCCAAACCCATCCCCCCGCCATGCAACTCCCACAAATTGTTGTCGGTAACTGAAAAGTTGAATCCACAACTTCCAAAGAGCTGACAGAAAAAGTTAAAACATCCTACAGGAACTCAAGCTTTTGATTACAGCCACAAAATAGATTCACTGACATGGTGAACAGTTATACCCGAAGAGGAAGAGAAGCTGTCTCTCTCCCAGGACTGCAGGTTTGTATAGACAGTAAAAACACAGCCAGTGTAACTAGCTTTCTCCGAAAAAAAAAACCCGTAAAATTACAAGATAACATCTATTAACAAAAGAAAACAGATCTTCTTTTTGGTTTGCATTTACTAGTCAAGGTGTTTAATATGATCAGTAGAATATGAAGAGGAAAAAACACTCCAAAGTTCTGCTCAAATCCCTCATAAGCTTATGAGGGCAACTGAGGAAAAAATGAGGATGTTTTCTCGTTGATGGATAGAAATGATCTCACAAAAGAAACAAGACAGAAAGATGCTACTTACTTCTGCTGGCCTGACTTTGATATAGAAATTACTTCGCTTGTATGAAATCTTCAGAATTTTTGGCCAAGCGAAGCGGTTGATCCGGAGTCTATCTTTGTAAATCAGCAGACCATTAGCACATACACCCAGCATTATATCCACACCTTCAGAATCCTATCATGTATGAGACAATTTCATAAAAATCAGTTTAATAACATTCCATACAATTATTGCTGACATACCTAGAGGGAAAATAATGCAACTGGGACATGTTTCATATTCAAACCTGGAAGACTCTGACAATGAGAGTCTTAAATAAAAAAATAGCCAAGTATATTAATTGTTTAGGAAAGGCTTCCAACTCAAAGTTACGGTTTTGGCACTCATATGCCAAAGCATATGTCACAGTTCTGGGAAATTCTTCAATATTCTGGTAAGAGGGACTAATTTAACAACTTAAAAGCAAGGAAGGGTATGGCCAGTGTATGCGCTACCAATAATTTCAACAAATATTAAAAGAAGAAAAACTAAAACTAGGCCTTTCTAACTTAAAGCCGTCAGTGAAAGTCTGAACAAGTTGGTGATCAACCAACTTGACAGTCACCTACTATTCCAGTAAAGATACAGGAAGTAATAGAAAGGTTTCTGCACATTCTCTTCCACGGACAGTATTTGATGCAAGTTTTACAGGCCACAAAACTAATCACTTACTGATAATGCTTTGATACCCTACACAATACAGCAGCATCTCATGTCCTCCCCAACAACAAAACAACTACATCAAATGCCAACACTGTCATTAAGAAATTGCTTCATCCACATAACTAACAAAACAAAATTAAACAATGTTTCTCCAAGTCTCGGTTTTTCTTTTTTAAATATATGACTGATATGCTTAGCATACCTCAGTTTCCTAATGATTTGAGATTCTGGATTTGACCTATCCAGAGAAGTAGAAAAGCACTAAAATACACTTTCCCCCAAGACCTCCCCCATCTGTTTTCAACTCTTCATGGTACTATGGAAACAATTACATCTTCTTTCAGGTTTTACTTTATAGCCCAAAATCTCCTTGGCATAAAAAACCCTAACATTTTAAATGTATTTATCTGCTCTTATAAATAAAATATTACTTCCAAGCTTCACGTAAGTCTATGTACTAAATAAACTTAGACATAAAACAAGTTCTAAGAATGTTAGAGCTATAAACTGAGTAATTATTGTGACCAAGAGATAAAGGCTTATAACCAAGAATTAGGTGTATAATTTTTTAAAAAATAATCTATATATACTATTTTCTTTAATACTAAGCATGTCTATCATAAAACCAATCCCCATTACCTTGGCATGATGTAAATCCACTCCATACATGGAGAGTCTCTTTGCATTTTCTAGGAACTGGGAATCCGCTTGAGCTGGAGTCAAGCCCCTAAAACCATTGAATAAGCCTTGAGTTTACTCACAAAAAACTGAGTCAAAACTGAGTGCAATCCTGGAATTCAGATCCATAGAAAAACCTGTTTATAAGGTGTCAAGCATTTTTGCCCTACAGGTAGTGTTCTTTCAGAGCATATTGTTTTCCTTTAGCACAGATTTTCAACTTCACTCTTTCAAAACATTTTCTAGCTATACGTTGCTTAAACTAATTGATGTACTCAGATAAAAATATTTTCTCCAAAAGTTCTCTTCCGAGATCTTAGTGAAGCTACTGTTTTCAAACTGAAATTTTCAAAAACACAAAACTAAGACGTTTTGGTTAAATAAAAAACAATTTCAAAGTAACAATAATTTCAGCTCAGCAATTTGACACATACTCTTAAAAGCACTGACATAAATGAGACAAAGCAGATGACTTCATTTAATGCCACTGTATCTGACACACCTGTGTGTTTTGTGTAGCTCAGCCACTTTCTCTTCCATTTCTTGAGTTTGATTGGGTGCAAATTGGAATTCACTGATATAATCACTTCGGTGTTCCTCTGGGTCATGATCACCCAGCTCAGCCTGCAGGGTATACGAACCAAGGAGGGCGTGAGTCACAAAAGAACAGGGCAGTCGACCAGATACAATATCCTGACGAAGCTGTAGGCACAAGAAATACCTGGAAGACAAAGGAAGCAGGAGGGGAGTGGGGGAAACAAAGAAGAATAGAGAGTTACCAGTAGCAAATTAATAAGAGATATGACAGAATTCATCGAGATGCATGTAATCATGGAAGAATATTTTAAAATAAGTCAATCATTAATAACTTATTACACCTTACATTATTTGAGCATTATTATCACACAGTAAATTTCACTTCATTTTTAAGAGTCAATGTTACTTTCATAAAAATTGTGAAAAGCAGGAAAAATTCTGATTTGCAATGTAAATTGTAATTGTAGTTTTAAACAACAGCTTCCTTAGAAACTCCTTCAGTTCACATTGTAGCCTGTGGGTATCTATGGTTTAAAAATAAAAAGCTCTGTATTTCTTTGACATTTCCCTTTGGCTTTAAAACTCAAACTTTTATATCCCTTGCAGTTCACAAGCTAATCAAGTCATGTAATACACAAAAGAAAATCCAGTTTAGTACTGAAACCATAATTAACTTCCTTAAACCATGTATGTATTAGAATTTATTATTTCAGGAACTGCATACAGTCTTTTACCAAATTTAACAAGTTAACAATCACCTTAACTTTCTACAGATAGTTTTTTATGAAAAGGAAAAAAAAAAAGTCTTACTAGTGAAACCTAAATTTTAAGAAGTTTAGCTTTAAGATATAACAGAATTGCTTTTATCAATTGAATGCACAATTGAAAAGCCAACCAACTCTCGGAAAATTTTCAAAGAAAACAGCTTCTTTTAAATATACTCTGTACTAAATGTCTTAGACTATTTGTAGCAATATATCAACTGCAAACTTGTGTAGCTATCTTATTTTGTGCAGAAGATTGATCCAACCCAATGTGTAGTAGTAACATACATCCTGCCTCTGCAGAGTCAGCTAACTCTAACCTAAAACTAAGTATTTAGGTTTTCCATAACTCCTGAAAAAAATGAGTCAATTCCCTGCACTCAATCCCCAGTTACGTCAGTCTTACAATGCTACTTTTTAGGTGCCTAGTATCCACTGCATTCTAAGTGTTTTCTATCCAAGAAGTTTAGAAGAGAATTATTTTCACATTTTATTATGTTTCATGGCTTTACTTAATGCATATTTTGCTCAAAACCACCAATGCCCTCGTTTGGTTTATACTAAAGCAGCAGACTGACAATAAACCACTTGCTTCTTTCAAATACCATCACCCACACCTTACCTCCTGCCCAAATAATATCCCCACTTATCATTAAATTCTTCTTGCTCAGGTTTCTTCCAAAAGTTTTCACTTTACCTTTTCAACCTTGCTCCAAAAAGCATTTGATGTATGTAAGAACATCTATAGTGTACCCTATCCAGAAACTGAAGAAATTTTATATTGCTTTCCAATTAGATTAGTAGTAATCTTAAGTTTAAAATTAGGAACTGTGCATACCTAGTGATGTCTTCAGTCAGTTGTGAAGGATCAGGGGGATAAAACTTCACATTAAAGGTGAATATCCAAGGTAAATCTAAACATGAGAAATATCTGATTGTTAATCTCAAATAAGTTGAAGCAAGCAAAGAGAGAACCTTACAGAAAAATGTCAGGCAGTCACATAAATCTTATTCACTGAAATCTCAAAGAACGTTTTATTCTTTCTTTTTACAGGACATTAGTAAGAAGCATAGATTATTTTTATTAGCTGGTAGAACACGCAGTGAAAGATTAGCATGTTAAAAATTACTTTAAGATAATGTTTTACAGTAGCTTATGCAAATATCAGAAGACATTTTTAATTTGAAACCTATCATAATATTTTAACACTTTGAAGCTATTGTGTGTTCAAAGGCACTTGAATTGAATTTGTGTTTATTTCTAACTCTTCCAAGGATAACAATGTTGTCCTTTCTAAACTGACTTGGTTTGAGACTCTACAGTAACTGTGAACACGATGTTAAAATGAGGTCTGTGTTGTATATGACAGAAAGATAATAAATTATTCATTGAGAATGCATGAAAGACAAAAAATATTACCCATTCCCACTTTAAAATATTTTTCTGGTAAACACCACATTTAGCAACTACAAAAGCAATGGTATTTAAGTTTTAATTCTCGGGTGTTAGAATTGTTAACAACACATGCATCTTTTTAAGCAGAAGTGTGGTTAATACTAGATTAAACATTTGAAAAAGTATAAAATGTTGCCTTTAATCCTTGCTCTATTTTTAAATAAATTTTTAAGATTTGAAAACTAAGTCATACATCAATAATTAAAACATGTTTTCAGAATGCTGATCTACCAGTATTGTAATTGGAAATATCTTACCAAATATATATCTCACCAATACTTTACCAAAATATAGAACTTCCCTAATTCTAACAGGTTTTATTAAGGACAATGCAGATGTACAACACAATGCTAGAAAAAAGTGCTAACATTTTTGCCTAAAGTTATTTTCTTAAAAAAAAAAGTTCTAAAATTTCAGAACTATTAAAGGTAAAGAGGTGCTTTGTGTCAAAATCCCTCATGTAAATTCCTAATGTCTTCCAACACTTCAAAAACTGTTGAGGTTTTTCACACATTACTATTCACTGAAGCACTTCAATTCCAGTTTAAGAGTGAACCTCATTCTGCCCCTGGCTGCTAGGATACTATGTCTTTTTGAGAGCTCAGGGTTTTATTCTATCTTAACATTGCCAGTTGTCAAGTTTCTGTTAGAAAAATGACAATTTTGTGTACAAAATACGGCAGGACTCCTTAAATGAGAAGGCCTAATTTATCATTGCATCATCTACTGCAATACACTGTAAAACAGAATTGAGACAAAAATATCTTTTAAAAAAAGTCTAACACTGATTAATATATACAGCATAACAAATACAGTTAAGGCTGGAATAGATTTACCTACTTCCATTATTAATCTACCAGGGAATTAGCATTATTTAATGAAAAGATGCTGATATTGAGTAAGCCAAACTGATAAATATGAGGAACTGGGCCAAAATACCTATGCAAAAGGCATTCAGGGAGAAATGTAATGTTAACAGGGCTGTGGGATGTGGAGAACTGGATGAAGGATGTGTGTCCTTCCACAGAGATATTAAAACAGTCTTTAAGTTTTCCTGGAATGAAGCAGTGTTTCCAGGCATGAAGCAATTTTTCCTGGTCTAAAACTGCAGTTCAACTAGTCATATATGAATTCCTGTTTAACCTGTTGTTCATTCTTGTCAGCATTTCTACAGTTAACTTTCAGAAAGCGGAAGACCTAGACATGGTTTGAATAAAAAACAAAATTAAAAGAAAACATTCTCTATAAAAAGCTAAAAAGTCCATAAATCCTCTGAGTGTATGGACTTCAAAAAATTTCATGTGTCTACTCATTCCATTGCTAATTTATAGAAAAAAATGTTGAAGTTGACTTTGTGCTAAATATTTTCTGGACAGTTGGTGACCATATATTTTGTCTTATTATTGAAAGCACATTTATCCCCTAAATATAGATTAGCAAATATATTACAATGTACAGAGTCTATACTTCTCACTAAAGCATACTGTTTATAGCTGCACAGCCGAGGCATACAAACTTAATTGCCTTCACACAACAATGCACATTATTACTGGTTTTTTACTGAGTTGGTAGCCGAGGCAAAAAAAAACCCACCCTGATTTAAAATTGTATTTAGCATTCTGTCCCTCAAAAGGCTCTCTGTGTTTTGATGTTTAATAGTATGGGCTACAGAAATGTCAAAAATTTTTCTAGCCAGCTTGTTACATCAAAAATGCTTCTGTGGCAACTTTAGGCACATTCTTAGAGAAAAAGAATACAACAGAACCAACCAGCTAGCAGCATACAATTAACATGATTCATCCCTTTTAAATGGGAAAAGTCACTAAGTTGGGTTTTTTTCCAGTAAAGGCTTTTCCTGGCTTTTACTCATGATCTCTTATGTGTCAGCTTTTGCAGGAAATCTCTTCCCTTGGCACAGGTACTTAGTTCTCTTGAACAATAACAAGCTATACTCTAGTGTAATTAGCTTAGATTAAAATTAGCTACAATTCTTACACATATATAGTTCTATATATATAAAATAAATTAATATAAAATGAAGGAAACCGGCATAAAGTGACCACCATATTTTGGTATCTGAGCATAACCATATATTTGTTAGCATTAAAATCAGACTGATAGTCAGAGTTGTAAATTTAAAATACGAGCCCTTTCTTTGTTAATCAAACTTCCCTTAGTACCACAGTCTACTGTGCTCTCACAACATCCAAACCATCTCCATTTCATAAGATGCACAAAGAATATGTGATATAGAAGTATTTTTTGCAGTAAATACACTAATTGTGCTGCAGACTAGAAAAATATTTAATTGACATAATATTACTTTTGGTTTAAACAGATAAAATCCCAATTTGAGATTTTTATAAGGGTGACCCACCATACCCTCTGTGTCTGAGAGTTGACTGTTCCAAGGTGAGTTGCTACTGCTTGTACCATCACAAGATTCAAGCTGAGGTTCTCAGTTTTGCAAAAGCCTGAATCCATCTTAGATGTAGCAATTTTCAAGAAGATAGTGACAGAAATGTAATTACCCACCTGTCCCTGAAAGAAGTAATTAGAGGTTTTAACACATGCCAGTGGACAGCCAAGTACATGAGCTAAAAAAAGTCAAGAATTCATTTTCCTGAAGAGATCAGGCTGGCTGAAAGCAAACAAGATTTTTGTCACCTTTGTAGCCCTGAGAACAGAGACAGTAATTTGTGGATCACATTCATTAGCCAAAGTAACATCAGTAATTGCTGAGATCCCACATAACTGCCCAGCCAAAAGCCAGCCTCTGCAGATAAGAGATCACAGAGAGGGCCTGAGGACCGTGATGTAACAAGAGGCCGCCTGCAGAAAATGATTTAGGGGAGACTACAGGACTATTATTTCATCTTCCCAAGTCACAGGTGGTACATATATGCCCCATGTGCAGAGCATTGGTGTTGCTTGCATTTAGGAGAGACAGAGATTGTTATAAATATTATGTTGCAAACTGATGTGCTGAACTACACTTCCAAATTTGTCACCTTTGTGCGCTCAGATTAATGCATTTGTCCAGATACGCTTATCTTGCATCCTAGTGCTTCAGTCTGTGCTACACATGAGAAAAAGAAATTAGTTCCTTCAAATGGACTAATAGGTTTTACAGGTATCTTAAACTGAATGAGTATTTTCCATTCTTGATTCAAAGACAAATATATTTAGAATTAAGCCTGAAACAAAGAAAAGTCTCACTGCTTGATACCCATGTATCTGGGGGATTTAATGTGTCTGCTGTACATTTCAATATCTGGAAACTTTGTTAGACTGATTATGAGGAACATGACTGACAGCATGCCAATTTGTGTAAGCAAGTTTCATTTAAAAATCCTTAAAATGGTGTTGTTACTTGTCTGTTTGCTTTATTATGCCCATCAACTCTGAAGTACTATAGATTGGAGAAAAAAAACCTAGTCATGATTCCTAATTCAAGAAACTAGACTTGCTCTCTAATATAAAATGTAGGTTGTTATGCTGTATGAAAAATCACATCCCCTTAAAGTATTTTTTTGGTAGTCCATATGATACAGTATTAAAGAATTAGAGAATCCAAAAATTTTCAGGTCTGTTGTTACACTTCAAATTTTTGACGCTAATACGTAGGCCAGATAGCATGCAAATCACTACAGAAGACAAATAAGTATCAACAACATTTGTATCAACAAAGTTGATACAGAAAGTATCAATATTTTGTCATTTATCAAAACCAAAACCAAACAGCCTTTAGCCCACATATCTGGACAACTAATAGGTTTTCACTAAAGACCTGCAGAACAAGAAGTTACAACACCAGTAACTTTTCCTTCATCAAAAGTATGGTTACTACTTCCACATTCACCATTTTAATAGGTCTGGTTTGGTTATACAACATATATATGTTGGATCAAAAAAACAGTTCCCAAGGGAGTTTCTGTAACTTAGATTTCTGTACTGAAAATACAGACCCCACCTTCCTAGTAAGGGATTTCCTCAATACGCAAAGATCTAAAGAAAACAAAATTACAACACTATGATTTCTGGAAAAATTGAGTGTTGCTTTAAAAAAATAGTAAAGAAACCATGTATTTATCATTATAAATAACACTAAGCTGTTCTTAATTACAAGTGCAGTAAGTTCCTTAAATTATTGTTGTGTTGAAAGTGTAGGCATGTAAAAAAATCATCATCCTCTTCTCCCCACTTATGTTTCCTAACAGGTATTACCAAAAGATTTCCATCAAAAACAAAACAACAACAGCAAAAAGCACTAGATTGGCCACAAATTAGTAAAGCAATGGGATGAAGTTCAGTAAGGGCAATGGCTGTCTAGCATTTTTTAGTGGCCACTTATTTTGTGATATGTAGACTCATGTAGAGTATCACCTAAATTTACTCTCCCTAAAGTCCCCATGGAGAAGCTACCCCAAGCAGTGAAGAGCTTTGACAGATTTTTATGCTAACAGGGTAAAATACATTATTCATCGTGTATTGAGTATAGGAAGTAGAAAGGCATCTCAGATAGATTCAATCTGAAAAGCATTGCAGTGAGACATTCCAAGATAATGCTCTCTATTCCATTTCCATTCTAGAAATGGGCGTATCAAAAAAGTCAGTGCTGGACTGATCACTATTGAAGAGTACACATTTTCTGTAAGACATATTAATTCTCTTTGTAGAGTTTCATATTTTTCTGGTGAGTCTTTGAAGTTATAAAGTCCTGTGGCAACAGTCATGACCACCTTTACAAGATGACATTTTTCATGTAATAACTCAAATATCAGCACAAAGCTGAAAAGCATCTACTGTTTCAGAAGGCAAAAATCAACCATTATTCACATACAACAAAGGAAAATTTGGGGGCAATAGCCAGTACAATAATTAACTTCTACAGCAGAAAGTTGAGTGACTCTTTCTCTCCTTCTTAGACAGTAGACAGAAATAGAAGATTTGCTTTCTCTTTTAAGGCTGAATGCATCATTATCAGACAAAAAATATTTTAAACCTGTAAGCATGCAATTTAGTCAACATCTAGGCTACTAAGTTTATGAAGAATATTTCTCTGAGGAAATAAAAGGAGCATAACATCTGAATAAAGAAGTACTTACTTCGAATTTGTCTCTTTATTTCCTTTGAAGGATCTAGCCAGTTCTGAAAAATAAAAAGACAAAACCCCCCACAGCCAGCATTTAAAATCCTCAATACAAAAAATATTTTAATATAATCTGTGCAACCTATTAAAATAGCTCATAGCATTTTAGTTACTACTGATATGTGCAAAGAGACTGCATTGTGACAGATCATCAAAAAATTTAACTTTGGGAAGTGAGACTGTGAAATCGGTCACATATATTCATCAGTAACTCCTGTTGACTAGTTTCACCCATACATGTTAAGAAAACAATTTGTGTGAGAGACTAGAAATATAAGCCTTTTAACGACAGTTACTGTGAACTTACTTCACAAAGTGTTTGAACCTTTATTTCTCATGGCTAGACACACATATTCAAACACATACATGGAAGAAATACACTGGCATACAGTCAGCCTGACAGCAGGCATTGCAACATTTCAAAGACAGAATGTGCGAGATAGGGAAGAATTAGAAACTGACTTTCGAGGTCAAGGACAATATCTGCTTTTTCCTAAACCACTAAAGGCATTAGCAGCTTTAAAGTCTGAGTGGACCCCTCAGTGCCAGCACAAATGTTGGGAAAGGCATACTTCTACCATTTTTCTTGCCTAACTAGTGGATACTGTGTATAATGTGACTCACCTTTTTCAGTCTATGGCACCAAACAAATTCCAGATGCAACACTGTTTCCCAATACCATGTCCCTCAGTCTCTATTACGGGCTTTTGCACCCAAAGTCCAATTCACTTCAAGGAGATAAAAAAGCTAGGCTACAGTTTCATACGTCTGTATGGATTAGGAGAACATGAAACTATGTTTTTGCAAAGTTTCTAATGCAAATCTTTAAGATAGATCACCTCTGCTAATAGAAAATGTGGCTCCTATGAATATGACCTAAAATACCGAGTTCCCTGCTGTAAATGACCTTAGTTCAAGTAGATTTCATCACAAGTGCAGCATGTATATATTAGATAAATACTGTTTACAAATCAAATGCAAACCCTCCTTTTTATAATTTTTAAAAATTTTAACGTAAAAAAAGAGAATATCACATCTCTTGCTTTAGGAAGTCTGTGACCTCTGCTTTTCATAGTTACTATGATTTTTCCAGAGGTGGTACAGTTCATAACATTGTTACAAAGCTTCACCAAAATTCTGGATACTATTTATTCTGCTTAAATCAGAAAAACTGCTATCTGTTGAAAGAACCTTGACATGGAGAGGCCTTGGAAGACAACATAAGTCTTCAAATAATTTTACGCGAGACTCACGTCAGCTACAGTTATCATCCTAGGTTTTCAGTTTTGGCATGAATTCCATTCTGAAATTACGCACAGCCATATTCTTGCAGTTACAAAGATAAGTAGAAGTAGCTTAAATTCTTAAACTTTAGATATAGCATAAAAAAAACCCAGAATATAGCACAGCATAGCTACAGCAGAAAACTAGCATTCCTGAGTATGTTACTTTAAATGCTTTTTACTTTTATCACTATAAAGAAGGAGAAAAGAAGGTATAATACAGAATACAGTGGAGGATGAGAAGAATAATCCTTTCTTTACACAAGTTATGCAGTTAATTTTCTGATTTTCCCAAATCTGAAATAAGCTTATTGGAAGCAGACTTTGCCACCAACTTTCATTACTGTTCTGTCAAATAAAATCAGATGCTTATATTCCATTTATAGGCGTAATTACAGAGGTGGGGTTTTCTGCATCTTTGTCTTTTGTTGCAGATAAAACAAACACCATGAAAGAATCTACCCTGAATTAGAGCTCTTAATGCAGAATAGACAGGTCTGTCTTTCAAAGCAAAAGACAAAGTGTATACACACTACTATTTTTTTTTCTCCAGTAGGCAGAAATCTATTTGTTTGATTTGTGAATGGTAAGGTTATACATGAGACAAAGTAATGTATTGTCAAAGAACAACAAAATGTTCTCTACAATTACAAAAGTATTTTGTACAAATCCAGAAAGGCAGCACTTCCAGCTGGCACCCAGAGCATAAGAGCAGAAGCCTTCTAACACTTCTGCACAACAATTACAGTGTGAATGGAGCATTCATATACTTTTGAGGGTATAATGCAATGAAATCCCTAACTAAACTTTACATTAAGAAATTTAACATTTGTAAAAAAAAAAAAAAAAAGAAATAATTAATGACTAATTTGACTTAAATAGTTTTAAAGTGTGTATTAAAGCTAACAAAAATCAGTCTGATTTGAAGACATAACATCTCTCCCAGCTGCAGAGAACACCCATGGAGAAAAGTTAATGGGACTCCTCCTCCAATGGTACCCCAGTGGTACATTAGGGAGTAGCTCAAAAGAGTGCCTGGCATTCAGTTTCCACGTGCCACAGCTGCCATGGATTTCAACAGCTGGCTAATAAATGGGTGGCTGTGATGAGTCCACAAGAATGGAAAAACACATCATTCAGTATTTAGTACTGACTGACCTGGAGGTCAGAGATTTGTGTCATTTTAATCTGAAGAGGCAACAGTCATAACAGGAGAAAAAAAATGCATCAGAAAGGACTGGTACTGAAGGAACTTGAACTTACTACAGAGATGAACAAAAAGTAGGGCCCTAAACCCAGAAAAAGTTCTGTGAGAGAAGGAGGTGGGAAATGCAAATCTGCCACAGAAGACTCTTTTTAAAGTTTCTCCAAATAACACAAAGAACTTATTTGTACGACAAAGACAAAATCCAAAAACAGTGGTTGTTTAGTTCCCATAAAAGATAGGATGAGATTTCTCTGTAAGTTTGTAAATAAAAGCCTACTGGTGCCCATTAATTCAGGTGAGATGTGGTCTGCTCTTCCTTTGAATAAGTGCTTGACTTAGACTTGACATATAAATGAGGACGCCATTATCAGATATTTCTCAATTAATTTACATAAATACCTAATTTATGAGTGCTGCTACAGTAACACTTCCACAGTTCTGGATAAGGAGCTCAAGGATTTATTCAGGCTAAAAGAAACATTTAGAGATAACTGGTCCGAGTACCATTTAAGAGCTAGTTTTGAATTACATCAGGTTGCCCAGGTTCATATCCAGTCAAATTTTTAGTATCTCCATGCATAAAGACATAGGAACAAACAGATGGGCTCTTTTTAAAGTAGGGAATTCTGGTCTCCTACATTCACATGACTGAAGAACACCAAGAAAAACTTAGTCCAATTAGAGGTACATTAAAAAAAAAGGACACTTTACACCACTCCAGACTTTTCTGCTCTGTTTTCAAAAACACAAGGCTACCTAGGATCTACTCAGGTGGGCTATTTCCTGGAACAGCTCGAGGATCCCAGGTCTGCTATTGGACCTTTCTTTCCTCTCTTGACAGAGATCAGACTGCTGTTATATGTTATTTTGCTGTGCATGTATAGTTTTCAATAGTGAACAGCAGAAATAAAGGGATATCAAGTGAAAGTAAAAGATAAAATTAAGTTTATGATATTACTCAGATCAACTGAGATGCTCTTCGTTGCTACATCAAAGAAGTTTTTATTTCTAGAAATGGTTTACAAACCAAGAACAAAAATTATTTACCAAAGTAAAAATACAAGTATATGGGTATCCTTAATACAGAAAGATTGAGTATTTTGCTCAATACTGCAAAGTAAGTTTTGCAGCAAAGCAAATAACTCTAGAAAACAGCTGTATCTGAATAGAAGTTGACAGAAATTCAGATCTATTCAGACGACGTAATCAGACTTACTTTAAAACATGACAGTCAGAAGAAGAGGATGATAGAGAAGAAGCAAAAACTTCTAGACTATTTATAATGTAATGATGGTTCTGCTACAAATATAGATCAAAAAGAAATACAATTTTTTCCCACTTCAATTTGCAGTTATTAGTCTGGATTTTTTTATGAAGATAAAGATGACCACAGGTATATCTTTATTTCATGGAGAAAGCAACAGCCAGCACACACTGGAAAGACAAGTTGTTTTTTGGTAATTAATGGAACACGTCACCAACTCATTTAAGACTTTTCTCAGTTGAACAATCTAGATGGGCTCAACCATCTAGCATATAAGCAAGTGCAAAAGAAGACTGAAAATAAGTTACCAGATGGTATTTAAGAGATCCTTTTGAACATAGTAATATCAATCACCACTCATTTGTAAAATTAGCATCCAGTACCAGTCATGGGTCTCCTCCAGCCTCTTTACAAACGCCAAAATTTTCTTTAAGCTTAAAATTATTAAGAAAAGAAATTAAAGACCTAATGGTCACAGACTCATGGGCTGGATTTCCTTCATGTTCCTGAATAAAGCATTCTTACACATATATGAGAAAAGGCAGCAAAATTCACTCAAGTGCTTGTAACAGTATACATTTAATAGAACATACCTTACTAAGCTATTGAAGTGAGTGGAAACAATGAAAAACAAACAAAACCCTCATACAGGCTTACCTTCTGTTCTGCAGTCTCATAAAACAACAGCCCAAAATAGTCCTTTTCCAGTAAATTGAGATGTTCACATACTTTATCAAACAGCACTTGTCCTTTTGCTCTTTTCTGGAGGTGGAAGGGTGGAGAAAGAAAAAAAAAACCAAGGAAAAACACAGGAGAAAAAAAAAAGAGAAAATTACTATCAGTAAATCAGTAAAGTCCGTAATTACAGGTACTGTTATTTGGTGATATTATTCAGGAAAACTTAAAATACCAATAAAGCAGATTATAAAGCTATACACTTTCTTACAATATGCTGTTCACCATATTTGAAAGCTATATGTATCCTTGATAAAAACAGAGAAATTTCAATTTTTCTCAAAATATTAAAGAAAAAAATTACTTGAATACACAAGGAAAATTCAGTACCTAAATCAATTTAAATATTTTGCCCTATTAGGTACCACTAAAGAGTCTTAGTTTTTGTAAATCTTTATTATTAAAATAATGGAAGACTTCTTTATTTGAACCAACTTTTTCTGTATTATCTTCTAAAAATGTAGTTTCTACAGTGTTTATTTCTATTAACTTTAGCATCTCTATCATTTTGGTTTACATCTCAATGACTTCTGAATCGTGATATGGATGTACTGAGAAAATAAAGTGTGCTCTCCTCTTCAGGAGACAAAAAGAATAAGCAGACCACTAAAAATTGGTGCTCAGACTAGCAGTAGCATACAGGTGCAAGGTGAACATATGCAATGTGTCTAGCTATCTATACTGCAGTGGTTTCGAGGGGCAGAAAATGAGGACTGCTTTGTATCTGTACAATTATGAACTCTCTCAGTTCCCAACAAATCCATTAGACACTCAAAAATAAAAAACAAGTCTTCAAGAAGCTTAGTCTTCCTAAAAATACTACTTGTGCAAGTCTGTAACAAGTTAGTTTCAGTATTGTAGTCTTCTACTTTATAATAATAATTGAAGACTGCTCATCCTTGTAACATGTTCTTAAGAAGTGTCCTAAAAAATCAACTTGCTGTAGCTCAGTATTACTAGACTTTAAGCAAATAGGAGTTAGTGTTGAAGTTTTATCTGTTCTTGTAACCTTAAGGCAGCCTCCCAGTCCCTAAAGGGGGCCTACCTGAGACCAGGGAGGGACCTTTTACAAGGGAATGAAGTAACAGGACAAGGGGTAATAGCTTTAACCTGAAAGAGTAGGCGTAAATTAGTTATTAGTAAGAAGTTCTTTTCTGTGAGGGTGGTGAGACAGTGGAACATGTTTGCCCAGAGAAGCTAGGGTTCTAGAATCAGAGAAGCTGGAAGTGTTCAAGGCCAGGTTGGACAGGGCTTTGAGCTATCCAGCCTAGTGGAAGGTGTCCAAGCCTAGCAGGGGGCTTGAAACTAGATCTTTAAGGTCCCTTCCAACTCAAACAACTTTATCAGTCTACGTTTCTTGTACCTGAAACCAGAAACATAAACAAGGGCGACTGTAGTGCCAGCAATGAAAAGCAGGTCCCAGGCCCTGCTTCTGTGTGCCAGGTTTTAAGGAAAAGGATTGTTGTACTGGAGATGGCAGCTGACTGATCTAAAGATTTAGAGCAAATAGCTCACACCACATACTCAGGAGTGGGAAATTAAAATCTGAACGTGAACGGCGTGCAGCCTCCCAGTTTGAACCAACTCCTTCACGACTGCTCTGCTATTTGTGGCATTTATCAATGAGGCCACAACACGGCCCTTTTCAGAGGCCTGTCAGCTTATAGGAATTCTTGTATTTGCTTATCCTACGGATTTCAGTAGATGCCATACACCACTGCAATTCCACAGAAACGCCATCCACTGCCCCCATGCAGGCGGCCCTGGCGACACTGCAGCCATTGTCCGCGCAGACAGTGCCAGAGAGCTCACAGCGGGCCCCAGTTCAGCACGTGCCCTCAGCTCAGCTCCGCAGCACAGGGCGTTAAAGGCCAAGAGGGGAGGGAGAGGGGAGAAAAGAAAGTATGCGCTGAACAAAGAGCGATGGCATTGTTGTTTTATTCCCTAAGAATCCAAAGCTTTATTTATTCAAAATCATGTTGTCCAGAAGACATTCTACTCACAAAGATCAGAAAGTTTTCAAAGGAATGAAATTATAAAATGAACACAGTCAATAGCATAAGTGTCACAGCGAGGCAGTGGAACTTAGAAGTCAGCACTAAGAATCTGAAGTTTTTCCAGAACTTTCAAAAATCTAACTCGTCAGGAAGACAGATGACTACTTCCCATAAGTGTCTGAAGTAACTACTTAATTTTCTTGATTGTTTTACCTTCAGCTTAAGAAGAAAAATTGCCAATATAGAAATGAGATAAAAGAAGGAAAAATATAAGCAAGAGAAGGTTTGAAGGATCTTAGCCTGCTTAGATGCATGTAATAGATAATCACTTTTTTTCCCAAGTCAATGTGCAGGCCAGTCATCACACCTTGCAAAGGCAAGTTCCAGTTATACATATTTCAGTAAAGGAAATATATTTAGTAGTGCAAAAATAATATACGCTATCGTTAAGTCTATATCTGGAATTGCACTGCACCACCAGGGACACGGTGCAGTGGCTAAACCACAGCGTTGTCAATGCTGAGATCTGGGTTCGATTCCCGGTTAGGACACTCCCTGGGCAGATGGAGCTCGCTAGCCCTGTAAGGCAATCCATCTACGTCCTGAGGACCTCGCTGCCACCGTCCAAGCGTGCTTGGCTCCGGCAGATGAACCTCAGGATTAAAAGGGTGGGCTCAGTTCCGCGCACACTGTGTCTCACCTAAAAAAATCCAATGCGCAGGCTGGAAGGTGGAAAGACCTTCCCCGGTTCTTCGTTCGCAAAGAGACTGGCCATTATTATATCTGGAATTACTTGCCCTTCTTATAAAGTTCATATACTAAACCCCACAATTAATATAAAGTTTTTGACATATAGAAACATAAAGCAGACAAATCTACAGAAAATATATTGCGAGTGTAACAGTAGAATATTGCAGTTTCTTCTTACAAAGTCATAGTCCACACCGAACTTGGATACATTAGCAGTGTCCACTGTATCTTTAAACATCTTTTTGTCAGTTTAGAGCTCTTCCACATAAGGAAAGACACCACCATGCCACAAAGCCTAAATTATGTTAGTTGACATTCTACACAGCAGCACAAAGAAGCACAAAGACATTACAGCATCAGAAACTGGTATTTATAGGGCTCTGTTATGGATTCATGAAGCCTCTCAGTACTAGCAATGGTTCTCATTATAGGATCCTACTTGTAAAATTGTAAGACCCCTGATTATTTAATTTTTATAAATATATGTTGAGATATAGTTTTAAAAATCTGAAAAAGTATTTAATTTGCAAAAACAAACTTTTCAAGTTCAATTTCTCTGTAATCTATTTGGGGACAGGTATTACCACACCGTGTTAATTATATGATAACATATAACTTTTCTAGAAAAGGCCATGCTTCAAGAGACAGTGTCAATAAACAAGAGCTGAAGACAACTATTGTGATCCAGAGTTTTTTAAATAGAAAAGCAGGGGACTCTTAAGAAGGCAGCATCATGATTTGCACAGGTTGTTACTTTTTAAAATGGATTCAATTTCTTTTTCTACTAGGTGGTAGAATACCAATACCAATTTCAAGCCTGTATTTAGGCATCACAGATGCCACCTCATAAAGCAACCACTTCACAAAACCAGAGGCAGCATATGTCTGTCCTTTACCTCCTTCCCACAAAAAGAGCAAACCAAAGCAAAGCAAATGCAGCAGGCATACACAGTGGAAATTTCTATGCAGTTGGGAATTAGCATATTATGGATCCATTTGGCTATACAAAAGTTGCCAGCTACAAATGCAACATAAACTTTCACAGCTACCAGTTCTGTTCAATATATTTATCAGTGATCTGGATGCAGGATTTGAATGCCCCATTAGCAAGTTTGCTGATGATACTAAACTGGGAGGTGCTGTTGACTCTCCTGAGGGACAAGGGACCTTACAGAGGGGTGTGGATAGATTGGAGCACCAGGCAATCAGTGGTATGAAATAACAAGTGCCAGATTCTGTACCTGGGAAAGGATAATGCTGGGCACAAGAAAAAATTGTGAGAGGATTGGCTGAGCTCATCCCTTTGGAAAGGGATCTGGGGATGCTGGTCAGTAGCTGGCTCACTGTGAGCCAGCAGGGAGCCCAGGCAGCCAGGAGGGCAAAACCCATCCTGTGGTGCAGTAAATACTGTTCAAGCAGCTAGACAAAAGAGGTGATTATCCTGGTGTATTCAGATTGGTTTTTCCTCTCCTTGAGTTCTGTCAGCAGTTCTGGGGCCAACAATTTAAGAAGAATGTGAAGGTCCTTGAATTCCTTGAATTTGTCCAGAGGGCAGCAACAAAGCTGATGAAATGGCTGGAAGAAGTGTCCTGTGAGGAATGGCTGAGGACTTCAGGCTTGTTTAGTTTAGAAAGAAAGAGGTTGAGGACTGGCCTTATTGCTCTAAACGGCTTCCTGAGGAGTGGGCAGAGGAGAGGGAGCTGCTGAGCTCTTCTCCCTGGGATCCAATAATAGGATATGTGGGAACAGTTCAAAGCTGCACCAGTGGAGGTTTAGATGTGACATGAGGAAGCACTTCTCTACCAAAAGGGTGATCAAACACTGTAACAGGCTTCCTAAAGAGATGGTTGATGCCCCAAGCCTGCCAGTGTTAAGAGTCATTTGGACATGCTTTGGTCAACCCTGAAGTGGTCAGGCAACAGGACTAGATGTTTGTTGTATGTCTCTTCCTTCTGCCTCCTCCTCTCTCTAGCAGTACATGCTGAGGAAATTTCTGACATTTCTTCCCAGTGCTGCACTAGCAGAAAGGATTGAATGGGTCATCACGTCTTGGCCTAGGCATTGACTCTGTCTCTGTGTGTGAAGGAGGCATGTATCTTCTTAAGGAGATGAGAGTTGTGGCTCACCTGAAGAAAATTTAACCACCTGAAGAAATCTGGAAAAAAACCTCAAAACCAAAGCCACAAAGCCAACAAACACCCAACACAAAAATGAGTGAAGCACAATTTTTTGAAAGTGTTCTGTGTTTATCCAGTTTAGCTGGGTTTCTACAGGATGGCAAAATCCCATATCTCTACTCAGAGATCAAACCCTTAGCCTGATGCAGAACATGCTCTAAAACTGAATAACTGCAAACATTTTGAAGTCTGCAATACCTATTATTTCCCTGGGGAGTTTTTTTTCTTCTTGTACTCATTTTTAGAAATGCCTGAGCTGTTTCCCTTGGAGAAATGTAACAAGAAACAAGAGCCTGAGAACAACAGTATTGCATCAGAGCAAGGGTCCATCTATCCCAATACTTGGTCTCCAAAGAGGCTAACCACAAATGTCTAAAGGAAAGCACGTGAGCAGTGCAAGTCTGCTTCTGCCAAGATCCTGTGTGTTCATAGGCCTCAGGATCTGGGAACAGCCTCCCCTGGGAACCCACACTGTCTCCTTGCCAAGAGCCCCCAGGATGTGTCTTGGCTGAGCCTGAGGCCTTCAGTCCCTGCTTAAGCCATGTTGTAGGTGTGTCCATGTCTGACCCCATCTCCTGGATGGGCCTGGGACCTACATTGCAGAGTGCTGCTCTCCTGGACAGGCACAGTTCATCATCCATAACACAGCACAATTATTATATTCCCTGTGCTCACCATGAGTTAAATAATTATAAGACTGGTATCTGCCTGAAATGCGAGGGGTTTTTCAGCTCCAAAAACATTTTTAAAGACCTATCACAAAGGCTATTGATTCCATTTTATTTTCCTCAATCTGTTTAACAACCAGTGCTCACAAGCACTAACACAACCCACATCTGCAGCCAGGTTGACTATTCAGATTGGTCTGTCCTCATCTTGAGTACTGTGAGCAGTTCTGGGGCCCACTGTTTAAGAAGAACATGAAGGTCCTTGAATTCCTTGCATTCTTCAGTTTTGCTTAAAACAAGCAAACAAACAAACAAACATCCCTTGCAGTGTGACAAAGGCAAAGTCACAGAAAGAAGAAGCAGGAATATGGGCCAGGCATTTTCTCTATCGATCCTTATTCTCCAAGTCTCAGGAAACTGATCATACACAAAAGAGCAGGAGATGTGCAATAGCTTGGGGTGTTTTCAAAAGTATGATACATACTAATGACAAGCATATTTTTTTGGCCACAAAAAATTGCTTTGCTGTGCTTCTTGGCCAGTGATGCATGAAAAGTGCTCTCATGTCTGTCCCACACTTCTGCTGCCTGCAGGAAGAGCTGAAAAGTGGCAGCTCCTGATGGTGCAGCCAACCTGGAACCTTTTCAAGCATAGGCTGCTCTGCACAAGCAAGAACCTCTGGGGAAAATGGAACCAAGGGAATAGAGGAGCACTCTCCTGCTACAAACTTACAATGGCAAAGAGACGGGGAGAGCCAAGGCATAAGCGGTCCCTTGGAGGTGCAAGAGCAGCAGAAATGAATCTAAGTAAGATGGCCCAAGGGAGTCCTGGCAAGGGGCCATGCTCAATACTGCAGAGGAAGGCAAAATCCCTAGGGACTGAGATGACTTCACACATAAACATTACTTTCAGTGGTGTCTGTTGAATCTAGATAGATATTGTAAAAAATGTACCACATTTAACATCATCCCTATTTTTCTTTTTTCTAAATAAAAGATGTCATACTTTCAACAGACCACTTAGTGTTTGAATAAACCTACTCTACACATCAGAGCAGTCAGAAAAAAATTTGCAAATCAAAACTCAACTATAATTAAACATCTGTTCCATATCAACTTCACTGAGAGTTTTCTTAATTCCGGGTTAAAGACTGATCTTAACTGTACATTGAGCAAACATATTTTTACTTTGTAATAGTAAACTGTAGGCAACCACAGAGTCTATGTCAACTCCAATATATTTCACTTGTTCATACGTGCATAAAATACGGTCAGGGCTGGCATCCTTTAAATGTCTTTTGTCATAAATACTTAATTAGACCACTGACTGAATGCAGTAAACAAACCCAATAGGATCTTCATTTGCTTCTAATTAGTAATCATTATGCACTTAGCACTTCTTTTTGTTTGTTTAAACTGTTACTCTTCACTAAAACACCGTTTATATTTAAAACAGGAAATCTGAATGAGTCTTTACTGCAGACACCAAATTTAATGACAGTTTCCTTATGACTATCTACAAAACCACAGAACAGGAGGGGAAAAAAAGCAAGTTTATTTCCCCCTATTCAAAAAAGAGGCACATGCAGATTACCATAAAATATTAATAACTTATGCCTCCCACAGATGTCAATTATCAGAAAAGGAATAGGTCAAAGTTATGTCACTTGCACTGTGTTAAAAAAAATTAAAATTCCTTCTAGAAATTAAATCCAACATTCCAACAGTCTAGTTACTCAAGCTATTAAATCTCAACTGCCATTAGATCTCAAATATGACACTACTTAATCATGAACCTAGGTTATTTTATCTTTTAACATGGTTCTGTCATTTCAAACAAGAACAAAGTTTCAGTCACTCACAATTTTTGGCAAATACCACTCAATAGCTTTTATCCTTCAATAATTCTGCAAGCCTGTGATATACTTACACACTCTTATTCCTGTAAGTGAACTGAACTCTCTTTCAAGTAATGAAGAGTAACAAAGTTTTTTAACAGTTCACAGCCTATGAAAGTAATGTCGTGCTGCTCCAGGACTATTACACGATAGCTTCTTCCTCCTTCCAACTCTCCAGGCATTCCCACATTACTCTGAAGAGTCTGGGGCTAAGCTGACATTATCTTTAAAAGTTAAAATAATTTTAAGCTTAAAATGATTAAAATAATTGCTCATGCTTTATGAATGCACATATTGTGTACATGTAACTAACGTTTAAGTATAATACTTCCATGCAGTATTATTTTGTGACTTATTTCAGAAGATTGCTATAAAACTTCAGAACACAGAAAATCAACCCATTTTGTTAATATGCAACGTGTGGAGTTAAAGAACTAGAACACTAAAAGTTAAAGGAATTAAATATGACACTTTAATGGAGGATATTCTGCTGCTTTATAAAACTTTACAGGTTCCAAAAACCAATATAAAGTAAGTTGGAAGAGTGGCTAGCATAGAAGTTCACAACACTACTCCCACTCAATACTTTTAATTCCTCAGAGCAAGTAGCCAAGATGCAGAATAATTATTTACAGACCACAAGACATTTTATCAACTATCCAAGATCACAATCAGCATCTGAATTACATCTGATTACAATGCAGCACTGATGAACTGACTGCAGATCATTTCTGAGAAAGATCAAAACCCACAAAACACTACAGTGAGATTTCAAATGCCAATGAACTGAGGAACAGGTTTCACTCAGTACAAGGTTAAGCTTCATTATGCTGTCAGCTCATGGACTTCAGGGCAACATCTTCGGCATTGTACCTGTACTGTCATTCAGACAAGCATATTGAGAGAAGCTATACTCAAGAAAAGACACTAAACTAGGGCCTTCAAATTTGCATGTGCGAAAGTAAAAGTACAAAGACAGATGAGAAGAAAAAAAAAATCACAAAAGAAGCCAAAATATCCATTAAAACAGTTCCATAGATAAAGAACTACTGACTTAAAATTCAAAATGGTAAGTTGATACCAGTCAGAAGATCTATTAAGGCAAAATAAAGAGTTCTAAGGGCAAATGAACAGATTACTCTCAAAGGTGATAAATTAATTTACAAAGTAACCTTGAAAAAAGACAAATATCTGAGATTTGCTCTAAGTTGGAAGCCAAACATAACTGTGTCAGGCATGCCCTGGGCAATGGGAAAGACATGCAAAAACAAGCCAGAAAAAAATACCTCCACTGTCAAACAACACTAGGTGGCTGCAAAAAAAGAGCTTTAAGTAATTATCAATATACAAAACATACAAATGGCAAGGAAACAAGAAGGGTGCAAGTGTACCTGTACTCCTACAACATTTGATGCCAAATTCCAAACTATGGAAAAACAGCATCAAATTATAGTAATTTGCAAAGATGTTTCTATATCACCTTGAAAATTAGTTCACCATGAGTGAACTGTTCTTTCCCCCCCCCACACACAATTTCATGCATAAGCTTACTATCTCAATATCCTAAAGCTATATTGTTTCTAATTGGCCATCTCCCATCTGTTTCTATTTTGTACCACTCACCAGCCAATTTGACATGTCAGAGAGAAGACGTACATACATACGAATTCACTTTCAGAAGGTTTTGTCCCAAAAGCAGTTTTTCTTCAGTCTAACGTCTCTCTCAATGCATTCTGCAAGTCACATATACTTCTTCCCCAAGAAGCACTTTGACTCAATATAGATTCCGAGAAAATGGCTCATTATGCAGAAGTTTTGCCAGTTTCATTTTAGCTAGACCTAAAGTTGTAATAAATCCCTTTTTATTAATGTAATAGATGCTAAGTTTCCACATGTACTTAATCCGTTCCAAATAAATTTAAATAGTTCCAGGTAGAACAAAATGTACATCCATGCAACTCTTAGTGCTATAACTAAGTTTATAATTGGATTGCAATTTGTACTGTCTTATCTTTTTTTTTTTTTTTTTTTTTTTTTTTTTTTTTTTTTTTTTTTTTTTTTTTTTTTTTTTTTTTTTTTTTTTTTTTTTTTTTTTTTTTTTTTTTTTTTTTTTTTTTTTTTTTTTTTTTTTAGATAGTATATATATAATCAGAGTTTCTTACAAATATTGGCTCCCAAATTTAACTCCCTTCTGAAGAATCCAGGGTAAAACAAAAGTGACATGGTGAAAGGATATATGATTTCCTTATGCAAAACCTACTTCTACCCCTGCCCTTTTCAGCTGGTAATAATGTAGCATTAACCCTTGCTTACAGGGAATCTTGTCTTGCTAAGACAAGAAGACCCTTGAGAACATAAAGGTTATTACAAATACCATTCTGTGGTTGCCAGTATGTCAACAAACACAAATTGGCTCCAGTCATACTA
>NW_020955265.1:2233479-2236650 GCF_003031625.1 Empidonax traillii
GATCTGGGTTCGATTCCCGGTTAGGACACTCCCCGGGCAGATGGAGCTCGCTAGCCCTGTAAGGCAATCCATCTACGTCCTGAGGACCTCGCTGCCACCGTCCAAGCGTGCTTGGCTCCGGCAGATGAACCTCAGGATTAAAGGGTGGGCTCAGTTCCGCGCACACTGTGTCTCACCTAAAAAATCCAATGCACAGGCTGGAAGGTGGAAAGACCTTCCCCGGTTCTTCGTTCGCGAAGAGACTGGCCATTATTAATAATGGATCATTTGCAGCAGCTGCCCAGGGCACCCCTTAAACCTCAGTTGGGAGTATTTATTTGTCTTCACATCAATGACTCAGCTGTGACAACTCCCCTCGAGGGAGGCATTAGCACCTTCAAACCTAGCCTGAGGGGTCATCTGTGCTAATGGGCCATGATGAACTAGCATAATAGGCAGCTGAAACCACCTACACCATTGATTCCAAAAATATCCCATGACCCAGAGTTAAATCACCCACTGTGAAACTCCCTGCCCTGGGGGAGGTACCACCTGAACCTGAGCATATAAAATCTTGCGGTTTGCGGACTTCCAGTACTACTTCTCGGATCCAGAGGAAGACCAGGACTGCAGCCATTATCCAGACCAACAGGTTTTCTTTTGCATTTACTTTGCGCTCTGTGGGGCCACGTGGTGCTCAGCAGAGGGACTAATGAACACCGTTCTTCTCTTGTCCTGGGGTGCTGGGTTATACATCTGCCTTTGTGGGTTAAAACCAGTTTTCTCTGTATCAATGCATTTATTGTGATCTTTTTAGTAAATTGTAACTCTGACTTGTAATCTCTCTTGATTTGGGTTCATTTCTCCCACCATTTTACTTACAAACCAACACAAGCTGAACTCAATTTTCAGCAGCTTAGGATGTCCACTTCCCACTTCATAAATATGAAATTTCTTAAAAATATTTAGTGAAGCATGGAGAGCCTGGTCCAGAACAATCTATATAGAAGTTTTGCTTCTTAGTGTAAATCTCAGCAATAATACACTCTAAAAAAATAATTCCAGGTGAACTCTTTTGTTAAACAACAAACTTAAGCAAAAGCTAGAACTGTTTTTCCAATACAATTGTTTTATGTGTTTTTTAAAGCTCACTAGCACCTTACTGAGTTGAAATATCCATTTTTTAAGCTTGAAAAAATTCTTTTTACATCCAGTCATCTTTGAGAAATTTATCTAATTTAATTTGTACTGAGCATGTCACCCAGCAAAATAAAGAACAAAATCAGCTTCAGCGTTGGGTGAGGGGAAGTGAGGACAGAGGATGGTTGTACTTTTTTTTTTTTAAAGACATTATACAGAACAAGGTTTTGTTCTTTCTATATCCAAAATTAAAAACTCATGCTATAAAAAATTAAGTGTTTTAAAGCACTGAAGCTGAAGAAATGTGGCCACAAATATGTCTAAAACTAAATTAGGCTCACAAAGTAAAAGGGAATATAAGCAGGATAGAAATCTAACTATCAAATGGACAGCAGTTTAGAGAGCAGTTTCTGGTCTACTGAAATGCCATTTCTTCCTAAGCACACAGACTACTGTTAGTGAATATTCCGTTCTTTCAGGAAAAATTAAAAACAAGATGGACAGAGAAAAGAACGGAAATTAAAGTAAAACAACTGTCAGAACTGCACAGCTAAAACCTGAATCTATTCTTAGATTACTTTTTAAAATAAGGGAAAATAGAAGGAAATAAAAGAGATAGTTGTCAGATTAAACAACTGGCATAGATCATGGAATTCAATGAGCAGTAACAAAAGAGAGCTGCTATTTCAGAAGCTGTCAATGGAAACTGCTAGGGATATTACGCCTGAACTCATCTATTCAGCCAGTATGAAGTACTGAAATGCAGTCTTCCAATTGGTCTTAATTATTTAGGGATTCATTGTCTTACTTCAAATTAACAAAAAAACCAAGATAATAACAGGTACTTGGACAACACAAACAGCTGAGATGTTATGGAACTGCTTTTTCCTAAAAGCAAAAAAAAAGGTGAGAAGTAACCTTCTATATAAGGGCAATATACAAAACTATAAATTTTGAGAACCTAAGATGACATTAAAAAAGTTTCCATTCATACTTTAAAATACGAGAAATATTGTGTTGTTTTTCCATTCACTTCTTCAGCAATAGCACCCTCTCAGTAATCTAATTATTTCAAAGGTATCTGCATTATCATCTTGAAGTGAAAATATTAAGTCACAGCTGGTGTGAAGATTAGTATTTCAAAGTGCTTAACTCGAACATCATTTCCCCTCAATAATTTGCCACACCGTAACAGGAAATAGGTGAAACCCTCCAACATAACAGAGCTTCAGATCACCAAGACCAGGTATGGGAAGAAGAGTTACTAGGCTAGCACATTAGGTAGTTCCTTGCAGAATGCCAAGATGGTAGTGTCAACCAGAAATCAGTGCAACATTTGTAGGGGCAGTTTGCATACCAGCACTCCAATTCTTACATTGTTAGTCAACTTAATGAAGTTACAGGTATGCCATTGCGTTTACTTCTTTAACAGTAACTATACGTTAATACTATTCATGCTATCATCAGTTTTTAATTGACAGTATACGTGCAGTATGCATTATATAGACTTGATTATTAACACATTCATAGTAATTCCTGAATTATTCTCCAACAGTGGTGAAATATAGCTACAATTATGTACACTAGCTGAAGTTTGAAGAGACCCCTGAAGGTCATCTATTCTGAAATTCCTGCTCACAGTGAGCTGGTCAAAGCCATGTCTTGACAGATTTGGAAGATTTCAAAGGATGCTGACTCCAAAACCTATCTAGGGAAACTGTTCTGGTGTTTGGTCATTCTCAGCTGATATACACTCACATTAATTTCCACAATTGATTTCCTGTACTTCAGTTTGTGTTCATTTCTTTTCAGTCTGTCCTTGGGCATCACTGTGAAAAGCCTGGCTTATCCCCCAGCCAGGTGTTTGTACACAAGGCTAAAACCTCCCAGAGCCTCCTCCTCTCCAGGCTGAACAGTTCCATTTCTGTCAGTCCTTCTCCCATATATCAGATGCTTAAGGCCTTTAATCAATGTTGCAGTCATTTGCTGGACTGTCTCCAGAACGTCCAAGTCTTTCTCGTACCAGACAGCCGAGAACTGAACCCATCACTT